>NC_134402.1:24875000-25214375 GCF_038048845.1 Mixophyes fleayi | reverse complement strand
AGGTCTTTCAATCATTTCCAGTAAGGTACAGCAGTCACAGTATGCAAATCCTTCTGTAGCAACAACTGTAAAATCCTCAGCTTGTAACCTTTCTTATTTGTATCCTGGGACTTGTAGTTTCATAACTTTTTTTTAACACCATCGGGATCACCTTGTGGTATAAGCTCAAATGCTCATTAGACAAAAACTTTTTGCACATTTACCTGCCCACCCATCTATCCCTGACTCCTCAGCCCTTATGGCCAGATATAATCCAAACCCCACTTGAATAATAACAGGTAAATTAACCAGTAACTTATCTGCACCAGTGTGTGTCACAGGTCTCTCTGCTCAGACCACCAATCCAGAGCCCTTCTGCCTAGAGTCACCTTATCTGGACTCGTCATACAGCTCAGTCTCTCCCAGGGTGCTCTTCTCTCTCCCTCCTCTCCTGCTTTGTGGTTTCTCAATCTTGTTAGGCTCCACCCCCTTTTCACAGTAGTTTTGTGGAAGATGCAGTTTTTCTTCCTAGACTGGAAAATGACAATATCCATCTCTTTTCTGATGCAATTGTAAATACTAGCCACTGGGTGCTCAAGTCCAACTGCAGCATCCCCAGGGGTTACATACGCAAGAAATAATGTTGTGTTTTTATTGTTTTAGCTATTACTATATATTCATTATAAAATGTAATTTAATACAAACACCTCACATTTATTGTTTTTCTCTTTAAAAATCAAATGATAATCTTCTTTCCTGTAGTAATCCCAATAGAAATGTTTAAAGTAGCTTCTTGCTATTTGCATACTATCAGCTGAAGGAGCCATTGGGCAATCAGCCAATCAGAAGCAGTGAGATAGAGCTGCTAAAGTCATCATCATTATTGTGTATCGTTGGACCAGTGCTCCAGGATATAATATATGTGCATCCTAACAGACGTATCTGCAAAGACATCCACATCTATTGGTGTCATGTTATGTGAACATGCCCTTACTGTACTCTGCTTATACTTACCCCCTGCCCCTGTTCTGCCTCTATCTGAGAGTAAAGGAACACAAGTCAATGATCTGCAGATCTATATACGGACGTATATTTAAGTATTATTAGTGTACATGCGGAAATACATATTGTAACATTTGAGCTACGTCCAACTGTAAATATGTTGTCTATATGACATCAGTGATAATATGAGGATCATTTTTGTGAAATCTAGGCCAGTATTGTTCTATGTCTGTTATATCTAATGTAACAAAGAACAATATATAACAATTCCATGTTTAAAAAAGTGAAATTACATTGAAAGGGGGAACTCATCAGTATCTGTGTGTTCAAAAAGCTCAGTAATGGCAAGAATAGAGGAAGAGGAAGGAGGTTTTTGTACGGCTCTGTATCACTGTGTGAGAGGGAAACTCTTACTCTGCATACAGTAATAAGCTGCCTCATCTTCTGCACTCACTCCATTAATTGTAAGAGTAAAATCAGTTCCTGATCCAGATCCAATGAACCTTTCTGGGATCCTGGATTGACGAGTGTTTGCAAAATAGATAAGACGCTTTGGGGGTTGTCCTGGTTTCTGTTGGAACCAGGCTAAGAGATCTTTAGAAATTTTAATGTAATAGAGGCTGGAACTGGATGTACATGACATGGTGACTTTACCTCCTGGTGACACAGAGATATAATCTGGAGTCTGAGTCATCACAATCTGTCCACATGAAGCTGGTAACACAAAGACAACATATAATTAGTGGTGACAACAGGTAATATAAATTACATTATCAGCTTAATATTTCTTCACCAATATTTTGTTGTGTACATTTATTGTATTATCCAATTAATATAAAATATTTCCATACCTTGAATATAAAGATAAAAGACACAGAGCAGATATGTCAGAGAAACCATCTTTATGTCTCTGGAATGTCACAGACACAGATCATTGTGTTACAAGACAAACTATTTATATCACATGCAATCTATTGGGAAATAACATTAGATACTGTGTATGTAAAACAGGAAATATGCAAATTATTCATGATTATACTGTATCTTGTCTTATTTACATTGCTTGAAGAAGACGTCAGATGAATATTTAATAAAATGTTGAGAGACTGTACAATATATTGTGAAGCCAACGCACTTCTAAATACATTAAGTAAAGTTGTGAAATCTGTTAGGTGAAAGGAATTGTAACATTTCCATCATACAATATAATATCAAACTTCTACACTTCAAGCTTTAAATACATATTATGGAAGATTTGTGATAATGTGTTATCTGGAATTGTAACATTTTCAGCAGACATTGGATTGTGAGTTCTATCACTGATGTAATCATAGATATTTATAGTGTTTGTAATTGGTAGCATTACGTTGTAATAAATAAATAGATACAATCATGGTTTGTTTTGGAGGGTAAAGTGATAATAGGGAGGTCTTTGTAGAAACAAATTTCTTTTTTATCACCTATTTATTTCCCACTTATCGCTAATTCTCACACAAAGTATTTACATGGAGGCGTTTTTCGAAAAGTAGAAAAGTTTGATAAGCCCATTTGTACAGAACCGAATGTGTTGCGTTGATACATATTTTATGGTTCATAATTAGATAATAGACAATAAGCCGTGATATATACGATTACTGAATAGGATGTGACTGTATATGTTGGGAACTAACTTCCAGCAGATTTAGAGGGAAAAACAACAGTAAATAAATGAAACATAGAGATCTGTCCTAAGTAGAGATGGGCGGGCTCGCTTCCCCGAGATCCGAATTCATCAAAATTTCGCCTATCCGAGTACCGAGCCGAGCAGGCTCAGTACTCTCCCGCCCATTTGGAATCGAAATCGAGGCAAAACGTCATTGTGACATATTCGTATTTCTGAGCTCGGTTCTCGCGAGATTTGAAAAGCAAATACCAGCCTCCACAGCAATCCATCGCCATCTCACAGAGGGAGAAAGCAGGGTTAGGTCACCTTATTCTTTGTATTATTATTTCATTTCAAATCTATTCAATTCTATTATTATTAAATCAAAATCAATTTGCGATTGTTAGAGCAGCAAGACAGGAGGATAGAGGAGGCTTATTTTTCAATTTGTTTGCACTTCAAGTGCTTTGGGGTGTTCAATATTCCCCAGTGTTTTACACTATTTTTTCTGGCTGTCACAAAAAGTCATATTTGTCAGCAGTATCTATATAAGACAATATTTTGCACTACAAGTGATTCGGGGTGTCCGATATTACCCAGTGTTTTACACAAATTTTTCTGTCTGTCAAAAAAAGTCATATTTGTCAGCAGTATCTATCTAATACAATTTTTGGCACTACAAGTGATTTGGGCTCATTAAAATGGATTCAAAGGAGTCCACATATGAGCAGAATCAGCAAGCAGGTTCTGTCACCAGTCCTGATGGTAGTGTTCCCAGTACGTCATCTGGGAAAGGCGATGTAAAAGTACATAGTCTTTTTAAATCAGGGAAAAAAACACACACCAAAAAAAAATTTACCGCGTTGAAGCGAAAAAGAAGTGTAACTGAGGAAAAGTTAACTGCCGATAAAAAAAAAATTGCCAACATGCCATTCTACACACGCAGTGTCAAAGAAAGAATGAGGCCTTCGCCTTTCTCTATTAGTGGCAGATCCAAAAATGTTACTGAGCCTTCTTCTTGTAAGGTCACTCGTGAGCAAGCAAGACCAAGTAATTTGGAGTCTAAAAGTGGTGCACAACTACTGTTACGCGGGAAAGCCGAGCTGCAAGAAAACAGTAAGGCATTAGAGGATAATGTATGCTCTGAATCAGAAATGACACCAATCCCTGTGGAGAGTCCATCCACCAGTGGTATGTGTAATCGTGAGCATTCTGTTAGTGTACCCATAAAAAAGGGTCCTTTCAGCAGTTCTGCTGATGTGTGCATGAACAGCCCGAGTGTAGCCGGTGATACACAAATTGAGGATGCCACTTTGGAATTAACAGAGGATGAGGGGGAGATTTGTGTAGGCGACGAGGGCGATAATGATGATGTAGATGATTATGATGCAGACAGATACCAAATTGTTTTTCTCAATTTCTGTTACTATTCTAGATTATATAATGGCTGAATAGTTTTCTATTTTACTCCTAGTGGAGAGGGGATCTGATGCAGACAGATACCAAACTGCCTTTGTCCATTTCTTTTTATATTCCAATTCTACAGTCTATGCAGGCTGCTTTTTTCTATTCAACTACAAGTGGAGGGCGGGGGGGGGGAGGGTCATAGACAGCCACCAAACTACCTTGGTCCATTTATTTTTTATATTGTTCACTCTATGCAGGCTGTTTTTTACTATTCAACTACAAGTGGAGGGGGGGAGGTCATAGACAGCCACCAAACTACCTTGGTCCATTTATTTTTTATATTGTTCACTCTATGCAGGCTGCTTTTTTTCTATTCGACTACAAGTGGAGGGGGGGGGGCTATAGAGACAGAAACTAAACTGCCTTTTTCCATTTCTTTAGATATTTAACTTTAGACGATGGCTGCATTGCCAATAGGCTAAGATGGTGAGGAAGACAATCAGGTTTGTGTGCAGAATTACTAACGGCCTACCAGGGATTAAGCTGTTTTCTTCCTAATTTATTAGCTTTAGAATCAACTTACTTATCCAAGAAACAGGTGGAGCACTAAATTCGGTTATTTTATGCCCAAAAACATTGATTTTTAAACAAAACTGCAAAACAAGACCAAACAAAACCAAAACAAAAACCAAAACACGCAAGGGCGGTTTGGTAAAACCAAAACCAAAACACAACGGTAATCCAGATGCAAAACCATAACCAGTACCAAAACATGGGGGTCAGTGAGCATCTCTAGTCCTAAGAGTAAACAATGTTCAAGTGTCAGGGGCGGCTCTATGATCTTATTGCCTCACTGTGAATATTAATTCTATGTTTCTGTTAACTTTTTCTTTAAATTAGTAAAACTTTTATAGGTAAGAGATGGTTGTGACTTAGCTCATTGTTAGAGCTGGATTTACAAGCCTGAAGGCACAGATCCATCATAAGCATCTGTCTATTGGAAGCTGCACATGTACATTGTTTGGAAATTGTTTGACATATGGTTGACTTATGACAATTATTAAGTAGTATATTAGCCACACTGTACAGTGAGAGGCCATAAATACATGATAATATATATAATTGACTTGCCGGTCTATATTGTGGTTATTCTTTCTGTTTACATGATCATTCAAAGGGATTAAATCAACATCAATGAATCTTCCTTATTGTACAACTTTCCTGTAGCTCAAAATTTTTCTTTGTACGTTTGTCTTTCTGTTAATATTTTTTTCATTTGTTACTTTTTTAAATGTTTCTTAAATTGTAATGAAGGTGAAATTATTAAAATGAATATTAATTTATTCATGTGCCAACAAGTTGGTGTGGTGTTGTTATTACATAAAACAAGTGTTAAGGTTAAGATTAAGGGTTTATAGTTATGTTATCAACCGCTAAACATTTTATAACAGAATCCAAATTTTTTAAATGCTCCCCACAATAACCTGTAGTAAATCTCTGTCCCTGGGGATAGGCTGCAGATGGACAGGTCTATGCTACATAAACTTGGCTTTACAGAAGGGGAGGTCTGTGTAAATCATACTTACTGACTTTGTAGACCCCAGAGGGGATGTCCAAGTGGCAAGTGCAGGGTGGATGATAATGCTACTCCCATCAATATGGCTCCACCCCTTCACTGTGCAATGCCATGATTTGCATAATTACACAGTAGAGGGGCTTCAAGAAATATTTCCTGAGGGTCAATTATCTTATAAAAGGATGTAAGTCAAGTGTAAATGTTGCTAAAAATGTAGCCAGAAGGAAGAACTAACATTGAGGGGGCTCCCAGTGGATTCTGATCCCGAAGACGTCTTAGAAGAGCTCCCTGACGCCTTTCCCAGTCTGTGGTTATCTACTGCAATTTGAGGCTGGGGAAACCCTCATATCACCTATAAGGGGAAAGGGATAAGCCCAGGCAAAGGTGCAGTCATTGGCAGCGGCTCCTTAATCTTATTTATCCCCGGAGTCCTGCTCATAAGTTTATAACACAGACCCACGGCCACCATCTTGCCCACGAGACAGCAAGAAACACAGGTATAACGACGGGCTGAAACATCCAGACTTATTATTGGTAACTTTGTGGTCCCCTTACCTATTTTCTTACCGTAGCCCCCGAGAGTTTAGTGCCCTTGTTGTGCTCCCATAGAGGGTGCTTGTATGACGATCCAGGATAGAGGAGACTACAGCAGAACAGGTGATTCTTCTCTATCCCCCTTCCAGTGATATTATGAGAAACAGTCTGGACTTGATTCGCTGACCCTACTTCCCCCGGACCACAAGGTGAGTAATTATTGTAATTTTGGGAGCAAGGCCTTCTTACCTCTATGTATGTATGTATGTATGTATGTATGTATGTATTACTCAGTACTGTTTTATTACTGTTTGTTCCCAATTGTATAAAGCTACGGAATCTGCTGGCGCTATATAAATAAATATTGATGATGATGATGAATTATCCCAGAGAGACCGCCCACTGATCTCTGCATAGCATGCTTCTGCTTTACAGAAGCTGTTACCAGGGCCGGTGCTAGCATGTCTGGTGCCCTCCTGCAAAAAAAAAAATGTCCGCCCTCCTCTTGTATAAATTATTTTTTAACTCAATAATGCTTTGCTTCTTTTAATACAAATCATATAGTAAACTGTAATAAAGAGAGTAATGCTTGAAACAGCAAATATTTATTGATATACGAATAATATAAGTGAAGAAAATGTATTGTTTGAAATACAAGTTTACATTTTTGGCAAATTAGTTTGTTGAGAAGTATAGTAGAAAAAATGTGAATAATATTAAAATGCGACAAGCAAATAACTGTTTTAAAGTCTCTACAAAAAAATGAGTTAAATCTTCCACCCTAACACACTAGTCATTGAATCATTGAGGGAGATTTGTAAATTATTTGTTACAGCCATTTAACTTTGTGTGCCTTCATACTTGCAAATCTAGGGCCTGTTTCATTAAGGATCTTAACTTGAGAAACTTCTTATTTCAGTCTCTTGGACAAAACCATGTTACAATGTAAGGGGTGCAAATTAGTATTCTGTTTTGCACTTAAGTTAAATACTGACTGTTTTTTCCTGTAGCACACAAATACTTGATAGCTTATTTGTACACTGACATTTAAAGTTGATATTTGTGTGCTACATGAAAAAACAGTCAGTATTTAACATATGTGCAAAACAAAATACTAATTTGCACCTGTTGCATTGTTACATGGTTTTGGCCAGAAGACTGAAATAAGAAGTTTCTCAAGTTAAGATCCTTAATGAATCAGGCCCTTGGTAATCAAATAATCAATCTTCAACTGGGCATATACATCACTCTCAATAGCAACCAGCGCTAGGTTTACATGTCTTTCTTGGGAAATGCTGTATCGTAATTAATTTTTAATTAATTTTAATTTTAATTACTTTTTCAAAAGGATTACTTAATTTTGGTAATTCTGATTTAAATAGATCTTTGAAGGCACATAGTTCATCATATGATTCTGACCCTTGTATGTCTGTTATCACTGTCAGATAAATGGATTTGGAAATTGTTGCATTGCTGTATAAACGTGTCCTGGTCTGATTCATCAAATGTATTGATATTATACACAAATGCAAATCTACTGTTATGTTGTTGTAACAGCTCAAAACGTTCATCCAGAGATGATATCACAACATCCAAAATAGTGTAGAAAAAATTCACTCAATGTATCTTCAGGTGTTTTAGGGTAATTATCTTTGTGCTTATATAGGAACTGTGATGACATTTTCCTTCTACAAATTTTAGTTATTGATTTGAATTCAGGCTCCATCAAGATCTTCACAAAGTTGCTTAGAGGTTTGAACGTGTAGCCATTATCTGTACGCTATTTTGATACAAATGTCCTTAAATTGTTTATGGATTTCAAAGGGAGGCAAATATTTTCTTCTGTTTTCTGAAGCATCTTGCTGTCAGTATTGATTCAGCAAGTCATGCCACAGTACCAGGGAGCATAAAAATTGGAAATCTTTAAGTTCGGTGCAGAAAATCTGGGCCACTTATCTTGTTTCTTTATCGAAATTTTAATTGCTAAAAATATATAAAATATCATATATTTCTCCTGTTTGATGCCTAAGACGTTGCAGAGCATCAATGTGACTTTCCCACCGAGTTTCTGAGAGAAGTTTTAATGTAAGGGAAGAAATATGTTTTTTAAAATGCCCCATTTCTTCACTGAGGCTGAAAAAATGTGAATATTTCTTGAACTGTGAGCAGTGCATGATGCATAGAAAGTACGTGGGTTTTTGTTTAATATTAACTTCTGAAGGCCAATCTTTTTACCTCTCATGTTGGCACCATTGTCATAGCTTTGACCCCTTATATCTCCAATGTTCAGATTCAAGTTGTGCAATTTGTTGATAATGCTGATGCACAGCCCCTCTCCACTTGAGTCATCCACTTCTAAGTAGCCTAAAAAGTGTTCTTCAATGAGCACAGTGTTTTCTTTGCATGTAACATAATGAATAATAACAGTCATTATCTCGGTGTGACTGATGTTTGGAGTGCAGTGCAACTGTTGATTTTGGGCATCAAGAGTTGTTTTATTTTTCACATTTTTTTTTAACTCGTATAACATTTTCAAACGCCTAATATGTCCAAGACTTGTTTCATGTGTATGAGGTGCCTTGGATAAATTTTGTCCATGATTGTAACCAGTGGATACAAAGCTGGATGAATCACTGAAATCAGAAAATAGCTTTCAACTGAAGCAGAACACACAGTCCTTTGACTTGGAATATACTAGTCAAGGCCTTGGCACTAATCCGCCATTTTCCATTCTACGGTTATAATATGAATTACTGAACTTGCGTTTATTAGAATCCAGAACATACAACATGTATTTCTTTTGAGACAGTCTGTAAGACTAATCCTTAACTCATCAGTAATTGTTGGCCAATTTGCTGGATCTTCTAGTTCCATGGACAGTAAGCTTGCAGTGCAAGAGAGTAAGGAAGATTTTTCTGCCTTTCAATATTACTTGGCGCGTCAGTTTGCTCCTCTATAATCATTTCCACTCCTGTTACCAAATTATCTTTTGTGATATTTTGCCTGTTTGTAGTTTTTCCTGGTTGTGAGTACTCAATTGTGGAAGTACCTTCTTCTTCTTGGGAGTACACACTTGCACGCTTTGGTTTGATTTCTTCCTATAAACTACAAAGTGATCCAGCTTGTTTTTAATGGCCTCTTCTTTTGCTGCTTTTATTTTCTTGTTTTGCCATCCAGAGTGGCTTTTTTTTTCTCTCCATTATAACTAAGATAATTTGAATCACTTGATTTGCTTAATCTTTTAACTGAAAATATAAAAGAAGTAAAATAAATATGGCTTGGTGATGGTCCAACGCTGATTACTACAAACATGTATTTGTAATGAATGGATCTTCAAACACTCTGGCCCTGATTTCGACTTCTACGATGGAGCTTTTCCAAAATTTCTCTCCAAATCTGACCATCTATATCTTTCACCAAATATTGCTAGGAAGATATTTATTCTTTTCCAGAAAAAAAGTATCTTATCCAGCATACCATATGCATGTCAATATTATGACAATATATTATAGCGGAACCAGTAGTATAAGTTACAGCGCTTTTATCCAGTATGTACATTTAATTTTTAACATTAAAGCTATATTAAAATGTAATAATTTAACAGCTCAGTTGCAGTGATGTAAATATGAGTATAATATACAATATTATTAAGGACACTGATACAATAATACCATTTCTTCATAACCCCTAAGATCATAGACATTATAAGACTGGGTAAGAAGTTATTGTCACTTAGATTTTAGGTCTCCTGGATACAAGTCTCCACCACTCTTCCTCTCCAAAGGTTTTAAACTTTTTCGGTCTGAGGCACCCTTACAGTCTCAGTGACATTTCAAGGCAACCCTTGGCCAAAATAAAAACATAAAGGTTAAATAGAGGGGACAGTCTCCTCCTTCATAACATTCTTCTCCTTCATAAACATATGCCCCCTCCTTTAGTACACTGTGCTGAAGTGCTGAGTGCATTCCCTATCCATTCCGGCATCCGGAATGGATGGCAAAGGTACGTGCAAAACCATGCACATATCCTGAATAAGGCCTTTCTCACTTTTACATGGAGTTATAGCATAGTATATGTATGTGAAAATTTTGGCGAACCCACAAAACCTGTCATTTATTCTCTATGTAAAATGGGTCTTGTATCTACACATCTTTCCTATTGCATGAAAATCAAATTGCTACAAAAAACGCTACTCAGATTTATACTGCTACATTTTCACTTTTAACGGCAGAAGTGGTTGAAAATAGAGCTTGCTAACTTTTACAATAAAGACACTTTAGAACTCAATACATAGATAGGAAGTAGAAAATTTATGATCCCACACGCACAAGAGTGTTGGGGAATATTTGAACTCAGGTTTCGAGTTTGCAAAGATGCATTCTCTAACTGCTACACCAATTAGCAAGTGATCTAAAAAGGATTTCAATTGCATAGAATGAAATACAGACCAGCAACATTAGCTAGGGACATGTTTTGGGATTTATAAGTAGGGATAATGGCAATAATTTCATGAGAAACGATTAGAGGTGGCACCCCTTGGGATATGCACTGTGTAACGTATCAAAATAAAAATCACACCTGTATTTTAAATGTGGGTAAACCATTTAATTTACCATTTAGGCTACTTTTGGCACAAAGGGGTTTGGGGGACATTTTGGAAATTACACCACTCAGTGGATGAATCTTAAAAGTGTTTGCAATCAACTTATTAGGTTCAGCTGCTTCTCTGTGTTGTTCCTCTATACGGTTTGATTTGGCAATTATTATTACCAACATGAGCGTTAACCTGCAATCAAGTATATCAACCTAGACACACACACACACAAATGACTGATTTTGTAAACCTGCAGAGCTGTAAATACGAAAATCGAAACAATGAATGATCGCAAAAGCGATTCTTACAACGAATAATGAGCAATCGCGCACTAAACTTTACTTTTATTCTTTGCGTGACAACTTATAGCAGGGTCTTATGACCACTTTGTACTAAAGGTTGACTTGTGGCCTCGAGCTTCAGACCTTAACATTGATGGTTGGAATACCTAACCACCACATTATCGTCTACACCAAATGACAAATATGTTCTCTTGCGTACCTTTCAAATGTACACTCTCTAAACCATGATCTTTGAACAGCACAAACAGCTCTGCTCATTTGCCAAATATGTGATTAATCGTTACAAAATACACTTACCGTACTTTGAATTAGGGATGTGCACCGGCGACTTTTGAGGTCTCGTGTTTTGTGTTTTGGATCCGGATTTTCGTTATTTTTGAGGTTCGGATTTGTCTCGCAAAACACTTGACGAAAGGTCTCGGTTCGGATTTAAGGTATTGGATTCGGATTTTTTTTGAAAAAAACATAAAAAGTTTAAAAATCAAGTTTTTGGGCTTATTTTCACTCCTAGGCTATTATTAACCTCAATAACATTCAATAACAAGCATTTCCACTAATTTACAGTGTATTCTGAACACCTCACAATATAGTTATTAGTCCAAAACGTTGCAACAAGGTATCTTTCTGGACTGCGTAGAGGAGTGGGTCACCACAATATATATTAAAAACCCTGAACTTTTATGATTCGCACCAATAATTGTACCTGGACTGCGTAGAGGAGTGGGTCACCACAATATATTAAAAACCCTGAACTTTTATGAATCGCACCAATAAATGTACCTGGACTGCGTAGAGGAGTGGGTCACCACAATATATTAAAAACCCTGAACTTTTATGAATCGCACCAATAAATGTACCTGGACTGCGTAGAGGAGTGGGTCACCACAATATATTAAAAACCCTGAACTTTTATGAATCGCACCAATAAATGTACCTGGACTGCGTAGAGGAGTGGGTCACCACAATATATATAATAAGAAAACCATCAACTTGTTTGATTCGCACCAATAAATGTACCTGGACTGCGTAGAGGAGTGGGTCACCACAATATATTAAAAACCCTGAACTTTTATGAATCGCACCAATAAATGTACCTGGACTGCGTAGAGGAGTGGGTCACCACAATATATTAAAAACCCTGAACTTTTATGAATCGCACCAATAAATGTACCTGGACTGCGTAGAGGAGTGGGTCACCACAATATCTTAAAAACCCTGAACTTTTATGAATCGCACCAATAAATGTACCTGGACTGCGTAGAGGAGTGGGTCACCACAATATATTAAAAACCCTGAACTTTTATGAATCGCACCAATAAATGTACCTGGACTGCGTAGAGGAGTGGGCACTGGGCACCACAATAAAATATATAAAAAACCTTCAACAGGTCTGCATTACACTACACATACGGCTGCTCCTCCATCCTCTCCATCATATACATGTTGGAGTTTTAGCGTGTGACAACCTCTTGTTTTTGATAATGTCAGTGCATTTTGAATATTTTTCAATTTGCCCCACACCACTGAATGTACTTTATCTATGATACGCATCTATCTATCTTGACTGCGTAGTGTGGTGGCCCCGGTACACAATTTGGTACCGGGGCCACAATAAAATAAATACACCCTCCACGTGTCAGAATTCCACCAAACAAGTATCTGGACTGCGTAGTGGGGTGGCCCCGGTACCCAACTTGATACCGGGGCCACAATAAAATAAATACACCCTCCACGTGTCAGAATTCCACCAAACAAGTATCTGGACTGCGTAGTGGGGTGGCCCCGGTACCCAACTTGATACCGGGGCCACAATAAAATAAATACACCCTCCACGTGTCAGAATTCCACCAAACAAGTATCTGGACTGCGTAGTGGGGTGGCCCCGGTACCCAACTTGATACCGGGGCCACAATAAAATAAATACACCCTCCACGTGTCAGAATTCCACCAAACAAGTATCTGGACTGCGTAGTGGGGTGGCCCCGGTACCCAACTTGATACCGGGGCCACAATACCTCCTCCAAACATGCTACAGACAATTCGTCATTGAGATCCCATTAAGTATGTTAAAGACAGACAGGGTCCAAGTGTTATTAGTTGACTTTGTAAAGAAAAAAACTGTCCCTGTTGCACATAGTCGTGCAATGAAGACTTACTTTTTCATTTAAAGGCACGATCTTTCAAGTGTAGTGTTTGTAAGTCTAAGTCATATTATACTTTTGGTAAAATTGGTTTTTTTTGTTCCTCTTTATGTTAATTAATTAGTAATAGAATTAAAGTAGGAAATAGAATTAAATAGAATTAAAGTAGGAAATAGAGTGGTATAGAGTTGTAGTGTGGTATAGATAGAGTGGTCCACACAATATAATAATAAAACCCTCAACTGGTCTGAATTCCACCAAACAAGTATCTTGACTGCGTAGTGTGGTGGCCCCGGTACACAATTTGGTACCGAGGCCACAATATAATTTAAAAACCCTCCACGTGTCGGAATTCCACCAAACAAGTATCTGGACTGCATAGTGGGGTGGCCCCGGTACCCAATTTGATACCGGGGCCACATTACCTCCTCCAATTTCCAAGTGTAGTGTTTATAACATCTTAACACTACACTAATTCTAGCACGTCAAAACCTCTTGTTTTAAATAATGACAGGGCATTTAACTTTTGATTTAATTTATTGAATTTGTTGGCATTTTCTTTTACTTTTTGAACATGGCAAACGACTGTTGAATGGTCACATAATGCCAAAAAAAAGGTGCAAGATGGAATTGTCCTTGGGCCCTCCCACCCACCCTTATGTTGTTGAAATAGGACATGCACACTTTAACAAACCAATCATTTCAGCGACAGGGCCTACCAAACAACTGTGGCTGAAATGATTGGTTTGTTTGGGCCCCCACACCAATAAAACAATTCATCTCTCCCTGTACAAACTAAACAGGCTCTACTGAGGAAAGATGTCGTCCTTATCCTCAACCTCTGATTCCTCTCCCCCTACAGTGTGTACTTCCTCCTCCTCACACATTATCAATTCGTCCCCGCTGGACTCCACAACCACAGTCCCTCTGTACTGTCTGGAGGGCAGTGCTGTACTTCATTGAGGAATTGATTATTCATTTTTATAAACATCATTTTTTCAACGTTGTGAGGAAGCAACCTCCTTCGCCGCTCACTGACCAGGTTCCCCGCTGCACTAAAAACTCTTTCCGAGTACACACTGGAGGGGGGACAACTCAGTTAAAAAATAGAGCCAGTTTGTACAGGGGCTTCCAAACTGCCTTTTGGAGTTCTACCACGTCACTACCTCTAGTTAATTTAGATTGCAAGGCTTGTAAATATAAATACTTTGAAGATAAAAAAAAGCAGGCTGCACAGACTGTGGAGCTAGAAAGTGAAATTAAATGGACCACGTTACTTTGGTGGCTATCTATGCCCCCCCCCCCGCCCTACACTTGTAGTTGAATATAAATAAAGCAGCCTGCATAGACTGTAGAACTAGCAATTCAAATATACAAAGAAATGGACAAAGGCAGTTTGGTATCTGTCTGCATCAGATCCCCTCTCCACTAGGAGTAAAACAGAAAACTTTTCAGCCGTTATATAATCTAGAATATAAATAGAAATTGAGAAATGCAATTTGGTATCTGTCTGCATCATAATCATCAACATCCTCCTCAGCGCCAGCTACATCAATATCCTCCTCCCAGTGCACAACATTCACACCTTCATTAGCCAAATCTGTAACTGGACTGTGGGTGATCCTTCCAGCATATGCAGAGGGCGTGCTGCAAATGCTGGATGGAGTCACCTCTTCCCGTACAGTGATGGGAAGGTCAGGGTTCACAACCAACAACACCCTTGGACTCGCCTTGGGGATTTGTGATGTCATCTGTTTAGAAGGCAGAGTTCTTTGCTGTTTTGTTGTTGTTGCTGACAGCATAACTCTCTTAAATTTTTTGTAGGGGGGGGGGAGGAGGGCTTTGATCCTTGGGTGAAGTTGGACCACTAGTCATGAACACGGGACAGGGCCTAAGCCGTTCCTTGCCACTACTTGTCGTAATTGGCATATTGCCAACTTTACATTTCTCCTCAGATGATTTTAAGTTTCTTTTTTTGCTGTTTTTTGAGAACTTGGGCTTTTTGGATTTTACATGCCCTGTACTAGGAGATTGGGCATCGTGCTTGCCAGACGACGTTGATGGCATTTCATCGTCTATGTCATGACTAGTGGCAGCAGCTTCAGCATTAGGAGGAAGTGGGTCTTGATCTTTCCCTACTTTATCCTCCAAATTTTTGCTCTCCATTATATGTAGCACAAGATACTGCAGAATGTGTGAACTTGGTAATATTGCAGTACCAATGGACTTATAATGCTGGATTGGTTTTGCAAATTTGGTTATAATTATTATATATTTTTTTTTTTTTTAATTTTTTATTTTTTTTTACTTTTTTTTTATTTTTTACAAACTTGGGAATAATGGGGAAATAACTATGCCCTTAGAAGCACAGAGCACAGGACACAGCACCACTGGACTGAACAGGACACGGCACAGGACCCAGCAGCACTACGGAACTCAGCAGGACAGAGCACAGGACACAGCACCACTGGACTGATACTGCAGAATGTGTAAACTTTGTAATATTGCAGTACCACTGGACTTTTACTGCTGAATGTGTGAACTTGGTAATATTGCAGTACCAATGGACTTATAATGCTGGATTGGTTTTGCAAATTTGGTTATAATTATTATATTTATTTTTTTTTTTTAAATTTTTTATTTTTTTTTACTTTTTTTTTATTTTTTACAAACTTGGGAATAATGGGGAAATAACTATGCCCTTAGAAGCACAGAGCACAGGACACAGCACCACTGGACTGAACAGGACACGGCACAGGACCCAGCAGCACTACGGAACTCAGCAGGACAGAGCACAGGACACAGCACCACTGGACTGATACTGCAGAATGTGTAAACTTTGTAATATTGCAGTACCACTGGACTTTTACTGCTGAATGTGTGAACTTGGTAATATTGCAGTACCAATGGGCTTATACTGCAGGATTGGTTGTGAAAATTTTGTGGTAATTAAAAAATATTAAAGTAGTTTTTGGTATTTTATAAAAAAAAAATTTTTTTATTTTTTTAAACACAGGGGAATATTGGGGAAATAACTATGCCCTTAGAAGCACAGAGCACAGGACACAGCACCACTGGACTGAACAGGACACAGCACAGGACCCAGCAGCACCACTGACCTCAGAAGGACAGAGCACAGCACACAGCACCACTGGACTGATACTGCAGAACACAGCACAGCACAGCACAGCACAGCACAGCACAGCACAGCACAGCACTAAACAGCACAGAACTAAACAGCACAGAACTAAACAGCACAGAACTAAACAGCACAGAACTAAACAGCACAGAGGACCACCTAACACACCCTCCCTCTACCCTGATCAATGCCCGAGTGAAGATGGCGGCGACTAGCGGGGAATTTATAGGATCCGAGTATCGCGAGATCCGACAACGGGATTATGAGTCAGAGCCTCAGTTTCACTTTTGAATTTGGCGCCAATACCCGGATCTGTCTCGGATCCGACTCGGATCCGCAACGTTCGGGTGGGCTCGGATTTCAGAAATCCGAGCGCGCTCATCCCTACTTTGAATACACTTTGCAAACATGCCAGATAGCTTTTCTAACCAAACACACTCACCCACTCGGAACGCACCTGTGTGCTCGTAATGACATCAGGCGTACTCACCGGCAGATAATTCTCTAATCACAGTGGAGCTTCAGTGCTGTTGGGAGTTTCAGCGGTCTGGGTGAGGAGACTGCACATGGACAAATGCTATTTCAAGATGTTTACTGCTGTTCCTGTGTCAACCTTCAGTATGTTTAATTACTTATCAAAGCATTGCTATGTGTTTGAGAACTAGAGAGGCATTTCATACTATATATATGATTTATGCAACTTCACTTGGCACTGAAAGGGGTTAACAAACCGTGTTAGAGGATTACTTTTGGATGTTAGATCATACTTACCAACTTTCTGATCTTCAATTCCGGGAGCCTGCGGACGAGGTAGGCGTTACGGGGGGCGGGGCTCAAAAATGCGCATCTTTTTGGACCAGCCCCATGACGTAATGACGCAAACGCATCATTTGATAGTGGGGGCGGGGCCAAACACAGCGATTCTATGGGAATTGCGGCGTTTGGGACCTAATTCTGCCCACTTCACTAGGAAGTAGGCAGAATTATCCAGATGCGGGAGATTTCCACACTCTCCCGGGAGTCTGTGAGATTCTCGCAAAATGCGGGAGTCTCCCGGACATTCCGGGAGAGTTGGCAAGTATGTGTTAGATGTAAAGTGTTTGTTTACCTTTGGAGTTAGATACTTTCCTGCACTGTGTATACTTTGATGAGGGACTGCATACAGACCTCTATCATGTAATGATTAGACTAATTTTTCTCCCTCTTCCTGCCTTTATTTGTTACCTGCTGACCCTCCCCCACAGATTTTGGGGCAAACAGGGATTTTTGCATGATTTATAAAAATCTTTGTGTCTGTGTGTGTGGTAAGTATTGAGAGGGACCATTTTTATTCTTAATAAATTGTATTGGGTTTGGCACTATTAAGGTGCATGTGGGATTTTAGGTGGTGTTTTAGAGTGTTTTCAATGGTGTTTTGTTTTACTGTTTTTTACCATAAATCTATTCTACACTATTTGCTTAACACTCTGTATTTTGTGTTGCACAATCCATAACTGATTACACCTTACCAATTTTTATGTAACTAATGTGATTTGCCTCTAGTAAGTATCACATTTGCATGCACTTCGGTTGTGTTTCTATATGGTGAGGTGATGTTTGCTCATTCCATAGGGCTGTATTAAAAAAAAATCCAATTTTTTTTTTTTCCCTTTTGTAAAATTCCATAATTATGGACTGTACTTTGTCACAAAAAACAGGAACATGAATTTGCACTATATTGTAAATATTGGTTGCATCATTTGTGGCAAAGTTTGAAAAAGCAATGTATCACCTACTTTTTGGTTTGTTAACTCTGGCTTTTGCAACACATACAGGGGTTCCTGGAGTTGGACTACAATCTGTTTCACGGGGGGCCTGCTCCACCACCACGTCCAAACCAGAAACCATGACAACATCGCCGTCTGAGGGAGCGTGTCTTCAGTCCACGTGTCAGTCTCTTTGGGATGTCGGATGCGGAGTTTGTCCATCACTATCGGCTTCCTCCACATGTGATCTTGGACACCCTGCGCATTGTGCATTGTGACCTTGAGCCAATGCGCAACATCCCGACAGCAGTACCGCCTTTGACCAAACTTGTGGCGGTACTGCACTTCTGTGCCTCTGGCTCATTTCAGACGACAGTGGGGGTCACGGCAGGTATGTCCCAGGCCACCTTCAGCCGCGTACTGAAGGTTCTGCTAAGGGCGTTCCTGCCGCGGCTTGACCAGTTTATCCATCTGCCACTCGCCCACACCCAAATGGCAACCACAAAACCCACACAAACAATCAAGGTAAACGTGTTTGTGTCAGATGCTAGTGGCGCATTTTTGGAAGGCCGTATCCACAATACATGTAAATCAACTTTGGCACACCATATAAACCACTATCCACCCTTTTCAGTGTGTATTTACATTGTAAGCTGTGAAGATACCGGGTTTATCTGGCCCAATGCTACCCACTTCACGCTGGCTGGCCACCCACGGGTGCCTTCCTATGCCAGGGAAGTCTACCCAGTACCTTCTAGGATTCGTATAGTCACTCAGGCAAATGCAGTTATAAAATACAAGAGTATATTTATTGTGATACAAACAACACTAGAATATTATGTACACACAGTAAATAAATGCCAGGCAGGTTTACCACATCATCTGTCTCTTACCCGACTAGCTTAAGGAGTTATAATCACCAGGCTATCCAGATTTGACGATCCATGGATCTCTCTCAGCTGCATATGTAGACTCTAGCAGAGAACGACAACTCAAAAGCTTGATCTTGCACCTTCATGAATGATATCCCAGAATGAACACCCCCACCCCCCCTGAAGTGGATCCTTTTATCTCAGGTCTAATTTCCACAGTCTTTTCCCTCCCTGGACAAAACCCTGGGTCTATTCTTTTTAATCATTGGTCAGTGGTGGAATAGGGGAGGTTGGACAGGGTAGTGAATATGAGCTGTCCTTCCACAGAACCTCCCCTGTTAGATGGCCTGTCTGTACTAGCCTGGTGAGAACCATGGACACTAATTAGTTCTCCCACTCCAGCATCTTGCAACCAGATCTCTACCCATAACCCCCCTGGCTTCACTTTAAAGACAATGAATAACCTTACTGCAAGTCATCAATATACAAAACACAATATACATATTTACACTGAGCTACAGTGTCCCCTTAGCCACATGTAATTGGACAATGCAGTTGTAGTCTGGTGAGCTGGGGAACAAAAGCAAGGGCTATAAAAAGTACTATAATCCCCATTATGTGAGAAACAAGACACAGAATGGTTAGCGTATCACACTCGTTTCGTCACATAAGCTATTTGTGATATGTTATACATAACCTATATTGTTCATTGGTCCAGCCATGAAATGTTCTATTCCAGGCCCACACAGATACTCCTTTTACACAGGGGAAGAAGAAAACAATATGGAAAGGGGCAGGATATAACACACAGGGGGAGCGGAGTCACCTGTCTCGCTGATGCTAGTAGGGGAATATGGGGCAGTAGCTGCGGTTGCTTGGTAACATGACATCACTGGTGTTTGGATGATTGCTGGCTGACCAAATCTCTGTATCGCGTTCATAGCAATATATATATAGGAGCAGAATACAACAGGGGGGGTGCAGAATCGGAGGAGGAAGAGAGGGGGCGAGGATGACAAGAGGAGAGGGGGAGCGCATGAGAAAAGGGACTGAGGAGAGGGGGTGCGTATGAGAAGAGGGACGGAGGAGAGGGGGAGTGCATGAGAAGAGGGACGGAGGAGAGGGGGAGTGTAAGAGAAGAGGAATGGAGGAGAGGGGGATCGGTTGACAAGAGGAGAGGGGGAGTGCATGAGAAGAGGGACGGGGGAGAGGGGGAGCACATAAGAAGAGGGACGGAGGAGAGGGGGAGCGCATGAGAAGAGGGACGGAGGAGAGGGGGAGTGCATGAGAAGAGGGACGGAGGAGAGGGGAAGTGGTTGACAAGAGGAGAGGGGGAGTGCATGAGAAGAGGGACAGAGGAGAGGGGCAACGCATGAGATGAGGGACAGAGGAGTGGGGGAGCGGTTGACCAGAGTAGAGGGGAAGCAGATGACAAGAGGGTCAGAGGAAAGGGGGAGTGCATGAGAAGAGTGGCGGAGGAGAGGGGGAGTGGGTTGACAAGAGGAGAGGGAGAATGCATGAGAAGAGGGACGGAGGTGAGGGGGAGCGATTGACAAGAGGAGAGGGAGAGCGCATGAGAAGAGGGACGGAGGAGAGGGGGAACGCATGAGAAGAGGGACAGAGGAGAGGGGGAGCGGTTGACCATAGTAGAGGGGAAGCGGATGACAAAAGGGAGAGAGGAGAGGGGGAGCGCATGAGAAGAGGGACGGAGGAGAGGGGGAGCGCATGAGAAGAGGGACGGAGGAGAGGGGGAGCGCATGAGAAGAGGGACGGAGGAGAGGGGGAGCGGTTGACAAGAGGAGAGGGGGAGCGCATGAGAAGAGGGATGGAGGGGAGGGGGAGCACATGAGAAGAGGGACGGAGGAGAGGGGGAGCGCATTAGAAGAGGGACGGAGGAAAGGGGGAGCGGTTGACAAGAGGAGAAGGGGAGCGCATGAGAAGAGGGACGGAGGAGAGGGGGAGCGGTTAAAAGAGGAGAGGGGGAGCGCATGAGAAGAGGGACGGAGGAGAGGGGGAGCGGTTGACAAGAGGAGAGGTTGAGCGTATGACAAGAGGGAAGATATTGCCGCAGAGTTAAAGGGCAGCGGTTGGAGGAGTGTTGTAACTGAAGTATATGATACAGTGCCTATACCTACAATGAAAGTTTAGGCTCTTGTGTATGGTGCTAGGTGTAAAACAAATAACTGACACTCCAGGGATAATCATCCGGATACGGCTCCCTAGATTTCCGACATACAGTACTCAGTGTGGGGCAGATAACTGACAGTTTGGTAATACCTGCTCAGATGCAGCTCCCTATACTACCAAATGAACAGCGCTAAACATGGATCAAGTTACCGGTGGTCATGATACAGTACCCGTACCTACACTGAATGTTTAAGCTATCGTATATAGTGCTGACAGTCTAGGAATAATCACTGGATAGGGCTCCCTAGATCTCTGACATACAGCGCACAATGTGGGGCGGATAACTGACAGTCTGGTAATACCTGCTCAGATGCAGCTCCCTGTACTACCAATTGAATAGCGCTAAACATAGATCGAATGACCAACAATGACAGTGGTCACTCAAATACAGCTCCCTATCTCAACCATGTAGTGCCCAGTGTAGATCGGTAACAAACAGTGTAACCACAGTCGCTCAGATATAACTCCCTATATTGCAAATGTGCTAGCAGATCTTGAACTAAGTCCCTGCAAGCAAAGTATTACAATCTAAGTTTGGTGTTATTAGCCCTGCTATGGAGCGGCTGTCACAGTCGCGAAAACTCTCCTCTTACGTACGTTTCACTCTTACAGTTTCTTCAGAGGAAATCCTCTTCCATTATCAGGCTCTTCTCATCTCCCCCAATCTCCATCACTGGACCCCGAAGCCTTCACCCTGCTATTACTGGGTACTGTCTGACAACTGCCCCACTGTAGGACTATTGCACAAAGCCTTACAGTACAGAAGGAGTAGGGTTCCCGGGGGATGAGGACTGGTTGGAAAGACAAGTAGCTCTAGAGGCACCAAAACCTTCCACGGCCAAGGACACTGCCATTGCCCACTTACACCTAATGCTGATAATTCAGCACAGTTATTACTTCTTTCTAAGCTGGTGCAGCACAGAGTAGTTTTAAACTTCCCGCCTCCCCCCTCAGTGCAGTGAATAAATTATCTGACGTCACTGAGGGGGCGGAAGGTTTAACATGGATTTCCTAACAGTCGCTTCTGGCATCGCACTGAGGGATAAACTTTGAAATAAAGTGGTGCCAGGGCTAAAAATGATACAATGTGTCCCCCCTCAGACCCAAAACACTAACCAGCCCACCTACAGCCACAAATATCTCTAATATGTCTGCAGTTTACAAATCAAAATCGGTATGCGGGGAAAGCACAGCCATATTTGTGCTCCCATGTGAAGCCACATATACTACACCCAGCACAAGACTCTATCTGACATGCGCAACGTTATGAACTTTTCTAAAATTCCCTATCTTTAAAATGGGGCATATTTTTATCAAATTGTAAAAAAAACTATAAGTTACTTAAAGTTTTAAACCCTCAAAGGTACTCCTCAGCCCTAATAGCTTTCTACCAAAACAAACCCCAGGTCTTTAAACGTCCTGTACACCGAGTTACGCTCTCCCAAAAAACCCAGAAAAACTGCGACTTTTGCAGAACAGGAAGTGGAAAAAACGGTGATATTTTGAATTTTAGATTATTCCTGAAATTTGGCATGCGGCACCTATGGACGGTTCTTAATTCGCATGCCAGATTTCAGTTTAATAGCTTTAATACTTTTTAAAATGTAGACTTTCAAACACCATACCCCCCTCTCACAGATTTCCAATGGCAAAATTAAGTTTTTTAGAAGTAACCTTAATATAAGGGCACGACTGTTAATTTTGTTCTGTATTTTTTTAGAAATATTGCCAAAATATGCTGACAACACATAATTTTGCTCTTTTTTTGATCCTACATTATTATTGACCTCAATAACACTAATTTCAAGTCATTTGCAGTCAATTTTGACCACCTCACAGGTCACAATATTATTTTCATACACTTTCGGAAAAATACTACAGCGTCCTGGCTGGATGCTACGCGACAGAGCAATGACTCAAACACACGACAGTTCCTAGCACATCTAGGACACATTGGCACACAGCAGTGGTAGAAAAGTTGTGCAAGATGGAATTGTCCTTACGCTCTCCCATCCACCCTTATGTTGGATCTTAAAAAGGACATGCACACTTTAACAAACCAAGCACTTCAGCCACAAAAGTGCCTGTCCTTGTGGCTGAAGTGTTTGGTTTGTTTGGGCCCCAAAAAAACAAAGCAACAATGGCCTTAAGGCACCTAAGGTAACAGTGCTGTTAATGAACTCTACTGTGGCAAGAAATTGTAGTCATCATCGTCAGCTTCATCCTCACCCTCATCAGTGTGTACATCATCCTTACACATTATTAATTCATCACCCTTGGAATCCACCGTCACAGAAGTCCAATTCCAAAATGGCATCCTCAATTGGTGTATCACCAGCAGAGCCGGATTTAGACCTCATGATGCCGTAGGCAAGATTTTGGTTTGAATATAGCACCCATATTTTATAAGTAGACCTCCCTCCAACCAAAACATTAAATTAATAGCATACACATTTAATAAATAGACCTATTTCCCTCCAACCAGCTCCAACATTAAATTAATAGTGTTACCATTTAAAAAATAAACCTATTTCCCTCCCACAAACAGCCCCTCATACACACACATAATATAAATACACTGGCCCCTCACACACACATATAATATTAACATAAAGGGTGCCTCTTTTCATTTTGAGGTAAGAAGTGTCTGGATTGAGGCAGCAGGTCATGTGAGGGAATAGATAATGAGCATGTGTCATGGGGAATATCAAAGAAAAGATAGTGAGTGTTGTAAGGGTATTGTTGGCTGAGGAGGGGCCCTGTGGGGAACAGACTTCTAACTCACATGCCCCCCTCTGCCCAGCACCTTCACACATGCCCCCTCTGCCCAGCACCTTTAGCCACACATGCCCCCCCTATGCCCTGCAGCTTCCATCACACATGCCCCCCCTGCAGCTTCCATCACACATGCCACCCCTGCAGCTTCTATCACACATGCCCCCTGTGCCAGCGCAGCTTCCATCACACATGTCCCCTGTACCAGAGCAGCTTCCATCACACATGCCCCCTGTGCCAGCGCAGCTTCCATCACACATGCCCCCTGTGCCAGAGCAGCTTCCATCACACATGCCCCCTGTGCCAGAGCAGCTTCTATCACACATGCCCCCTGTGCCAGCGCAGCTTCCATCACACATGCCCCCTGTGCCAGCACAGCTTCCATCACACATGCCCCCTGTGACAGCACAGCTTCCATCACACATGTCCCCTGTGCCAGTGCAGCTTCCATCACACATGTCCCCTGTGCCAGAGCAGCTTCCATCACACATGCCCCCTGTGCCAGCACAGCTTCCATCACACATGCCCCCTGTGCCAGAGAAGCTTCCATCACACATGCCCCCTGTGCCAGCGCAGCTTCCATCACACATGCCCCCTGTGCCAGTGCAGCTTCCATCACACATGCCCCCTGTGCCAGAGAAGCTTCCATCACACATGCCCCCTGTGCCAGCGCAGCTTCCATCACACATGCCCCCTGTGCCAGAGCAGCTTCCATCACACATGCCCCCTGTGCCAGAGAAGCTTCCATCACACATGCCCCCTGTGCCAGCGCAGCTTCCATCACACATGCCCCCTGTACAAGCACAGCTTCCATCACACATGCCCCCTGTGCCAGAGCAGCTTCCATCACTCACCCACTAGCTCCCCTTCTTCTTCTTACCTTTTTGTACAAGAATGCTGCCAGGATCCGAAAGAAATTACAGAGTGCCTGTACCGAGAATCATACAACTTCAGCTGCCCGCCTAACACTGCATACCATGTGACAGATCACATGACCCTGTGATGTCATATTGACGTGCCAGGGTACCTACAGTGAAGGAGATCTAGCCACTACCC
Source organism: Mixophyes fleayi (assembly GCF_038048845.1). Classification (NCBI taxonomy): domain Eukaryota; kingdom Metazoa; phylum Chordata; class Amphibia; order Anura; family Limnodynastidae; genus Mixophyes; species Mixophyes fleayi. The sequence continues at coordinate 25,189,424 of NC_134402.1, read as the reverse complement.
AGCCTCTACCCCTAGCTCTAACACTGTGCCCCTCACCCGACTTGCGGAATTAGCAATGGAGAATTAGCAATGGAGCTCTCCTCTTTGTGTGTTACCTATATAACACAGTAGAATGTGACTGCAGAATTACACCAAGCCTGCCAGCACAAGTATTTGTATTTTTCCGCAATGAGAATTAGCAATGGAGCTCTCCTCTTTGTGTGTTACCTATATAACACAGTAGAATGTGACTCCAGAATTACACCAAGCCTGCCAGCACTAGTATTTGTATTTTTCAGCAATGAGAATTAGCAATGGAGCAATGGAGGTCTCCTGAATGTTACTGTAGACTTTGTTGAACACTGCTACCCCCTTCTTTTTTTCAATTCTATCTATGTTGCTGCCCAACTGCTCTACACACTGTGCTACCACTTCTGTGTCAATCTTTCAAATTCCACTAGATTGCCGTGGAGGGTGGTATTTATGGATTTCAAAACTCGCGAGATCCGACGACATAACAATGATGTTTTGCCTCGTTTTCGATTCCGAAGAAGCGCGAAAGTACCGAGCCGGCTCTGCTCGGTACTCGGATATGCTAAGTTCTGGTATGTTTGGTTCTCGAGGAACCAAACCTGAGCATCTTTAATATTATCTCCATCCCAAATGCACTGTCATATAATTAGTTGTTCCTATGTATACATATACACATTGGTATGTTGTTGGCTTCGGTGCTCTGCCTTTTCCTGTTGTCAATTCAGAGCTGTTACTTTGTAATGTGTATTCAGAATTATTTTGTTACTTGTTGCCATAGTATTGTCATATATGCCTTGGTTGCTGGTATTTAATCAGCTGTAAGACTGATGTGCCTGCTGTGTATACAGCCTTAACGCTGAACAGTCTCCGTATTGTCACTAGTATAAAGCTGCAGATGAAATTTATTATTCAGTTATCTTGTTGTATTTATGTATACTAACAACACTATCAGGGCCGGATTAACCATAGGGCTAACTGGGCTACAGCCCAGGGGCCTATGACATCCACGGGGCCCTTGAAAGTGCTCAGCAGCAGTATTGATCAGTCAGGGGCGGGGGTGCCCCCGGCGCGATCAGTGCTGCTGAGCACTTTCACTGCGGTCCTTCTCCGGCGTGCTGTAGTCTCCTTACTGAGGAGATCTCGTGAGTCTCACTCTCACGAGATCTCCTCAGTAAGGAGAGTACAGCGCGCCAGAGAAGGAGGTATGTGATGGGGGGGGCAGCTCGGAACCCGGGGGGGGGAGGGGGTTTTCGCGGGCAGCTCGGATCACGGGGGGGGCCCTCATGGGGGAATGGAGGCCCCCTTAGCCCAGGGGCCTCCATTCCCTTAATCCGGCCCTGAACACTATAAGAGTGTATCTGTATCTCTGCTGCTCCAGAGTTTCAGTGTTGGGTTTAACCTACAACTCTGTGATAACTTTATGGGCTGTGTCCTCACATAGTCTAATTAACATAGTTGATGAGGTTGAAAAAAGACACCAGTCCATCAAGTTCAACCTATTTTGGATCTCCTGCGATCCTGCACTTATATTTGAAATTAATCCAGAGTAAGCAAACGCCCATCTGTTTCAATTTTGAAAATCCCCCCAGACTCAATATTGCAATCCAATTTTACGCTATATCCACTACTATCCTTTATTTTAAATTAACGGTTGTATCCCTGGATACACCTTTCCGCTAAAAATTTGTCTAACCCTTTCTTAAACATATCTATTGAATCTGCCATCACAACCTTCCCTGGCAATGAATTCCATATCTTGACTGCCCTTACTGTAAAGAACCCCTTCCTTTGCTGGTTGTGAAATTTCCTCTCCTCTAACCTTAGGGGATGACCACGTGTCCTGTGTATGGTCCTTGGGGTAAAAAGTTCCCATGAAAGATCTCTGTATTGACCCCTAATGTATTTGTACATAGTAATCATATCTCCCCTTAGACGCCTCTTTTCTAAAGTAAACATGCCTAAACTGGCTAACCTTTCCTCATAACTTAATGACTCCATACCCTTTATCAATTTTGTCGCCCTTCTCTGAACCCTTTCTAGTTCCAAATTATCTTTTTTATAGAGTGGTGCCCAGAACTGTACTGCATATTCAAGATGAGGTCTTACCAATGATTTATACAGTGGCAAAATTACACTGTCTTCCCTTGCATCTATGCCCCTTTTTATGCATGCCAATACTTTGTTTGCCCTTGCAGCTGCTGCTTGACATTGAGCACTATTGCTAAGTCTACTGTCTACGAGCACTCCCAAATCCTTTTCCATTATAGATTCTCCCAAATTAATTCCATTTAATTTATAGATTGCGTTCTTGTTTTTGATCCCTGAATGCATAACCTTACATTTATCTGTGTTAAACCTCATATTCCATTTAGCCGCCCAATCCTCCAGTTTATTTAAGTACCTCTGTAGAGAAGCTACATCTTGCTCTGATTTTATTACCTTACAGAGTTTAGTGTCATCTGCAAAAATAGAGACCATTCGCTCAAATACACATTGCATATCACAGTCGTATGCTCTGCTCAGTAAATCATATTCATGTTTAATGGAGCGTACTTTTATTAATTACAACTTTTTTTGAGTGCCTGTTACAAGTGTCTATATAGCAATCTGCAGTCACCTATCACTCGGTATACAGGACTACACATTATTTATTTTACCTTACATTCCGATATAGTATTATTCTCCAGATTCCTCTACCCCTCTGTTGCCCAAAAATGACTTTGCAATGACTCAACCCTGATAAATAAATATATATATATATATATATATATATATATATACATATATATATATATATATATATATATATATATATATATACAGTATTTTTATGTGTTTGAAATAACATTCAAATTTTAATGTTATGATTTTTGCTTGCCCTGTGTTGGTGACTCAATTTTTTGAATAGATTTAATATGTGATCCCAAACACTGTATATCATAATATTAGCACCCTAGGGGCTAGATTTACTAAACTGCGTGTTTGAAAAAGTGGAGATCTTGCCTATAGCAACCAATCAGATTCTAGCTTTCATTTATTTAGTACATTCAACAAAATGACAGCTAGAATCTGATTGGTTGCTGTAGGCAACATCTCCACTTTTTCAAACCCGCAGTTTAGTAAATATACCCCTAGGAGTGTCCATACAAAAGTAGTCCTGTTTCCTTACTATTATAATTATATTATATACATTATACAAATATAAAATATTAACTGAAAACTAAGTATAATAATGTTAGGATCATTACAATAGTACTAATCTCAAGTGTGGAGGGATTATATAAACTCTCTAGCCCCTCATATTACTGCTGATCTGGATGTGATGGGAAGTAGATTGTCTCCAACCTGATCCAGAGACATATGATAATATCCTGAGAGAGAGAACAGTCAGAGGTCGTGTACATCACACATGATATGTTCTAATGTTTCTACATCACCCACTGGAAGATTTATATGTTACTTACACTTACTGTAGTGGGGAAAGTGCCCACTTCTCACTGTCTCTTATCACACACCCTGTTATGTAGTTACATGAGATTGTTAGTAGGAGACTGATTCATCCCCATGTCTGATACACATTTCTTACAGAAAGAGGAAGAAGGTTTTTGTACAGCTCTGTATCACTGTGTGAGAGGGAACTCATCATGCTGGCAGTAATAATCTGCCTCATCTTCTGCACTCACTTCATTAATGGTGAATTTGAATTCGGTTCTAGATCCAGATCCACTGAACCGGGCTGGGACTCCTGTGTGTCGTGTGTTTGCCCAATAGATAACAAGATTTGGAGATTGTCCTGACTTCTGTTGGTACCAAGCAATGTCATCATTTATATCAGTACTGGATGTACATGACATGGTGACTTGTCCTCCTGGTGACACAGAGATATAATTTGGAGTCTGAGTGATCACAATCTGTCCACAGGATCCTGAGGATTAGAAGAGACATAATCATTATAGATAAATGTCTGTATATATTCATATAAATCCTGATGTGATTATTTATGTTACAATGTATAGATTTCTCTACACAGAATGATGTAATGACCCCAATCTCTCACCCTGAATATAAATGAATATCACAGCCAGCAGATAACTTTGAGAAACCATCTTGATGTTTCTGGACTGTCAGATAGAAACTATAAGACGTCTCCTGTACAATGAAATATATATAGAGAGTGACAGGTGAGATGTGACATCCCCCAGAGAATGTGTATGGAAATAAGATGGAAATTGTGTGGTGTCAGTGTGACAGTTACTGGTGTGTACTAGAGACAGGATCTCAGTGTAATGTCCTCTGAGGTGTCAGTCACTGTACTACCTGATAGAGCCGGGTCTACTGTGTAATAGACAGGACATTATATTACATCATGTGTGTTGTATGTACATGGTGACAACTGTACTTAATTTATATTCTGTGGGTTAAAGTTGACATTTACTGGTGTTATACTGGAAGACATTTTATTATGAAGCAGATATTTTTGTAACCATGTTGTATAAAACAGATCCCTGTGAATAATGTTTTTTAAAATCATTTGTCTCCCCATTGTAAAATTTGCAAATATACAAAAATATATATATATATATATTGTCGAAGTCAGCAAATTGGATAAAGTCATTTCAATTAAAGTCTAGCAAACTTGGTTGTCTTTGTCTGAAAAGATGCGTACGGTACGCTACGGCGTACAAGGGCACGCTACGGCGTGAAGGGGCGTACGTATCCATTACACGTGGCAGAAACAGTAATTGGTCTTTTACCATACATTCGCACAAACACGCATACTTATAAAATAGTACACATTAATGGTAGTTGCAACACATAGTCAGTTATGTCGAAATATAGTACTATTTATAGTGTAGCAGCAACGGCTCTTCTGGTGAGTAAGAGCGAGGACGTAGTATTAGGACATAATTCAACTATCTATGCACCCCATGCTGTATTAGCTCTGTTAAATTCAGCCCAAACCAGACATGTTTCTTCAGCTAGATTCACAAAGTGGGAACTAGCCCTGATGGCACCCTCAAACATCACCATCAAACGATGCAGCAACTTAAATCCAGCTACATATCTTCCGTATGTGTCTCTAGAGACACAAAGGGTGGGAGGTGAGGAGACTCTGGTTGATGATGAGTTAGGCAAGAATACTGACACGCATGACTGTATGGAACACCTGAATCAGACCTTTACTGCAAGGCCCGACATACGTGACACCCCCTTAGAAAATGTAGATTTTACGTTTTATACAGACGGAAGTTGCCATAGACAGACAGAGACAGGAGAGCTATGTACTGGTTACGCTGTTGTAGACGATCAGGATGTGGTAGAAGCACTACCCCTTGGCCCGCCTCACTCAGCCCAGGTGGCGGAACTAGTAGCACTAAGGAGAGCGTGTGAATTGGCAGAGAGTAAATCAGCCAATATATATACTGATTCTAGGTACGCCTTCGGGGTATTGCACGATTTTGGGGCCCTTTGGCGTCTTAGAAATTTTACGACAGCAGCAGGTACACCAGTGGCACACTCACAACACATAAAAGGACTTCTGACAGCGATACAGTTACTCAGAACAGTAGCCGTCATAAAGTGCAAAGCCTATACCTTTGAAGAAGACCCAGTGTCATTGGGCAACAACAGGGCAGACGAAGCTGCTAAATGGGCAGCAGGGCAACCTATGACTGTATCGACCGAGACTATGATGGTTTTTCAGACATTAGACACGCAAAAATTAATTGAAATGCAAGATTTGTGTTCCCTGCAGGAAAAGGCGGTCTGGAAGGCGAAGGGATGTGGTCAAGAGTCCTCAGGACTCTGGAGGGATGGACAAGGTAAGCCTGTAGCTCCCCGAACATACTATCCTGGCTGAAGCAGCACATGGCCTGACTCACCTGGGTAAAGAAGGTATGTGCAAACTGGTGAGAGCATACTGGTGTGCTCCCGGATTTTCCTCTCAGGCTGGTAAGAAAGCAATGTCATGTCTTACTTGTTTGAGGAAAAATGTTGGGAAAACTATTCCAACTGAGCCATCCCACATCCCTCCTACAGACAGACCTTTCCAGGTAATACAAATTGACTATATCCAATTACCACCGTGCAGGAATATAAAGTATGTGTTAGTGTGTATTGATGTGTTTTCCAGTTGGGTAGAAGCATATCCGGCAGCCACTAATACTGCTGTGTTCACTGCAAAAAAAATTGTACAAGACTTTGTGTGTAGGTTCGGTATCCCTAGAATCATTGAAAGTGATAGGGGTACCCATTTTACTGGTGATATCTTCCAAAATATGTGTAAACTCATGGGAATCAGTAGCAGACTTCACACCCCTTACCGCCCACAAGCCAGTGGTAAGGTGGAGAGAGTAAACGGTACTATAAAGAACAAGCTGGGTAAGATAATGGCTGAAACTGGGTTGGCATGGCCTGAGGCTTTGCCGTTGGTCCTACATAGCATTCAAACTACTCCTAGACCTCCTCTTAATCTGTCCCCCTTTGAGATACTGTTCGGACGACAACCTCATTAGATCGTGAGTCCACAAGACGACTTGAAGTGTAATAATGAAGTGACTGTACAATATCTTATAAGAATGAGTAGACAGCTAAAACAACAACAACAAAAACTAAAAATGCTTTCACCTGGTATGCCAGAGACGAACTGTCATGATGTTGAACCTGGAGACTATGTTATGATCCACAATTTCTTACGTTCAGGTTGTTTAACAGACCATTGGGAAGGCCCGTACCAAGTGCTGCTGACCAGTACTACATCACTGAAGGTTGCAGAGAGAGACACTTGGGTCCATTCCACCCACTGCAGGAGAGTCCATAATCCGGAGAAAGTGCAAGATAAAACTAAGACCGACGACATAGAGCTGTCGCTTGTGAGCCTGTTCCGAGAGACCTAAAAGCCTGCAGTCGAGACACCTAAACCAGAGACGTTGCCTCAGAAATATCTTTCCAGCGATGGAGTGGCGGTTTTTGTTTTTCTTTTGTTCCAGGATTTTCCTTGTTTTTACTCTTTCTAGGACATTCTATTTTTGTGAAGGAGGATGGAGGACGGAGGAGAGTTCTGGGAGTGATACGGATGAAATGGAGGGCGAAGAAAAGTTAATAGGATACTCAGAGCAGCCCATTATCAAACTTGGTCCAGGGGTTATGAAAAGGTCTGCTAGCTCAGGAACTCGGAGGCAGTGTGAGGGGCTATTGTCTGATGAGTATTGTATCTGCAAGTTCTGCGACTCTCTAGTTGAAGAGAGATGCATCCAACGATGCCAGTCCCCCAGTACTCTGAATATAGGCGGGCATCCTTTGGAGGATTATCACTCCCTGGTGGGTAAGGTGCTAAACCAAACCGAGTGTTGGGTGTGCTCTCACGTGCCTCAAGGGCAGCATAATATAGGACTAGTGCCATTCCCTCTAAACATATCTGAAGTACTCGAATTGAGGGGTGGGAGGCCCATAGAAGGGAGGTACAATAATAGTAGGTCCCCTAGTCTGACGCTTCGACAATACTCCATAGGCAGATCTTTGCTGTGCCTAAACATATCTCATGCAAAGCGCCTGGAGAATTGGGAGGCTGACCTATCAGATCAGACAATGGCTCACCACACTCATTTTAGAGGGAGACTAACAAGGTCACTACTAGGCAGGAATGTTGATGGAGGTCACAAATTAGGGCGTGTAACCAAACATAAGAAGGTATCCATTGGAAAAGTCTCTACAGATAAATGTAAAAATGCCATTAATGCCGACACGTGTCTAGAACAAATGGAGACACTGGGCATGGGTAGTTTTATCAGAACTCTGTGTGATATAATTCATGGGCATACTGCTCCTTATGTTCTCCCTGATGATGTGTATTTTGTTTGTGGGAGGAAAGCTTATTCCTGGGTGACTCCGAGTTCCAAGGGCTTGTGTTTCTTAGCTAAACTGGTTCCTGAAATCATGACTATTACTCATGAAGAAATGGTTGATATTCACAAGACTACATCACCACCATACATACACACACAGTATGAACACCGTGGCAAGAGAAATATGATTCCTGGTGAGGAACCCATAGCTACAAAATTGATTAGTGAAACTGCTGGTTTCCAAGTTATGGTTGCTCTAGATCTCACCAGGACCGCTCGGGGAACATTAAACTTTAAATATATCCAAGACCTAGCTAAATTAATAGATAATATCACCGAGATGTATGATGACACTTTCAGGTATTCTGGAAGGGAGCTACAAGCATACAAGAAGGAGTTGGTGCATCATAGACTGGTACTAAATTATCTCACCTCTATTACTGGTGGGTACTGTGTGACACTGGCCACCCAGTTCGGTGTCAAATGTTGCACGTACATTACTAATAATACTGATGACCCTAAAGAGGTTATAGACCGGAAGATGGATGAAATTTTACAGCTGAAATGGGAATTTCGAAAGAGCCATAATTCTTCGTTATATGAGGTCGGGGAAAAGGTGGTGGGTTGGTTCTCGTGGTTGAACCCTGTGAAATGGTTCTCTGGTCTGGGGGAGTGGGTACAAGAAATGGTTGCTAGTGTAGGTAAGCTCCTTCTCCTTATACTGGGTGTCATCTTAGCAATTGGTTTAGTTGTCAAATGTGTTCCTACTGTGTTGAAGTGTGGAAAACGGTCTCATGGGAGTAACACTGAGAAAGAGACTGAAAGGGTGGTACCAGATACCGAGATCATGGTCTGTGAAGAAGTATTGTATAATCCTGAACTTGAAACGGTGATTGGGTGATAGTTTATTACACTATCAAAGGGTGGAGCTGTCGAAGTCAGCAAATTGGATAAAGTCATTTCAATTAAAGTCTAGCAAACTTGATTGTCGCTGTCTGAAAAGATGCGTATGGTACGCATCTACGTACAAGGGCACGCTACGGCGTGAAAGGGCGTACGCATCCATTACACGTGGCAGCAACAGGAATTGGTCTTTTACCATACATTCGCACAAACACGCATACTTATAAAATAGTACACATTAATGGTAGTTGCAACACATAGTCAGTTATGTCGAAATATAGTAGTATTTATATTTTATATCAGAGTTACATGCATATTAGTGAAATACACGGAACGGGTTGAAGGAATAACATCATGAGTGGTATCATAATGAACCTTGTTACATATCCTACTGTTTGGTTCACTCTGCGAGGGAATCGCAGAGTGCATCCTCTAACTAAACCCGCCGAAGTTACTATCGGGCCTCTGCATACTAAGCATTCGTTTCTCTTAGCTGCAGTGGCTCCTACTAACTTGCTAGGGAGAGACTTGTTATGTAAAATGGGATGTGTCATATACTGTAATTCTGATGGTGTGTTCTTAGATATACCGGAGAAGGTCGCACATGAGGTACAGGATATATTGGACACCCCTCAAAGGTTAATGTTACACTCTCCTGTTATAGAACAAAGTCCATCTCAAGTAAAGGGGGTGTTGCTGGAAATACCAGGTTCCCTATGGACCAGAGATGGACAGGACACTGGACTGATGGCAAACGTAGCCCCTGTCATGGTCAATCTAAAAAGTGGTAGGATAGCTCCAAAAATCCCACAGTATCCATTAAAACCGGAGGTGGAACTAGGGGTATATCCTGTTATTGAGAGGCTGTTACAACAAGGGATTTTAATTTGTACAGCTAGTACAGCAAATAGTCCCATTTTCCCTGTGAAGAAGAATGGGGGGAGGGGCTATAGATTAGTCCAGGACTTAAGGGGAATTAATAAAGTTGTTGAGAGCCAATTCCCCGTAGTGCCGAATCCAGCTGTCATCCTCATGCAGATTCCACCATCTGCCAGTCATTTTACTGTCATTGATCTATGTTCTGCTTTCTTCTCAGTCCTCTTCACCCTGACTGCCAATACCTTTTTGCATTCTCCTACAGGGGAGTGCAATACACATGGACCAGACTACCCCAGGGGTTCATTGACAGCCCCAGTATTTTCTCCCAAGCCTTACATGACTGTTTGCAATCCTTTCAACCCAACAATGGGTCTGTTCTAATTCAATATGTGGACGATTTGTTGTTGTGCTCTGATTCTTTTATGTCATGTTTACATGATACTAAATTGTTGTTGCTTCATCTTTCACAAACAGGGCACGAGGTGGCAAAGGATAAATTACAGCCATGTCAGACTAAGGTGAAATACTTAGGACACTGCCTCACTAAGGGGCTAAGACACCTGACAACCGAAAGAATTGAGGCCATACAATATATGACTCTGCCGCAGAGCCAGAAGCAGATTCGTACTTTCTTGGGGATGTGTGGATACTGTAGATCCTGGATCCCAGGTTTTTCTATTCTGGCATTACCATTGCAGGAGCTAGTCTCTTCCTCAAAACCAGAACGTGTTGTACACACAGAAGAGTCAGAGCAAGCGTTCTTTAATCTTAAAGATAGGCTGACTAGAGCACCTGCATTGGGAATACCTGATTATGAAAAGCCTTTTGAGCTATTTTGTACAGAAGCTGATGGTTGTGCAGCAGGTGTCCTCGCACAGAAACATGGTGACGCTAGCAGACCGGTAGCATACTGCAGTGCACAATTAGACAATGTGACAAGATCACTCCCAACATGTCTCAGAAGTGTAGCAGCAACGGCTCTTCTGGTGAGTAAGAGCGAGGACGTAGTATTAGGACATAATTCAACTATCTATGCACCCCATGCTGTATTAGCTCTGTTAAATTCAGCCCAAACCAGACATGTTTCTTCAGCTAGATTCACAAAGTGGGAACTAGCCCTGATGGCACCCTCAAACATCACCATCAAACGATGCAGCAACTTAAATCCAGCTACATATCTTCCGTATGTGTCTCTAGAGACACAAAGGGTGGGAGGTGAGGAGACTCTGGTTGATGATGAGTTAGGCAAGAATACTGACACGCATGACTGTATGGAACACCTGAATCAGACCTTTACTGCAAGGCCCGACATACGTGACACCCCCTTAGAAAATGTAGATTTTACGTTTTATACAGACGGAAGTTGCCATAGACAGACAGAGACAGGAGAGCTATGTACTGGTTACGCTGTTGTAGACGATCAGGATGTGGTAGAAGCACTACCCCTTGGCCCGCCTCACTCAGCCCAGGTGGCGGAACTAGTAGCACTAAGGAGAGCGTGTGAATTGGCAGAGAGTAAATCAGCCAATATATATACTGATTCTAGGTACGCCTTCGGGGTATTGCACGATTTTGGGGCCCTTTGGCGTCTTAGAAATTTTACGACAGCAGCAGGTACACCAGTGGCACACTCACAACACATAAAAGGACTTCTGACAGCGATACAGTTACTCAGAACAGTAGCCGTCATAAAGTGCAAAGCCCATACCTTTGAAGAAGACCCAGTGTCATTGGGCAACAACAGGGCAGACGAAGCTGCTAAATGGGCAGCAGGGCAACCTATGACTGTATCGACCGAGACTATGATGGTTTTTCAGACATTAGACACGCAAAAATTAATTGAAATGCAAGATTTGTGTTCCCTGCAGGAAAAGGCGGTCTGGAAGGCAAAGGGATGTGGTCAAGAGTCCTCAGGACTCTGGAGGGATGGACAAGGTAAGCCTGTAGCTCCCCGAACATACTATCCTGGCTGAAGCAGCACATGGCCTGACTCACCTGGGTAAAGAAGGTATGTGCAAACTGGTGAGAGCATACTGGTGTGCTCCCGGATTTTCCTCTCAGGCTGGTAAGAAAGCAATGTCATGTCTTACTTGTTTGAGGAAAAATGTTGGGAAAACTATTCCAACTGAGCCATCCCACATCCCTCCTACAGACAGACCTTTCCAGGTAATACAAATTGACTATATCCAATTACCACCGTGCAGGAATATAAAGTATGTGTTAGTGTGTATTGATGTGTTTTCCAGTTGGGTAGAAGCATATCCGGCAGCCACTAATACTGCTGTGTTCACTGCAAAAAAAATTGTACAAGACTTTGTGTGTAGGTTCGGTATCCCTAGAATCATTGAAAGTGATAGGGGTACCCATTTTACTGGTGATATCTTCCAAAATATGTGTAAACTCATGGGAATCAGTAGCAGACTCCACACCCCTTACCGCCCACAAGCCAGTGGTAAGGTGGAGAGAGTAAACGGTACTATAAAGAACAAGCTGGGTAAGATAATGGCTGAAACTGGGTTGGCATGGCCTGAGGCTTTGCCGTTGGTCCTACATAGCATTCAAACTACTCCTAGACCTCCTCTTAATCTGTCCCCCTTTGAGATACTGTTCGGACGACAACCTCATTAGATCGTGAGTCCACAAGACGACTTGAAGTGTAATAATGAAGTGACTGTACAATATCTTATAAGAATGAGTAGACAGCTAAAACAACAACAACAAAAACTAAAAATGCTTTCACCTGGTATGCCAGAGACGAACTGTCATGATGTTGAACCTGGAGACTATGTTATGATCCACAATTTCTTACGTTCAGGTTGTTTAACAGACCATTGGGAAGGCCCGTACCAAGTGCTGCTGACCAGTACTACATCACTGAAGGTTGCAGAGAGAGACACTTGGGTCCATTCCACCCACTGCAGGAGAGTCCATAATCCGGAGAAAGTGCAAGATAAAACTAAGACCGACGACATAGAGCTGTCGCTTGTGAGCCTGTTCCGAGAGACCTAAAAGCCTGCAGTCGAGACACCTAAACCAGAGACGTTGCCTCAGAAATATCTTTCCAGCGATGGAGTGGCGGTTTTTGTTTTTCTTTTGTTCCAGGATTTTCCTTGTTTTTACTCTTTCTAGGACATTCTATTTTTGTGAAGGAGGATGGAGGACGGAGGAGAGTTCTGGGAGTGATACGGATGAAATGGAGGGCGAAGAAAAGTTAATAGGATACTCAGAGCAGCCCATTATCAAACTTGGTCCAGGGGTTATGAAAAGGTCTGCTAGCTCAGGAACTCGGAGGCAGTGTGAGGGGCTATTGTCTGATGAGTATTGTATCTGCAAGTTCTGCGACTCCCTAGTTGAAGAGAGATGCATCCAACGATGCCAGTCCCCCAGTACTCTGAATATAGGCGGGCATCCTTTGGAGGATTATCACTCCCTGGTGGGTAAGGTGCTAAACCAAACCGAGTGTTGGGTGTGCTCTCACGTGCCTCAAGGGCAGCATAATATAGGACTAGTGCCATTCCCTCTAAACATATCTGAAGTACTCGAATTGAGGGGTGGGAGGCCCATAGAAGGGAGGTACAATAATAGTAGGTCCCCTAGTCTGACGCTTCGACAATACTCCATAGGCAGATCTTTGCTGTGCCTAAACATATCTCATGCAAAGCGCCTGGAGAATTGGGAGGCTGACCTATCAGATCAGACAATGGCTCACCACACTCATTTTAGAGGGAGACTAACAAGGTCACTACTAGGCAGGAATGTTGATGGAGGTCACAAATTAGGGCGTGTAACCAAACATAAGAAGGTATCCATTGGAAAAGTCTCTACAGATAAATGTAAAAATGCCATTAATGCCGACACGTGTCTAGAACAAATGGAGACACTGGGCATGGGTAGTTTTATCAGAACTCTGTGTGATATAATTCATGGGCATACTGCTCCTTATGTTCTCCCTGATGATGTGTATTTTGTTTGTGGGAGGAAAGCTTATTCCTGGGTGACTCCGAGTTCCAAGGGCTTGTGTTTCTTAGCTAAACTGGTTCCTGAAATCATGACTATTACTCATGAAGAAATGGTTGATATTCACAAGACTACATCACCACCATACATACACACACAGTATGAACACCGTGGCAAGAGAAATATGATTCCTGGTGAGGAACCCATAGCTACAAAATTGATTAGTGAAACTGCTGGTTTCCAAGTTATGGTTGCTCTAGATCTCACCAGGACCACTCGGGGAACATTAAACTTTAAATATATCCAAGACCTAGCTAAATTAATAGATAATATCACCGAGATGTATGATGACACTTTCAGGTATTCTGGAAGGGAGCTACAAGCATACAAGAAGGAGTTGGTGCATCATAGACTGGTACTAAATTATCTCACCTCTATTACTGGTGGGTACTGTGTGACACTGGCCACCCAGTTCGGTGTCAAATGTTGCACGTACATTACTAATAATACTGATGACCCTAAAGAGGTTATAGACCGGAAGATGGATGAAATTTTACAGCTGAAATGGGAATTTCGAAAGAGCCATAATTCTTCGTTATATGAGGTCGGGGAAAAGGTGGTGGGTTGGTTCTCGTGGTTGAACCCTGTGAAATGGTTCTCTGGTCTGGGGGAGTGGGTACAAGAAATGGTTGCTAGTGTAGGTAAGCTCCTTCTCCTTATACTGGGTGTCATCTTAGCAATTGGTTTAGTTGTCAAATGTGTTCCTACTGTGTTGAAGTGTGGAAAACGGTCTCATGGGAGTAACACTGAGAAAGAGACTGAAAGGGTGGTACCAGATACCGAGATCATGGTCTGTGAAGAAGTATTGTATAATCCTGAACTTGAAACGGTGATTGGGTGATAGTTTATTACACTATCAAAGGGTGGAGCTGTCGAAGTCAGCAAATTGGATAAAGTCATTTCAATTAAAGTCTAGCAAACTTGATTGTCGCTGTCTGAAAAGATGCGTATGGTACGCATCTACGTACAAGGGCACGCTACGGCGTGAAAGGGCGTACGCATCCATTACACGTGGCAGCAACAGGAATTGGTCTTTTACCATACATTCGCACAAACACGCATACTTATAAAATAGTACACATTAATGGTAGTTGCAACACATAGTCAGTTATGTCGAAATATAGTAGTATTTATATTTTATATCAGAGTTACATGCATATTAGTGAAATACACGGAACGGGTTGAAGGAATAACATCATGAGTGGTATCATAATGAACCTTGTTACATATCCTACTGTTTGGTTCACTCTGCGAGGGAATCGCAGAGTGCATACGCAAGTTATGAATGATAGGGAATTATGATCTACTTAAGACTAAGGAATCTTGGCGGGAAGAGCAGAGCATTCCCCCTGCAGAGATGACCCCCTCCTTTGGATTCCTTAGGATGAACCAGCCAATGATTGACAACCCCTTGGACATTCCTGAGACCTGGACCAATAGATGCAAGCTATACCATCTTCATTGTATCACTGTATTTGATTGTGTATATAAGCAGCAGCTTGTGATCCAGATTGCAGACATCTTGTCCCCAGACTTCAGGATTGAATGACTGCACTGGATCCAGAGCGCCTGCGATAAGTAACGGCTGTATTTACTATTACTTCGCTTGAGCATATTATTTTACTTATTGCAAATAAATCTTTGTGCTTTGGAAACACAAATCGAGGTTCGACAATCGTTATTGGTTAGCGACAATAAGCACATAACAATTTGGGGGCTCGTGAGCTTTGGAGGTTTCGTTGCCGATAATACGCAAGACCAACGGATTTCGGTTCCTCAACAAAGGGTGGAGACGCGTCATAAACGGGTAAGAACGCATGGTGTTCAAAACCTGAATTTTACTCTGTGTTGCGAAACCGAATGTCCGTTTTGCATTATCTAGGGCACGCTAACTAGAACCTAGGTACAAAAGAGAAAACTGTTTCTTTTTTCTGTCATTGTGCGTTTTAACTGTATTGCATTGCTTAGCGTATGTGTATTTCCTGCTGTGCGTACGCGAACTTCCGGTAGATTTGCCACGTGGTTAAACAATCGTCTTGATAGTTATTATATGGGCATAATATAATTACTTGTGAAAACCTCTGGGACATTATTACTATTGTTGGGAATTATTTTATTTTCTGCGCAGAAAAGGTGTATGTCGTGTGATTTGTTGACTTTAAATACACTAAGGTTTATCTATTGCAAAATAGAGTGTCAGTTGCTGTTTGACGAGGCAGGTGCCCAACTGGTGTACGGTATACAAGGCAGGTATACCGGGGGGGCGGAATCTGAATAAGTTTTCGCGACGTGCACCCAAGGCTAATCGCATCGCTTACAGACTAGCTTTAAGCGTTGCGATTGCACTGCACGGCAAGGAAAGCCGTGATTGCGACTTGGGGGTAACGGGGAGGAATTACGTTGGTAAGGCTGATAATTGACTTTACCGGATGCTACCAGTTGTAATAAACTCAACAGATTTTGTTGGAGAGTCAGGGGTAATCGAGGAGCTGATAACCCTTTAGTCCGCATTGATATTTCTGTATTAGGGGTCCTTGTTTAATACAAGAGGAAGCGAGTGGACGCGGCTTGTAGCAAATACGTCCACAGGCCGGTAAAATATCTCTAGCGGTAGTGTTGAAAATTAGTGGCTGAATATTGTGTTATTTCTGGAAGCCTTTGTGGCAGGATATTGTGATATTTCTGGGACCCTATTGTTCAATATGGGTGCTAAGCAAACGCTAGAGAAGGCCAAGGTACTGCCTAAGGAAGGTCCTATTGGTTCAGCGAGATTTCTTATGTGTAAGAAATATGGTGCATGCGCAACTGCGTATTGCGACACGTGGGTCAAGATGACCAAAGGTTGTGATATGCCTTTCCCAACAATAGGGAGTTTTAATGCAGAGGTACTAAATACTGTAAAAGATAAAGTATGGTTGAACACAAATCGAGGTTCGACAATCGTTATTGGTTAGCGACAATACGCACATAACAATTTTTATATATATATATATATATATATATATATATATATATATATAGATAGTCCACCCAGCCTCCAGTAGGAGTTGGGTACATTTTATCAGTTAAAATAAGTAAATAAACCTAGGTACTGCTGTGAATCATGGTCCCAGTGACCTTAGTACCTGCACTACACAGGCGGGGGTCCTCTGCCACCTGTCCTCCCTTTCCTATAACATAGGGGGTGTACTGATGTCTGAGCAGTGGGGTATGTAGTTGCTTTACTGTCTCTTTCTAAGACACCCAGGCCCTAAACTACGATAAAGCTAAACTAAGAAAATGTATTAGTACTGTATGTGTGTATTCCAGTGAACACACAAATCTGTGAATTAGCAGATCCACCATTTTGTGATTGACAGCAATCTCACTACATGATAGTGCTGAATCTGCAGCTAACCGCAGGATGTGATTGCATACCATGTCTGTATTGCTCAAGGAACACGTCCATTAGGGCTTCTGCCTTAATCGTCGTAATTTCATTGCTTTTTGGAGTTTGAGTGGAAGAGTTTCAATAGTTTTCTTACATTTTAGATGGTGTGTAAGGAACCTTAATTGGACATGTTAAACCGTAAGGTTTTTTTGTCTATGGAATTTCATAGCTTTTTGTAAAGTTAAAATATTTATAATTCTCAAATTCTATGTATCTAAATGTGAAATCATCCACCCTCTGCCCACCAACAATTCTCTATCACATGCCACCCTGCCCCCTAAATTATTACATGCCCCTCCCACTGCCAACCAGGTTCTCTCACATGACACCCACTTTTCTCACATGCCATCTCCTGCTCATCAGCCTTTCACACATATGGGCCCTTGCTGACCAGCTACTTTTTTATATGCCACCACCTATCAACTAGATTTTCTCTCACATGCCACTCCCTGACCATAAGCTTCTAATATCAGCCCTGCACACCAGTTATTCTATCACATGTCACCTCATAACCAACAGCTTTTCGCTCACGTTACCCAATGTCTACCAGCTTTTCCCTGACATGCCACCCAACTCACCAGCTATTCTCTCACATTCCAACCTCTGCTCCGTCAGTGACAACTTCACAATTTAAAGAGCCTTCTCCGATCTCTGTACAAAATAGAGCCTTTTAGTGAAACCTGCACCATACAAAAAATATTCTAGTGACCTGTACAAATGATAGAGCATCCCATAATAAAGAGAATCTTCATCTGACCCCTGCACAATAGGTATCGCCTTCACTTATCTATAAACAACACGGAGCCATCCTCTGTCCATGCAAAACACAGAGAGCCATCCTCTGACCCTGCACAACACAGAGAGCCATCCTCTGACCCTGCACAACACAGAGAGCCATCCTCTGACCCTGCACAACACAGAGAGCCATCCTCTGACCCTGCACAACACAGAGAGCCATCCTCTGACCCTGGACAACACAGAGAGCCATCCTCTGACCCTGCACAACACAGAGAGCAATCCTCTGACCCCTGCACAATACATAGAACCTTCTTCTGACCCCTCCACATTACATAGAGCCATCCTCTGACCCCTCCACATTACATAGAGACTTCTTCTGACCCCTGCACAACACAGAGAGCCATCCTCTGGTCCCTGCACAATACAGAGAGCCATCCTCTGGTCCCTGCACAACACAGAGAGCAATCTTCTGACCCTGCACAACACAGAGAGCCATCCTCTGACCCTGCACAACACAGAGAGCCATTCTCTGACCCTGCACAACACAGAGAGCCATCCTCTGACCCTGCACAACACAGCGAGACATCCTCTGACCCTGGACAACACAGAGAGCCATCCTATGATCCTGCACAACACAGAGAGCCATCCTCTGACCCTGCACAACACAGAGAGCAATTCTGTGGCCCCTGCACAATACATAGAACCTTCTTCTGACCCCTCCACATTACATAGAGCCATCCTCTGACCCCTCCACATTACATAGAGACTTCTTCTGACCTCTGCACAACACAGAGAGCCATCCTCTGTTCCCTGCACAATACAGAGAGCCTTCCTCTGACCCCTCCACATTACATAGAGCCATCCTCTGACCCCTCCACATTACATAGAGACTTCTTCTGACCCCTGCACAGCACAGAGAGCCATCATCTGACCCCTGCACAACACAGAGAGCCATCCCCTGGTCCCTGCACAACACAGAGAGCCATCCACTGATCCTGCACAAAACAGAGAATATGGTGCTCCTTATTTCTTTAAAACACACCTTCCCAGCTTACATCACTGCCGGCACTCTAAGTCTCTATAATTAAAGTGACATGTTCATTTTGGAAGTGTCATCTTGACCTTATGTGGAGCCAATATTTCTTTGGCCTTATTTGACGATATTGTGAAATACTGGAAATTTACTAAAAACATGTCTCTTGTTATGTAATTTCTGCATTGTGCAATATGTGTTTTTCCGTTCTCTTAAAGCACAGAAACAAAAGTTCATTGGTTTATTCTATTGAACTAATTGGTAATATAGGGTTTTTGTTAATTATTACTTCGACAGCAGTGTAAAGGATAAGCGCTAACAACTGTCTTTTTGTTTTGTATACATATATGGGCATTTATATTGCCACGCTGCTGGTACCACATACAATATGGGATATACCGAGCAAGGGCTTATTGCCAAGCAGCTGGTGCCATATATAATGTGGGCAGCATGGTGGCTAAGTGGTTAGCACTTCTGCCTCCCAGCACTGGGGTCACAAGTTCAATTCCCGACCATGGCCTTATCTGTCTGGAGTTTGTATGTTCTCCCCGTGTTTGCGTGGGTTTCTTTCGGGTGCTCCGGTTTCCTCCCACACTCCAAAAAACATACTGGTAGGTTAATTGGCTGCAATCAAAATTAACCCTAGTCTCTCTGTCTGTCTGTGTATATATGTTAGGGAATTTAGACTGTAAGCTCCAGTGGGGCAGGGACTGATGTGAATGAGTTCTCTGTACAGCACTGCGGAATCAGTGGCGCTATATAAATAAATGGCGATGATGATATACCGAACGCGGGCTTTTTTTTCCTCTTATCTTGAATCCTGTCTGCATTCTGGGATTCACTCATGTTTTTTTGATCTTGACTACCCTAGTTACTACCTGGACAGAATCATAGTCTGTTACCCCAAATATCCTGTTTTCAGTTTCAACTGGATTTTGCCTATTGCGCTTTTATCTCTGCTTTGCTGCCTTATCGGATTTTGCACCACATTACTCTACATGCCTTGTGTATATACTTCCACTTCTCGTGTGCTTGAACATTAGTTTACTAATTCCATTGTTTTTTCTATTGCTCCTGCTTTGTCAGGTTTTACCAGTATTAGTGCTGCTCCACACTGCCACAGGAGTGCTGGCCAAACACTGGAATTACAACTTGCACATTACTCAGTACTCTCTACTGCCAAGATAAGTACTGGTTGGACTTGAGTACTGCATCCTTCCTGTTCCATCATTCCTATCTGCCACATCAGTATCCTATTGGGGCATCATCCATCCCAGCTGTTGTGGCACCTAAAGTTGTACTCTCAGGTAGTCTATTATCCTTGCTCTTAACCTACACCTCTTAAGCAATCACTGGGAAGGGAAGGCTTCATAAATAAGGAGAAAAAAAGTTTTCTCCTTATAATGTAAAGACCCCATATTAAGGATATCAACAAGATTTCACAATTATAGCCATACTTACAAGTATCTTAAATGTAATTTAACGACCACCATTTTGTGATATTCTTTCACATTTATAAAAATTTAGTGGCTCAAATCCAACCATTTATGATTTTTACCCAATATAATTTTTGATTTCTCTTCTGGGGTTTGTTTGCATTTTATCTTTAAGTTACCTAGCCATAATATAAATATAATTAATATTTTATAGGCAGCCATTTTGGTGTAGACCTAACTTCACATCTCAATATGAGTATTTGGTTTCTATTTTTTACCCATCTACATATTATAAAGAATTCTTATTTGGAGATAAAGAACTTCTTCAAGCTTCATAAATACATTTTAGGTAATATAATTCACCTAAAAATTATATATATTCTTCCTAAACACATAAGGATTACGGGCCTAATTCATTAAGGATCTTAAATGAAGAGGATTCTTATTTCAGTCTCCTGGACAAAACCATGTTACATTGCAAGGGGTGCAAATGAGTGTTCTGTTTTGCACATAAGTTAAATACTATCTGTTTTTTCATGTAGCACACAAATACTTGATAGCTTATTTGTACACTGAAATTTAAAGTTGATATGTGTGTGCTACGTGAAAAAACAGGCAGTATTTAACTTATGTGCAAAACAGAATACTTAGCCTCGAGAATCAGTGAAAGCGAGGCTAAGACTCCAAATCCCGCCGTCGGATTCTCGCGTGACTCGTATTGTATAAATTCCCCGCTTGCCGCTGCCATCTTCAGTCAGGCACAGATCAGGGAAGAGGGAGGTTGGATTTTTTAGTGGAGCTGTGGAAGAAAGTTACCTGAGGGCGAGAATGAGTCAGTATTTACAGCCAACATTCGGCATTTGCATATAGCTTGCCGAGATATTACCTGCACTCTCCTGGCGTATTGCGATACCTTGTTTTTTCAGGAAAAACATAACACACAAGACGTTATGTAAAGATGCCTTTAGCTGAGAAATCACAGGTCCTGTTTAAGAAAAAGTTGCAGAATGATCATAACAAATGAATTAAAGGTGACAACCTTAGTGGTGTGAAATGTGTTTCATTTAAAAATAAAACTCATTTAGGCATTATTTTTTCTGTTCACATTATCTTTAAATTCTGTCCCAATTCCACCAATAAACGAGTCAAACAGAAGCAGCTGTCATGAGAGTTAGGTTTTAAGGCAACCCCAATCCTTTTCCACTTGGCCATTTCCATTTATGGTGCAGAAAACTGGGACTGTTTCATAGTATAAAATAATTAAAGAAAAACTTATCTTCTTTGTAAATATTCATATTAGTGTTTATACCTCGATTTTTTATTTTTTGGTGCATGTCAAAACCCAAACCCAAAACAGTTTACAGTCTTTCTATTACTTTTTACTCAACTGTGACTCTATAAACATTCCTAAACAATTTGTAAAAATTTTGACAGCACAGTGGCACAGTAGTTAGCATTGCTTCCTCACAGTGCTGGGGTCATATGGGTTTGAGATTCCAACTCTGGCAATATCTATGTGGAGTTTGTATGTTCTCCTAATGAGTTGTGAGGGTTTTCTTTGGGTGCTCTGGTTTCCTCCCAATGTCCAAAAACATACTAATTGACTATTTGTGTGTTTGTTTTATAGCAAATGTCAAACTTAAATTTACCTGAACTGTGATGAGTCTATCCCGAACCTGACTTGTGTGATGACACACTTTATTATGGATCTGACTGCTGAGTTAATTTACGTGGTGATAAAAGCTAAGTATTTCAATGAATAGTTGGGAGTATCTTGTATGGAGAAAACTATTTGGTTAGCTTCTCGGCATGAAGTGTAGTGACATTGTTTATCCATAAAGTATGTGTTCCATATTTTACTGGCCATGCCCCTGTGTGCATATTTGTATAGATTATTTGCATTACCTAGGAGACTGCAAGCAAGGCACTGATCCTGCCGTATAATTCCAGTGGTACTGCTGTTTAAGTCCACTGATCCTGCCATGTGTTGGGCCACGTGTTTGTGCCTCCCACTTGTGTCGCTTAGCTTAGTCATCCAGCTACCTCGGTGCAACCTTTTGGCCTAAAAACAATATTGTGAGGTGTGAGGTGTTCAGAATAGACTGGAAATGAGTGGAATTGTTATTGAGGTTAATAATAGTGTAGGAGTGAAAAAAAAAAAAAAAATGGATTTTAGCACTTTTTATGCTTTGTTAAAAAAAAATCAGAACCCAAAACCCTAAATCAGAATCAAAACCTTGAGTGGGGTGTTTTGGCAAAACCAATCAGAACCCAAAACCTCAAGCTAATCAGAACCCAAAACCCAAAACCCAAAACACGAAAAGTGGCCGGTGCACACACCTACTTTGTAGTGAATGCCAATTTCCTGTCCTCTCTAGCCATCTTTTAAGCGCAGAAATGACTTCATCAGCAATTTCAGGACCGGCCTGATTGGTCCTTTTCTGTGTTTACCCTTTCCCAGGTAAACATACAGATAAAGGAATAGCAGATGAGTCACTCCTAATTTACTTAGGAACAGATATTATTCTGTGGCTATAGAGCAGAGTTTGTTTAAACAGAGATCAGGATCCCCAGACATCTTACATTTAAATACATAATGCAGTCCTCTGCCATTAAACATAGAGCTCTGTCTGTGGACCTTTACTTATGCTAGCACACACAGACCCACAGCTAAACCAAGACAGGCGACCCCCTGGTGTGATGTACATTTATACAGGACAATTACCCTTTTGCCTAGACTGAAACAATGGACTCGTCTACAAGATAATAATACATGCTGGCAGACTTTTTAACTACTTTCAAAATAGAATATACACAAGCTTAAATATGACTGAGAAATATGGGGAACCAGAGAGCTAGAAAAAGTATATGTTTTTAAAGTCCGCAGTTGACAGGTTGAGGTGATATCAATATCTAGTTTCCCCACAGGCACCTTCATTGAAGATAGCGCTCTCAGCTTCAGAGGTGAGTCTGCAATTAGCCAAGTAGAAGCGGCTAGTGGCTAACTAGTGCTGGCTACCATCATCATCACCAGTGTGTATTTGTACTAGTCCTCAGGCATCCACAAGTGATACGCCAACTGACAGGCCTATATGTGTCTCTGTGCGGGTCTACCTCAGTTCCCAATCACAGAAACACCCCCTGACTGTATTATGTATGTCTAATCGCTCTCCCATTCTGCCTCTCCAACAGAAAGGAGGCGCAAATATCACATCTGCATTTGGACACAGATGTGTGACTTTCACTGTACAGTACAAATTTGCTTATTTTACACTAAGGAAACAAGCGTCCAACTCAGCATTAGTTAAACTACGTTTTCTCTATGAAAGCAGTGATAATATAAAGAATATTTTGTAAATACCTATGTCAGTATAGTTATATGTCTATAAATTTAAGTTAGAAAAACAACATATAATTTATTTGTTTAAAGCAATGAACCAATAAGCAAGGACAGAACAGAGAAAGAGGAAGGAGGTTTTTGTACAGCTCTGTATCACTGTGTGAGAGGGAAAGCATAATGCTGTAAACAGTATTAATCTGCCCCATCTTCTGCACTCACTCCAGTTATTGTAAGAGTGAAATCAGTTCCTGATCCAGATCCAATGAACCGGTCTGGGATTCCAGATTCACGAGTGCTTGCCCAATACATAAGACGTTTTGGAGGTTGTCCTGATTTCTCTTGGAACCAGCTTAAAATATCTTTAGAATTTTCACTGTAATAGAGGCTGGAACTGGAAGTACATGAGATGGTGACTTTACCTCCTGGTGACACAGAGATATAATCTGGAGTCTGAGTCGTCACAATCTGTCCACATGAAGCTGGTAACACAAAGACAACATATAATTAATGATTACAATGGTTCATATAAATTATGTTGTATCATCCTAATATTTCTGCATCATTATTGTGTTGTTTATATTTTTAATATACAGTACTATCCAATTAATATAAAATATTACCATACCTTGAATATAAACATAAAAGGCACAGAGTAAATATGTCAAAGAAACCATCTTTATGATTCTGATCTGTCACAGACACAGATCACTGGGTTTAAAGACAATCTATTTATATCATGAAATCTATAGGGAAATAACATTAGACACTGTGTATGTAAAACAGGAAATATGCAAATGATTTATATTGTGATATCTCATTTTATGTCATTTTTTTTGCTGTGTAGAAGTCAGGTGACCATTAATATAACAAAATGCTGAGAGACTGTATAATATAATGTTAAGCTAATAGACTTTGAACATCATAACATATTACATACATGTTCTGGTAATGTGTTAGGTGGTAGGATTTGTAATACTGTCACATATTCTGGGGCAGAGATATTAGATTGTGAGTTCTAGCACTGAGACAATCACAGAGATGTGTAAGTTATATTTATAGTGCTGATAACTGGTTACACTATTATAATAACTAAATAAAATATTGGTTTATATTAGTTGATATTGGATATTGTCTTCAAATGATCTATTATTAAGAGAAATAACACAAACTGACTATTTGTTGTTACTTTTATCATTTAAACAACTAATGGGAATTAATACGCAAATTAAGGATCATGAGTGGGACAAATAGGTACATGTATTTTTACATAATGAAATGTGCTGTACATCTGAATCTTTTTGGGTGAGTAAATAACTCGTATTGACTAGAGATGCTCAGGTTCGGTTCCTCTGAAACCGAACACACCCAAACTTAGGGGATCCGAGTGCCGAGCCGAGTCAGCTCGGTACTATCGCGATTTCTCGGATTCCAAATTGAGGAAAAACGTCATTGTGACGTTGTCCGATCTCTGGAGTTTTGGAATTAATAAACACCGCCCTCCACGGTGATCTAGCGCCATTTGAGAGAGGGATACAGAAGGGGTAGGATACAGTGTACAGCAGATGGGCAGGCAAACTTACAGAATTGAAATAGTGGGGTGGTAGCAGTGTTAAAGAAAGCTCCATGGCTACTTGTCATTGCTGAAATACAAATATACTAGTCCTTGCAGGCTTTTTTTC
This sequence comes from Mixophyes fleayi, assembly GCF_038048845.1. NCBI lineage: Eukaryota > Metazoa > Chordata > Amphibia > Anura > Limnodynastidae > Mixophyes > Mixophyes fleayi. The sequence continues at coordinate 25,164,113 of NC_134402.1, read as the reverse complement.
TGAATTTGCACCAAAAAGTGTACGGTGTTATCCAAATGGATTCACAGCAGTACACAGAAGGTCAGCAGCAGCAAGCAGCTGCTGCCACCAGTCCTGATAATAGTAATCCCTATACGTAATCTGGTAAAGCCTATGTAAAAGTACATAGTCTTTTTAAGTCAGGGAAAAAACAACAAAAAAAACACCTTTTAACCTAGTGAAGATAAAAAGAGCTGTAATCCTGGAAAAGTTATCTGCCGGAAAAAAAAATTGCCAACATGCCATTCTACATACGCAGTGGCAAAGAAAGAATTAGTCCTTTGCCTTTCTCTATGAGTGCGAGATCTAAAATTGTTACTGAGGCATCTTCTTGTAAGGTCACTCATGATCAAACAAGACCAAGTAATTTGGACTCCAAAAGTGGTGCTCAAATACTTTTACGGGTAAAAGCCGAGCTGGAAGAAAGAAAACAGTAAGGCATTACAGTAAAATATATGCTCAGATTCAGAACTGACACCAATCCCTGAAGAGAGTCCATCCACGAGTGCTACATAGTGCGATCACAGGATCTGATATATCACCTTAAGGTTGATCGGTGGCTGTTTCTCATTGGTTCTTGCTCCCTTAAATAGCTACCTGTGTCAGTGAGTAGTTGTGTCAGGTTTGTACACGAAGAATGAGTGAGATCCTGCTGTCTCAGCTGGTATTGGCTAGACTCCCCCTGAGGTGTGGAGTCTAACAGAGTGGGAGGTGTTCACCAGGGATCCCCGCTAGGAGATTTGGACTTCAGCGGCTCCCACCCTGCAGGTCGCGGCCCTCTAGGGAAGTTTCCAGTGAGACAGAACAGAGAGGTGATTTAATGAGCTCAAAGGTAGACAGGATATATGTATATATGATGAACCACAGCTATTCCAGTTAGAGGGTGAGTAGGTCAGTGAGATCAATGGTACAGTAGAGTAGATGGCAGTAATTTACCACTAAGGAGTGGAGCAGGTATGCAGAGCTCAATGGAGTACAGGTTATATAGACAATCCTGGTAAGCGCTCTCTCAAAGAGTTAATGCAGCTCCTATTACAAACTCAATAATAATATACAAAAAAGGAGCTCAAAAATACACTAATATACAGATATGTCCGTGTATCAAATGAAATAGTGAGATGCAACAAAAGGTTATGTCTATGTTTATACTCTTTTGCAGTAGTCGGGAGTACAGAATATGCAGCAGACGATGAACTACGGCTATTTACCACTAGGAGTGGAACGGATCACAGAGGTCAGCGGTGCGTGCAGAGTAGCTAGCGTGCGTTGATCACAGTGATTACCACTAACGAGTGGAACAGATGAGCAGAGATCAGCAATGTCCAGATATGCAGCAGACAGAGAGCCACAGCTATTACCACTAGGAGTGGAACGGATCAGCAGAGGTCAGCGGTGCGTGCAGAGTAGCTAGTGTGCGTTGATCACAGTGATTACCACTAACGAGTGGAACAGATGAGCAGAGATCAGCGATGTCCAGATATGCAGCTGATGGTGAGCAACAGCTATTACCACTAGGAGTGGAATGGATCAGCAGAGGTCAGGGTGCGTGCAGAGTAGCTAGCGTGCGTTGATCACAGTGATTACCACTAACGAGTGGAACAGGTGAACAGAGATCAGCAATGTCCAGATATGCAGCAGACAGAGAGCCACAGCTATTACCACATGGAAGTGGAACGGATCAGCAGAGGTCAGCGGTGTGTGCAGAGTAGCTAGTGTGCGTTGATCACAGTGATTACCACTAACGAGTGGAACAGATGAGCAGAGACCAGCAATGTCCAGATATGCAGCAGACAGAGAGCCACAGCTATTACCACATGGAAGTGGAACGGATCAGCAGAGGTCAGCGGTGTGTGCAGAGTAACTAGCACAGAGGGAAGGGAGCTGCTTCAGGCCAGGTGAAGACTCGAAGAACCAGCAGTGAACAGGTGAGAGGAGGAACCTTATAAAGGAGTACTGACCAATGAGTAGACAGGCCATAACAAAGGTGAAGCTTAGCAAATGCAGACTGCTGCTGACAGCCTGCATGATGAGGAGCACCAAGGTGAGGGCAGGTGTACTGAGGCTCGGTGGAGATACCCGGAGAGCGATGGGTGACAAGTTGCCGGCTATAATGTCTACACACTATCATTTCCATGCATCTGTTTAGGCTGTTCTGAATCCTGTGTGCTTTCTGGGATTGGACTCATTCTCTTGTGACCCCGACTATCCTGTTTGCTACCTGGACAGAATCATATTCTTTGAGATTTCTAAGAGGATCTGCTGAGTCTCACATTTTATTTACAAAACTCTGAGCAAAACCTTGCAGAGGAGGCCCCTACTTCACACTCAGCTGCTCTGCTGTTAAGCCCTATATAGAGAAGGAAAAGTGATCCCAGTCTATAAAGCAAAGTCTGACTACTCAGTAAACTCTGGCTGTATTATAAATTTTATATCATTACATTACAAGATATAATTGAAAGTGTGAACACACGTTGGATTCACACTGCAACATATCAAGGAAGTTTTGCTGCCATCTGCTGACTATTCCGGGGTCACAGTAAATTAACTATCTGTTTCTGCTATGTTCAGCATTTGCTTGCTCTCCAGCTTTACATTGTTGTGCTGATGCCACCTGCTGGTCCTTCCAGACAAATATATTGTGTTTACAAAAGAACTCTGATGTGAATCTGCAAAAAGCTCTGAACTTCTCATTGATAATATTTGAAACTTAGTTTCTGAGACCAAGACCTGTGAGAGTTAAACATATAAGAATTCCTAGGCTTCCATCCTCTCTCTCCACCTGGCAATAGAAGTGCCCTTGAGAAGCTTCTTTGCCAGTTTCCCCATCGTGTTTGCTTCTTATACTAGCCCATCTAGTTGGTCCCTCTGTAAAACAATGTCAAAACCTCTCTTCCTCCTCCTGTGGAGCCTGGTGGGAAATTCCCCCCACCACTAAAACTGTAGGACCTCAACCGATTTCATACGATCTTCATAACTTTCTATGTTTGTCACTTTCTACATATTTTATAGGCCTGGTGAATATAGCAATGTGAATGTTTTATAATCTGGTGTCTGAGTCATCGCAATCTGTCCACAGGATCCTGATTAAACAAATAATATTGTTACTTCAAATAATGATGTGTTTTTATTGCTTAAAATATTGAATACATTTATTAATAACATAAACACTTTTCACACAAAATTATTCTATCTGACCCGAGGACATATAATATTACTGTACCTTGAATGTAAAGATAAAAGAGACACAGAAGATATCTTAGAGAAACCATCTTTATGTCTCTGGACTGTCACAGACACAGATCACTGGGCATCAGGACAAACTGTTTATATCACATGAGGTCTATAGGGAAATAACCTCAGAGTCTGTGTATGTAAAACAGGAAATATGCAAACGATTCAAACTTATAACATCTCACCTCATCTCATAATTTCTGGTGTAATTATTGATGCAGTGATGCAGAGAAGATATAGTTCATGTCACAACTACCAGTCCACACCAGTAATCACTGCAAAGCAGACGTGTGCTGGACTATTACCAGGTGTCAGTGGCTCTATCTGGGTAAGCAGTGAATGACGGATGATAGGGGAATGGAGTGGAGATGAGAGAAGTCTACGTATCAAACATTCCTCACATGACAATGAGCATGACAGTGGCAAATGAGGCTCCTAAAGTACTTGAAATTCCTACAGCAATTAGAGATGTTTATTGACCCCCCGTGTTTTTGTTTTGGTTTTGGATATGTATTAAGTGTGTGTTTTAGTTTTGGTTTTGGTTTTGGCAAAACCACCCTCGCGTGTTTTAGTTTTGGATCTGTATTTTTTTTAAAAATTGCTAAAATATGCTAAAATCACATATGTTTGCTCTTTTTCTGTTCCTACATTATTATCAACCTCAATAAAACTAATTCCCAGTCATTTCCCACTCATCCTTATGTTGGATATTAAAAAGGACATGTACAGTTTAACAAACCAAGCACTCCATCAGCAAGCAGTGCCACTTTTGTGGCTGAAGTGCTTCGTTTGTTTGGGCCACCACAAAAAAAGTCAACAATATCTTAGCTGCCTTAAGCCCAACAGTGCTGTCAATGAACTCTACAGTGGCCTCACCCTCATCAGTAAGTACATCATCCTGACACAATATTAAATCATCCCCGGTGGAATGCACCATTACAGAAGTCTCTGAACTTTGATCTAATTGCCGGTAAAGGCCTTCCTCATGGAATTTGCAGTTAATTTTGATGAACATCATCTTTTACACATTTTTAGGAAGTAGCCTCCTACGCCGACCGCTAACAACGTTCCCTGCTGTGCTGAAAACACACTGGAGGGTGGTTAACTTAGGTATTGCAAAGCGAGTTTGTACATGCATCTCCGAATTGCCTTTTTTCCTCCCAGTATGTAAAGGAACTACTTGACATGTCTATTTGTACACTGTTATTAATATCATCCTCCACCATTCTTTGGATGTTGATAGTAGGATCAGGTGGAGTTACAGCAGCGGTGTCAGAAGTTTTGGTCAATTCTTTTAGAGCAGACCAGACCAGGGGGTAAATGTATCAAGGTGCGATTTTGCAAAATCAGCTTACTCAAGAAACCGTCCCTTGATCCCGCCTCTCTCTCTAATTACCGCCCTATTTCGCTTCTTCCTTTTGCCTCCAAACTCCTTGAACGGGTTGTCTACAACCGTCTCACCTCCTTTCTTTCCTCTCACTCACTACTTGACCCGCTCCAATCTGGTTTTTGCCCCCTCCACTCTACTGAAACTGCCCTCACTAAGGTCACTAATGACCTTCTCCCCGCTAAATCCAATAGACACTACTCCCTTCTTATCCTTCTTGACCTTTGATACCGTTGACCACGCACTCCTTTTGCAAACTCTCAAATCTTTAGGCCTTTGTAACACTGTCCTCTCCTGGTTTTCCTCTTACCTCTCCAACCGCACCTTCTCAGTCTCTACTCTTGATTGTACATCACCCCCTCTTCCCCTACCCGTTGGCGTTCCTCAAAGCTCCGTTCTTGGCCCCCTGCTTTTCTCCCTCTACACCTCCTCCCTTGGTGTCCTTATCCACTCCTTTGGCCTCCAGTACCACCTCTATGCTGATGATACCCGAATCTATCTTTCATCCCCTGACCTCTCCCCTTCCCTTCTGTCTCGTGTCTCCTCCTGTCTCTCGGCCAGCTCATCTTGGATGTCCCAACGCTTCCTTAAACTCAATATTTCCAAGACCGAGCTTATAGTCTTCCCCCTGCCAGGACTCTCCCACCTCCCCCCCTCTCTATTTCTGTTAATAACACTACCCTCGTTTCTGTCCCCCAAGTCCGATGCCTTGGGGTCATCCTTGATTCCTCCCTCTCATTTAAGCCTCACATTCTGTCCCTCTCAAAATCCTGTTACTTCCACCTTCGGAATATATCTAAGATACGTCCCTTTCTCACCACGGAAGCCACGAAAACCCTTGTTCACTCGCTTATTATCTCTCGCCTTGACTACTGTAACCTTCTTCTCTCTGGCCTACCTGATTCTCGCCTTGACCCTCTTAAGTCTATCCTCAATGCTGCTGCCCGCCTCATTTTTCTCTCCAGGCGCTCTGCGGTCTCCCTCCAACAGTCACTACATTGGCTCCCCATACCCTACAGAATTACATTTACACTCCTCACCCTCACCTTTAAAGCTCTTAGTCAATCTTCCCCTCCCTACATCTCCAATCTCATCTCTACCTACACTCCTACCCGCCCCCTCCGCTCTGCCTCGGACCGCCGCCTCACTACTTCACTGATCACCTCCTCTCACTCTCGTCTTCAGGACTTTGCCCGGGCTGCTCCCCAGCTGTGGAACGATCTTCCACATTCCATCAGGTTAGCATCTACTCTCAAAGGCTTCAAGCGTGCCCTTAAGACTCATTTCTTTATTCAAGTCTATCAGTCCTCCTAACTTTCTTGTCCTGGCTCTATCCCCTAGTTAGTACCACCCTTTATGTGTCTCCCCCTTCCCTTTAGGTTGTTATCTCTCATGAGCAGGGCCCTCTTTCCTTGTGTGCTCCTTCTACTATTCCATCACCCTCTGTACCTCTTGGCCTGCTTCGCTAGCCCTGTTTTCCCTGTTTTATTAATCTTTGGCCTTCTTGCTGATTTCTACTATCCCTTTCACTATCTGTCAGATATAATCTGATTTGCTTTACCCTGTCACCTGTGTTTGTATATATTTGTGTATCATGTTGTGTCTTGGTTCTGTTTTCTGTATATGTAATGTACAGCGCTGCGGACCCTTTATGGCGTCTTATAAGTCAAAGATAATAATAATAATAATAATAATGAACTCTAAGAATGCAGCGAACTGCCTGGTTACTCTGTCGATTAGTAATGACACAAACACACAGCAGTTCATAGCACATTTAGGAAACATTTCAACACAGCAGTGACAGAAAAGAAAAGTGGTGCATGATGGAATTGTCCTTCGAAGCTCCCACCCACCCTCATGTTGGATTGACATAATATGATTGATGGGCAGCAGGCGAAGTTATAAAGTCGACAATATGATGACATTAACAGTATTATTAGGATATCAACTGCAATGTAGATAGTATTTATTAGGATGCCAATCCAAATGTAGATAGTATTATCCCTAACTATAAACCTGTCACTATCCCTAGAGCTGTACCCTATCCCTAGACCTGTCCTAGACCTGTTTTTAAATATATCCCTTGCCCTATAATAACACTGTCCACATTTGAGTAGTCTACCTAATCATACTGTCCACCATGTGAATTGGCGATGGTTATAAAGGGTGCAATTCCACCTTGTTACCACCTCTTGCTACATTTGGTGGCAGGGCAAATTAAATCGTTCTTGTAGCTGCTGCAATCTCCTATATGCTGTCACAGAATGCCGGAAATATCCCGAAACTTTACCGGCCTCAGACAGCATCTCCAGCATGTCCCTGTTATTTTTCAAAAAGCTCTGCACCACCAAATTGATTGTGTGAGCAAAACAGAGAATATGATGGAATTCGCCCAGCTGTAATGCTCTCACAATATTGGAGGCGTTAATAGAAATTACATATCCCGAGGAGAGTCCAAATGGGATAAGCCATGTATTAATGACATCCCTTAGCTTTTGAAAGAGATTGTCAGCTGTATGCCTGTTAGTGAAGCCGGTGATACACAGAGTAGCCTTCTTAGGAAAATCTGACGTAGTTAGGTACATGCTGCTGCTGTTCCTTCTTGTGAAGGTGAATCATCACAGTCATCTTTAGTTTGTTCAGTTCAGCTTGTCCACATATCTGTGGGTAAGTGTACAGTGGGTAGAATGGCATTTTGTAGCCCAATAATTACATTTTTATGAACCTTCTGGTAGAGATGAGGAATAGCTTTTCTAGTAAAATGGTGTCGTGATGGAATTTGGTAATGGGGACACGGGACCTAAATTAACTGTCTAACACCAGTGGCATTAATAGTGGATATTGGACGCAGATTTAATAATAACATAGTCGCCTGTAACAATCCTGTCCAAGTTTGCTAGTTTCCCTGTCTGCTCTGTTCTCCTGTGTATCACATGACTCACCTTCAGGGCGGGCCATTCAAACCTGCTCTATTTAAACTCAGCACTGACACCTGCTCACTGTCAGTGCAACTTGTTTGCTGCCTGTTTCCATGGACTCCTGTGCATTCCTGAACTCTCCTGTTGGATTTCCTGTGGGTGAACCTGCTTTATCAACCAAGTGCTGATAGCACCATCTTTGGGACTCTCCTGTTTGCAAGTATCTCTATGCATCAATTTACTAGACTTTGTTTATTATGCCAAGTGTGCGGATTCTCATCATTGTGATATACTGAACTGCCATCTCACCTATACTACTGTACAAGAACTTATTTGATACCTTCTGGGTTGTTCCTCTGACGCTGCTATTTTTAAACTCTGCGGTGATCAGACCCTTACCTTGCATATATGTTGTAGTGCAAACTCTACTAATTACCGCACTCCTGTGGTTTCCTGAACATCGTTACTCTCCATCTCTACTGTGTACAGAACTTTGCTGCATTGTTTTTCATGTGTTGATATGTACTTACGCTTATATTCATTGAAGTACTTATTAAGCATACCCACTGTCTTGTGTTCTTATTCTATAAACATCGTATGATCCTGACTCAGCTAGTCACGTGCACAGTCCATTGTGGGAACCGCCCACTAGGCCTGATATTATTCCAGTCCATAACATCGCCATGGCGTCTGTGATCCACTTTGCGAGTGGGTGACAGCTTTCATACTTGCTTCCTCTTGCAAAGGAATGTTTAACAGTCAATTGTTGTAAACTACTAGTAGTCTTCTTCTTGGTCTGCTTCTAGGATGAAGATCCACCCCAGCAGCAGCTGCAGCAGCAGCATGGGGACTAATGCTAAAGAATTATTCTGAGCATCCTGGATAGTGGAGAGTTCATGAAGCCTTAGCAACTTGGATGAAGGACTAACTCCGATCGCTAGTGAGGATATTGATGAGGACGATGTTGTCGGTGTATATTGCAGGTGCCGGGATATAGGTGAGAGAAGGGAGGTAGCTGATGCTGGACTGCTTATTGTTATTTTTTTTAGCAAAAGTTTCTGATTGTCCTAATAGCTTCCCGTGAACTCTCTTCAAATGGCGTAACATGGATGGTTAAGTTCCCTACCTCTACTGACTGTGGCTTTGCAAATGCTACAAATAGCTAGACAACTGTTGTCAGGATTTGTGTAAAAATAATTCCACACTTAAGAGGGTGATTTTTTGGTCTTATGCCCAGGCATGACAATGGCCTTCTTCTTATCACTGGCAAGAACTGATTTCACTGATGCAGGACTTACACAAACAACATCATCATCATCAACAGCCTCATTAGCAACGTTGTCAGCTACACAAATGTTGCAATTCCAAAGTGGCATCCTCAATTTGTGTATCACCGGCTACACTTGCACTGCTCATCCACACTTCTGCAGAAATGCTGAAAGGAGGCTTATTTATGAGTACAGTATCAGAATGCTCAGGATTACACATAGCCCTCGTGGATAGACTCTCCTCAGGGATTTATGTCATTTCTGAATTACTGTTTTCTTCTAGCTTGACTTTTACACTTAAAAGCATTTGGGTACCACTTTTGAGTCTGAATGACAAGGTCTTGCATTGTAATGACTGACCATACAAGAAGATGCCTCAACGACAGCTGCAGAACTAGCACTTAAACAGAAAGGCGAAGGCCTGATTCTTTCCTTGCCAGTGCGTGTGTAGAATGGCATGTTGGCAATTTTATTTTTTCCTGTAGTTAACTTTGCCTTGATTACAGATGTTTTTTTCTTTACCAAGGTAAAAGGTGTTTTTTCCATTTTTAGTTTCTCTGACTTAAAAACACTATACACATTAACATAGGTTTTAGCAGATATATAGAGGGATTACTATCATCATAACTAGTGCCAGCAGCTGTTTGGTGCTGCTGGTCTTCTGTGGACTGATGTGATTCCATATCCATGGCACAGGGCAATGTGACTGGAGACTTTTATGAACACTGCCAGCTCTATTGTTTCTTTTTCAGCGCTAACAATGAGCAATAGCATGTAGACTGTAGACTGGCAAGAACAGTGCACCTCTCCTGTTTCTGTGTGTGTTACGTCACAGTACAATGTCACTGGAAACTTTTAAGAACATTGCCAGCCCTATTTTTTCTGTTTCAGCACTGAACACTGCCACCTCTCCTGTTTCTGTGTAAACTGTGGCACAGTATAATGTAACTGGAGACTTTTAAGAACACTGCTAGCTCTATTATTTCTGTTTCAGCACTGAACATTGCTACCTCTCCTGTTTCTATGTGAGCTATGGCACAGTACAATATCACTGGAGACTTTTAAGAACACTGCCAGCTCTCCTCTTTTTCTTTTGTTAATGACGCTGCTCAACTGCACTGGAGACTACCAAGAACCCTGCTACCCCTTCTGTATCTCTCTGTGAAATGGTGCCGGATCTCCGTGGAAGGCGGTACTTATAGAATCCAAAACTTGCGAGATCCAACGATGCAACTATGACATGTTGCCTCGTTTTCAGCTCTGAGGGCACGTGAAATTATCAAGTGGCTCGTCTCGGTACTCGGATCTGCAATGTTCGGGTGGGGTTGGTTTTCGGAAAACCGAGCCTGAGCATCTCTAACAGGAACCCTGTCCCAAATTAAAGAACCACAAGTTTATATTGCCTGGGGTCCTACAGCACTGCTTAAATAACATATTAGTATGTTAGAGCACAGAGAGAAAGTGCCAGGTAGTGGTGAGAATCTCATGGATCTTCAGCGCCTTGCCTAGTACTAGGTGAGAGGAGAATGGGACTTCTGTCTCCCAATAGTTCTGAAGCTGCCAGGGACTATCAGAAAATGGTGTTGCCTTAGTATTATTTGGAAGAAGTGTAAATGGATTGAGATAAGTGATAAGCTGATCATGGACAGGGCTAATTTTGTCCTAATTTTGCTTAGGAAAATCATGACTAGTATGGAACTTGGTTGGAATCCACCTTTGTAAGAGCTGTATTGAATATGCTTTGAAATAAAAATTGACAAACAGTTTTTGGAAGTGGTCACCTGACAAGTTAAAACTTTATAGCCACCTACTCAACCATGATTGCTAAATATTTGACATAGCCACTGCTCCAGCTATCTGTAAGGAATCAGAAGTGAAAAATTGTCTATTAGATATGTTATGCTTAACCTCTAACTATTTGTTAGTTTAATAATTGTATTACTTTCTTTATAGTGTGTGTGACTGGTGGGGATTAATTCAAGAAAGTGATCACATGCCTATCTGACCCTATTTAACCAGCAGTCATAGGCTGTGTAAGTGAGGATTCTTACATGTATTAACTAGAGATGAGCGGGCTCGGATATCTGAAATCCGAGCCCACCCAAACGTTGCCGATCCGAGCCGGATCCGAGACAGATCCGGGTATTCTCGCCAATTGCAAAACTGAAACCGAGGCTCTGAGTCATAACTCCGCTGTCAGGTCTCGCGATACTCGGATCCTATAAATTCCCCGCTAGTCGCCGCCATCTTCACTCGGGCATTGATCAGGGTAGAGGGAGGTTGTGTTAGGTGGTCCTCTGTCCTGGTAGACCTCGTGCTGTGCTGTTTAGTTCTGTGCTGTGCTGTGCTGTGTTCTGCAGTATCAGTCCAGTGGTGCTGTGTGCTGTGCTCTGTCAATTTTGAGTTCAGTGGTGCTGCTGGGTCCTGTGCTGTGTCCTGTTCAGTCTAGTGGTGCTGTGTCCTGTGCTCTGTCCTTCTGAGTTCAGTGGTGCTGCTGGGTCCTGTGCTGTGTCCTGTTCAGTCCAGTGGTGCTGTGTCCTGTGCTCTGTCCTTCTGAGTTCAGTTGCCCCCTCCAAGTTCATCAGCTCCCTCTCTTCCAATGCCTTTTGTCACCTTGCTCTCCTGTTTAACCTCTCTATTTCCACTGGTATATTCCCCCGGGTCTTCAAGAATGCTCTCATATCTCCTATTCTAAAGAAACCATCCCTTGACCCATTCTCTCTCTCCAACTATAGCCCCATATCTCTGCTTCTCTTTGCTTCTAAAATTCTCGAATGACTTATCTTCAATCGTCTGACACACTTTCTCTCTTCCCACTCTCTTTATTACCCTCTGCAGACTAGCTTCTGTCCCCTTCACTCAACTGAAATTGCCTTGACTAAAGTAACAAATGACAATCCTTTGCAAGAGGAAGCAAGTTTGAAATGACTCTCAGCTAAGTCCAAAAGTCAGGTCTCCCGTCTCGTACTTCTCGATCCCTCTGCTGCTTTTGACACCATCGATCATTATCTCCTCCTCACCACCCTTCACTCCCTAGGTCTTCACAAAACAGCTATTTCCTGGTTTGCCTTCTATCTCTCTGGACGTTCTTTAAGCATGTCTGCTTATGACTCTTCCTCCTGCCCTCCTCCCCTTTCTATTGGAGTCCCATAAGGCTCTGTCCTTGGCCCTCTGCTCTTCTCTCTCTACACCACCTCTCTTGATGAACTCATTAAATCATTTAACTTCCAATATCATTTCTATGCTGATGACACGCAAATCTGTCTTTCCTCCACTGACCTCTCTCCCGCCATCCTAACCCAGTATCTAGCATTCTCTCTGCTGAACCACCTGGATGTCACAGCACATCCTGAGAGTCAACATCTCCAAATCCAAGCTCATCATCTCTCCTCCTGCCAATGTTGCTATCCCTCCCAATATCTCACTCTGGATAGACAACATCACTCTTTCTCCTGTCACCCAAGCCTGCTGCCTTGGAGTTTCCCTTGACTCAACCCTCAGCTTTACCCCTCATATTCAGTCCCCCACTAAATCCTGGCACTTCTGCCTCCATAACATTATGAATATCCATCCCCCCCTCTCTCAGGAAGCAATCAAAATTCTGGTCCATTCACTCATCATTTCTCGTCTTGACTATTGCAACCTCCTTCTCACTGGCCTTCCTCATACTTCTGACCTTCAATCAATACAGAATGTTACAGCTAGGCTCATCTTCCTCTCCCACCGCACCTCTTCCGCTTGTCCTCCGCTTAAATCACTTCATTGGCTCCATATTCGTTTCAGAATTACTCTCACTTACAAATCCCTTACCAACACTTCTCCCCTTACATCACTGACCTTGTCTCGAGGTACACACCTACCCGGCCACTCTGCTCCGCCTCTAAATTCCACCTCAATTCACCTCTCATTACCTTTTCCCATGCTCACCTCCAAGACTTCTGCCGTGTTGCCCCTAATCTTTGGAACTCTCTACCCCATCTCACTTGACTGTTCCCCAACATTCAGTCCATAAAATGCTCACACAAAACTTACCTTTTCAAGCTCGCCTATCCTACCACCTCCTAACCATTCTGTCCATCACCTCCTCTTCCTCGTCTGCCATCTCTATTTTTCATCTAGTTGGTCCTATTGTCTTTCACCACCCCTCCCTTTAGAATTAAAGCCCTTGTGGTTAAGGTCCACTCTACCTATTGTCCCACTTCTGTCTACTGTCCCTCGTACATCCTGTCATGTATTTTGCTGCACTCTGTGTGAGTCCCCATAGCATTACTCACACTCATCTGTGCTACTTACATGTATTACCTCATATGTTACTTGCTTATGTATCCAGAGCAACGGAATTTGTGACACCTTATAAATAAATAATAATAATAATTTTTAAGATTACTGCCAACAAATCAAAAAAATTGATTTTAATATAATCAATTTCTAGAGTATAATGTAATTCACCCAAAATTGGTTAAAATATTGAGAAAACATTTGAAGCATCCTCAAATTATCTACATAGAGATTAGATAGATAGATGAAAAATTAGAAATGTTTTAAAATTATCCATGAGCCGTGGGTTGTGACTTGGCAGCCATTTAGAGCAGTGACAATTTCTTACAGTTCCTGCAGCCTTGAATAGAAATCCAACTAATCAGGAATACGCCATCCATAATTTATATTTTTTCCATTTTTAGCTTCTGGAGAGGGTAAGGAGTAAACAAAACTCTTCACTGGCCTGGTGAACTAATTTCAGCGACCCTCACTGAGCTGGAATCAACCATCCGTTTTTCCCCTTAAGAGAAAAACGTGCAATAAACCTAATTTAAATTCCTAATCCACTCAGCTCCAGGGGAGTCCTATCACTGTCCATTCAATGCTTTGGGACCTTAAGATCAGCTCCTCTGATGAACCGTGGTGATTTACAATCTGGCACATCTCACCAGGTTTCTGGGTAAGATCAGACCTCATCGAATGACACTTAGTGACCAAACCACCTAAAATATCCCTGACATATTTATTTCCAGCAGAGCACTCATGCTCACTACAAGTGCAGTTCTACCAGAGCGCTACTAGAGGACCTCCTCTCCTGTCCCATGGTCTAGATAGTAAGAGTCCTTGTTTTATAGCTCACCAGCACTATATCCCCACCTGGCCAGATAACGTAGCATTGCACTACCTAAACGCTGTGGTTATATAAAGTGGTTTCCCGAGTCAAGCCCTAGTCTTCAGTCTGCAGTCCCAAGCAAGTAGCAAGTAACTGACAGCCATTATACCTTTATTTACCAGCTGCCAATTCATATTAAAATCTTATAAACACTTCACTAAACATTTGGGATTTATCCAGCAACCAGTGTGTTCCTACAAGAATGTAAACTCTCAATTTTCCTTCAGACAGTACCCAATTACATTTCAAGCATAAAGTCTGACTCAGCTTGCTTTAACACATGTCTTTTTTATTGAAGCCCATTCATGATTCCCTACTGCCCCCAAGTGGGCACCTGTCAATATTGACAGTGCTCTTTTCTCTGCAATTATTGAAAAAAGAGAACTCACTGTAAAACCCTCCAATATCTAACTCACTGACTTTAGACCAGGATGACAACTGCTGAAGGACTGGTTAGTTTAATTTGCCTCAGATCTCCAGAAATCAATATCCGAGATCAAAACTAGCCTCATTTCTATAGCAAAACTCCCAACTGAGCTAGAACGCAAGACAGAATCCTCAAAACAAATTCAAATAGAGAGGTGACTTTAAGACCATAATCTCGCAAAAGTTAGATAGATAACCTCAAAGGCAACTCTCCTGAAGACTAAATTATCAAGACATGTTTGCAGGAATATTTTGAGGACAATTTTTCTATTTAATTCCAGTTACCCATTATCTAGGAGGCTCATAAGGCCGTGTTCAGAGATGCAATTATAAACGTCGCAACACAGTAGAAAAAATGCAAGTATAACCTCCTTGTCGAGTCACCATCCACCAAAATTTATAGACAGATGGTTAAGCCTGAAGGAGAATTAAACGCTTTGTTATGTGAACAAAATTTTTTACAAAAAAAAGGTAACATAACAGATACCTTTTTATCCAACAAATTAAAAGATAAAAGAGCTTCAGAGGTCCAGCTCTAAGAAACAAAAAAGGGAAAATAGTTTACAATCGAAGTGCTGATGGATGAGACCCAAAACCCAAGGTTCAGGATTTCCTTAAGTAATATAAAAAGCCGCAGCTCAGTCACTCAGATGTTACTAACCTTACCAAATCCAATCCCAAAAGCCCTCAACATCACCAGGCCTTGATGGCTTTCCCATTGCTTATTATAAGTTCTTTACCCAATAACTCTCTCCCCACCTGTTACAGCTCTTTAATAGAATTTTAGATGGTGCTGATTTCCAACCTTAAACTACTCACTTGAAGATTAAAGCAAATAAAGAACCCTTGAATTATATAATTTGCAGGCCAATATCTATCCTCAATACTGACCTCAAATTACTCGCCAAGATTTTAGTGAACAAATTAAACATTATTTTGCCAAATATAATACATTCTGATCAAGTGGATTTTATTCTGTTACATCAGTCTTGTGATAAAACACGTAGAATAATCAACCTTATTCTCCACATTAATAAACACAAACTGGACTAGGTCGTTCTTTCACTGATTTGCCACAAACAATTTAAGGTAATCAAGATTTAAATTGAATAATAGCACATTATACAGGCTGCCACCTTTCACCTTTGATCTATGCTCTCTGCACTGAGCATATAGCAGCTAGAATATGTGCCAACACTAACATCAAAAGTGTCCAACTTGGCTCTCATAAAATCCATGATGAGAATTGGAAATATACAAAACCTTATTTGGTTACAAGTTAACCACTTTCTAATAGGCCCTAGCATTTCATATACAGTATTATGTAAAAAGAATACGTCAACTTATTTGACATAACATAAGATATTTTTTTTTTACTAAATTCTGTTCCTGATCAGATTTTGATTAGTGCGGTTGGCTAATTATAAAACAAACATGTTCTCGCTCATTGACTACTTGCATTTTTCTGCAGATATGATGCACATGGTCAAAGAGGCTCAGTGAAGATTTGTTATTATAAAAATGCTTGTGGGGGCATTGGGGTGTGGCCTGGCTGCCATCTCGGTCAGATGCTTGGTCCTGGAGGTCTGCTACAGCGGGCATTTCATACCCATTCATTGGTGTTGTACTCCCGCTTTTCCTGACACTTTTCACACCCCAGTGCTCCTCTTCTTTCCTGGGGATTGATCTGAAGTGGAGCAATGCTGCCATCCCGGCACACTCACCGGCTGCAAATCACGGCCTAACTGCCCACCATCTTACCTGGGTGCCTGCCTGCAGACCTCCACCCCTGTGAGCGACACCTCTGCCTGACTTGAGCAGACGTTCCACTGTGCCATACAGGGGCCTCGAGTGCTCCCCATGGCTCCCTGCTTGCTTCACCTGGACTGCGGCCATCAGCTTCCATCTGGGTGGCCCACATGGCGCGAGTCTCCCTGGGATCTCCCTGATGGCTCCTCTGTTGTATCCACACCTCACTGCTATATAGACTGCCTACCGGATCACTGCGGGTCCCATGCGGTGACTGTAGCTGTCGCTACCACTCACATGGGTATTGAAATATTTCACATTTATTATCAATATCTTCATCAACATTTATTTATATAGCGCCAGCAAATTTCGTAGCGCTTTACAATTGGGAACAAACATTAATAAAACAATACTGGGTAATGCAAACAGACAGAGAGGTAAGAGAACCCTGCTCACAAGCTTACAATCTATGTTTATTTTTTCTTTCAATTTTCCAGTCTCAATTTCCACATTAAGTAATTTCAAAGGAAAGAAGGAGAAAAGTCTTTAGTGTATTACTTTATTATAACAGAATATAAAGTATAAACATAATAAGCATTGCACTCACAAAGATCTCAAGTATAACATACACAATATATAACATATAAAATCATTAAAAATTGTCCACACTCGTTAAGGAAGTTCTCTAACATCTAGTTGTTATATACGCGTGATGTGTTGAACACTGAAACCGTACTTGCTTCATTAGGGGAGGCACAGAGGCAATGACAAACACTAGCCTATGATAGGCTGCAATAATGCTGAGTAAAATTATATATTCATCCTCTATCTCCATCTGTAGGTACTCCTCTGCCAGGTCAATTTTACTGAACCTTTGACCGTTTGCCAAATTTGCAAATATGTCTTTGATTTGTGGCAAGGGGTATTGCTTGGGTTGACAGTGACTTTGAATTCACCACACACTCTCAATGTATCATTTTGGCTACTGGGACCACTGTTATTGCCCAAAGACAATCCACATTGGACTAAATACCTTCTTTTTCTAAACGTTCTAACTCCGCTTCAACTCTTGTCTAATCACATAGGGTACAGGACATGACTTGTGAAACTTAGGGATGCTCCCTCTATAAGCTCAAGTTTCCCTTTTACATCTTGTAGGGTTCCAATTGCTTTTTGGGAGACAGTCACTGTCTGTTTAAGGACTGGGTCCAGAGTCGGGGGAAAGGTTCATGAGACAGTCAAACTTTTTATTGACCACCAATCCAGCTGAAATTTCCTCAGCCATACTCATCCCCACAGTGCCTGACCCACTTTCTTAGCAGTATACAAGTCTAGTATACACTGCTTATTATATTGAACTGTTACGGGCAGTACCCCAAGTGGATCTCCTGTCTCTCCCCTGTACATGTCAATAAAATTGTAAGTTTAAATAATTTGACGTATTTGAAGCGTTGCTCTTACACCCACTGAGACATAATAAATACTGCTGCTCCTGTGTCCAAGTGCATGTGGTCATTTAAGTGGTGTCATCCATATTGCTTGATTGTCACTCCCATTTGTGTTGAAAAGTTCTAGGCTTAAGAGCATATTTTCGCTATCAGCATCAGACATATTTTCTCTATAGCATGTACGGTTTTGGTCTTTAGTTCTCCAGTAGTTGTACATGCCCGGCACATTGTTTGTTAATATTCCGTTTTGTTGCATCTCCTACAGAGCTCATTATTCTTGAATCTGCATTCCCATGGAACCTGTATGTCTGTACGACAGCAGTACAATGCTTCTGAGGGTGACATGTTTGCCCGCCTGGTTCTAGTTAATGCTGCTATTTTATTAACATTTCACACTGCGTTGATTCCTGTTTGCAGCTCATTGGCGCCTCTGACTGCTGTCTCCACAGACACCACTACCTGTAATGCCCATTTGAAAGTAAGGTCTGCTTCTGTTAACAGCCCTTTTTGTACACTTTCATTTGCACGCACCAATCCATCTCTTATAGCATCATTCAACCTGTTTCCTTCTGACAGTCTCTTAATCTCTGCCACATAAGCAGCAATAGATTCCCCCTCATTTTGGTTCTGTTTATGAATTCTAAACCATTCAGCAATCAGTAGTGGTTTAGGGGACAAATGATCCTGCATAACCTGTAAATGAATAATCTGGTTTCTTGGGGGCCGTTAAGGTATGTACAGCAGTTAATAGGACTGGAACATGTTTTTCCTTACTAATATTGTTTGTGGCAAAATATTGTTCCAGTCTCTCAGGATATGATTCAATTCTCATTTTTATTGTAAAAAGTCTCTATTTTGTTCATGTCTACTGCCATGATGTTTAAGACTCACAGGGGCATATTCAATTAGCTTTCCGGTTCGTGGGATCGCGCCAGCACGGGCCACGAAGTCAATCCGCGGTACCGCAATAACGTGGATTTTCGTTCGCAGCCCATAGGGTTGCGTACAAAAATCCGCGTTATTGCGGTACCGTATTACCGGCAATACTGCTCAGGTTTCGCGGTAACGCGCGTTACTGTGAACTGGAAAGCTAATTGAATATGCCCACATATTGATGTATATTGGAACAGGTGAATCCAGTACTTCTGGATTTTCCCCTCCCTGATCAGAGATAAATGTTTAAGCTCAGTAAGATCCCGGTCACCAGTTCAGTATAAAATAATAACTGCATACACTCAATAATACACTGAGACCAGGGGGTAAATGTATCAAGCTGAGAGTTTTCCGGTGGGTTTGAAAAACCAATCAGATTCTAGCTATCATTTATTTAGCACAATCTACAAAATGATAGCTAGAATCTGATTGGTTGCTGTAGGCAACATCTCCACTTTTCACCCGCCGTTAAACTCTCAGCTTGATACATTTACCCCCAGGGGTGCTGCACAGGCTGTGGTTTGCTCATTTCAACAGTATACAAAACAAAAATTAAAGTGAGACTTTTGTTACAACATAGCAGATTCCACAGAACAGTGTATAGATAGTGTATAGTTATTCAACATGAGAAAGACTGCAGATTCAACATTCACATATCTAACACATTTCTTGACAATGTTGCCTGAGTTATGCCTATAACTATACCAGTCATAGATTTAAAAGTGACACTGTGGCCATAACGTAAGAAGCACACAATAATCTGCGCAGTCCGGAAACTGGTGCATAATGTTAAAGGTTCCGAATGATCTCTCACGTGCTCATATAGATTCTGGAGGTTTGTGCCGTTTAGCCAAAACATTTTAGTAACCTCCTTATCTGAGAGTTAGTGCTTAGACAAACGCACTTGAAAATTATGTACTCTGTGGATCCTGAGTTGTTGCTCCTGCACCATTCTTTGTCTTTCCTACTCCTACGGCTGCAAAATATCTTAATGTCACTCCGACTCTCAAATACATTTTTAAACATTTTTTGAATCTGCTTCTCAAAAGCTGGCCCTGGATCTAGGGCATTGTGATGCTTGTAGTTCTACAAGTACCAGAATATCCTGGTAGCCATGGGTATGCTAAAGCTTGCAGTTCTACAAACACCAGCATATCCACACTGTTTATGGCTGCCAGTAGTGCCACATACAAAACATATTTTTTCCACTATTAAACACTATTACTATTACTAACATAAACCGCCCGCAGACTTCCATCATGTGGCAGTTTGTTCTAGAGGAGGGAGCCTGCATTTTTTTCTAGAGATGAACAGGTACAGGCAGGCTCGGACTGGCCTGCAGGGCAGCAGGACTATCCACCGGTAGGCCCCGCCACATTATAGCCACGCCCCCTCCATTGTTAGGGAGGAGCTAAGAAAACAGCTGACTCCCGACTTGCATACAATTCATCTTTTGGACATACGCGAGAACAGGAAGGGACAGATGCGTTCCACAGTGGAACGCAGGCACCTTCCTCTCCAACAGTAACAAGCACGGACCACGAGAAACATCCTCTGATTTCAGCACACTGGGTACCCGGCCTCGATCTCTATATACATTGAAACTGTAAGTAAACAAAGTTAAATTTGAAAGCATCGCAGCAATAACCATGTGATATATGTGGACAGTGATCTGAATATTTATATTGCACTAGCAGAGACTTAAAGAAATACCAATTCCCATCTACTGGACTTGTATGCTTTGAACATTATTTTATTGAGATATCAGTGACTGTGTTATATCTGGATCAATGCAGCATTTATACTGCCATTTGCCTCCCAGTAGCTAGACTAGTCCAGGTCTATATACCTAGATTTGTCTGATTTTTTTATGTATGTTCAATTGATGCCATGCCATATGTATGTATATAGAAATCAATGCCTCATAATATAAATACTGTGGTTTAATTGGAGTATTTTATTGGTCTATATTAATTTATTTTTATGTATTTTAACCAGGATTCAATAAATTGTGATAAAACTAACATTAAATGTTATCCCACTAATTGAACCGAGCCTCTTGCTCACAGCCTAATACAAGATATAGAAAAATACGAATTGTATTCAAGATAAAAGAATACAAATTCTATTATTAGCATTACACTTGGAATAATACATAAAGTCAATGAGCGCTTAACTTTCAGTATATTATTAGTTCGTAGAGAGGGATAACCTGTGTTAATGCTGCTCTTGCAACAGTAGGGGTAGAGCGCAACTCCTCCTCCCCACCCCCCCCCCCCCCCCCCGTTTTTGCCAAACACTCCCGTTAAACACACTACCACACAGGTGCAGAGAGTCGCGTCTGGGCTCTCTGAACCTGCTCGGCAGTGTGTTTTTCACTTTGAGCAGGGCAGATGAGAGTAGGAGTTCCGGATATCCAACCGCCCAGAGGAGCATGAGCAGGTTAGTAACTAAGTGCGCAGTCAGCCTGTCATTTTAAAAGAGAAGGATGAGCACACTACATTCTTTATATACTACACTATGGTGCTAGCTGTCCTTCGTGGGCTGACCACTCTCCCTTTAGTGTCTGGTCTCGCCTCTATGATGGCTGGCCATACCCCCTCTGGTGGGCCCCTAGCGTTGCAGTCCCCCGGTGGGCCCTTCATGCCCCAGTCCGACACTGGGTACAGGTTTTATTGGCTTTAACAGGAGGATCCCATTCTGTTCATCCCCAGGCACTACTGGAAACCAGCACAGGCTGAGCGCTGGTGCTAGGATCACTTTTGTGGGGAAGGGGGCATGTCAGTTTGTTTAAATATTTATTTTAACATTTCTTTGAACACAGCAAAGGTCTGGGCTGATGGTTATCATAATCTCCACCGACCCTTGCACCAGGAATAAAGCACCTGTAAGAGATATGCTTCATAAGACGGTATCTGCGGCTGTGGCCAACCTCATTATATTGCAATTATATGAACACGCCTTCCCTACGTATGTCCACATTGTCAGTGAATAGACACTGTTTGTTAAGAGGAAAAGATTTTTAGATAAATACAGTGCCCAAGGCCTAAATGACTTTAAATTACCTTCTTTCGATGTGAGGATATAGACTTATAATAGAACTTATGCTGTTGCAATGCATTGTATGATCACTTTGAATGAATATATATGTGATAGATTAAGGGTAATGCAAATATACAGTGATCATAAAACTGTAAAATTGATGATAATAAGTTGATACTCCATCAAACAATAAAACCATGAAGGTCAGGGGGCTCCACAGTCTTAATAAATCTGTAACAATGAAGAGAAGAAGTGCTTTGTAGTGTAGATTATACCTGTGACAACATGGGCTGGACCAAACACATCACCCAGCAGTCAACCAGATATTGTCTTGGATTATTACATTTATATCTTAAAGTTTTTGAATCCTATTATTGTGGTCTGTGGATACCCAGCCAATTATTCAGACATCTGGGGATATGATATGGACACAAACCCACCCAGTTCTTAAGTACAGCCAGATGGGTTGCAAACATCTAAATGGATTACACTATAGATGCTCCTCTATTTCTGGCTAAGCAGCACCTTACATGGGATACAGGAAGTCTGGGTTGATTAAAATCATGGAAGGGGTTAAAACAGGGAGGCTCTTTTCTTCAACAAGGATTAAGATAATCAGAGAAAGGTTTGAGCCACTTTTGTTTTCCTTGGAACTGTGAAATAGTTCTCGGAGTAAACGTATGAAGCTCTGATTTCTGCAACTTTGCAAGGAAAATTTAAATCGACAATGGTTTGCAAAGGCCATATCAGAGTTATTGTTTTTTTATGTTTAATACTGATGATATAATGTATATTTATCTCTATTAGATATATTTATAAGTTTATTAATATAATATTTTGATATATATTTTTTGTAGGTACAATATGATGATTTATGTATTCAATTAGATTTGTTGTGTATCTAATATTAGATTGTTTTTATATACATTTATATATATATATATATATATATATATATATATATATATATATATACATATATATATATATATATATATATATATATATATATATATATAAGCCTAGCGGCGTGTGTTAGTGTGTGTGTGTGTGTGTGTGGAAAAAACTATTTTCTCAGAAAGGGCTCATCCAATTGATCTGAAATTTGGTATACTGACATTATTTGACAAAAAAATTATAATAGTGAAGTCAGTTAACTTCCATCATCCCCCCTTCCCCCGTGGGAGGGGTAGTAAAGGCTAAATTTATGATATGAGGGCTCAAACTCTTGACCGTGTGGGTATTTATTTACCAGAGCCTGTGTTTGGTCATGGACAATTGTATGTCGCATTTTCATGAGTACGGAGAAGCAGTGATGTGAAAGTGCAGGTTATGAATACTGCCCTTCAAGGAAGACTGATTGAGCACAGCGATAAGGTGTTTAGCAGAAACGTTGTGTATCGAAAGGTTTTAGAACAGTAAGACGATGGAGATTAAGGATGTGGCGATGAAGATGAAGGATGAGGTGATGGAGAAGAATGATGAGGTGGTGACATGTGGAGAAAACCACGTTAAAAAAGGGTGCTTACGTCGGGAAGTAGCGCTTTTACCCTGAGGAGGCCTGGCCTAGCCCCAAATGCATGACAAGAACTTTTTTAACACCTTAAGTAGCTTGATTTGACTAGAATGCATGAGTATCATGCACGGGTTAACTTTATATATATATATATATCAAGGTAATGAGAAGAAGCTGCAGGTTGTATTGTATGTTGATGTTTTTATTTTTATTTTTATTTATAATGAGGTATGTTTTACACTATCATGGAACTGCTTGGGGCAGTTGAAGACGTTAGTAAGATTTATTAGAGGTGGTGAGCGGGAGATAATATCTTTAGAGAGAAGAAGTTGTGTCGAAATCCTTATCATTAAACCTGTGTGAAGGCGGAACTCTACTTGCCCTGCTTTGGAAGGGTTGTTATGTTGTTTGGAGGACACGTGTCTTGGATGAGACATGGAGAGGGAGACTGGGAGAAGAGATCAGGTGGCCACCTGGGTTTGACATTGCAACGGTGAGGATGGATTTACAAAGACTATTTCTAACTACTATCCCAGGATCTGGGTAAACTGAAAACTTTTCTTACATTCAATGTGCCTTGTACCGTATGCAGAATTTATTTAGTGTCTCCCAAGACTCCTGTTATATGCTGGACTGTCAGCTCTAATGGAAAATTATGCGCTTTGAGAGGTTCTATCTTTACTCTCATGGAAAGTTTATATGTGCTAACAGAGTTCTGACATGGATTGCTCATTTTTAAATACCAACACTGGAGAGGAAGTGTTTCCTGATTGCTCCCTTTACCTACTATTATACGTTTGGTATTTTATATTGTTCTTTTTCCTTGATTGATGTATATTATATTGATAATAGCTTTATTGTGCTTATTTTGTATAATAAATATTCTAATTTTCTATTATATTGCAGCTTATGTCCATTTTTACTCTGCATTTTGTATAGGTTTTATTAGTTACATGGGGATTTAGTGCTGTCAGGTTTGCACACGAATAATGAGTGGGATCCTGCTGTCTCACCTGGTATTGGCTAGACATCCCCAGAGGCATGGAGTCTAACAGAATGGAAGGTATTTATCAGGGATTCCCGCAAGGGAATTTGGGCTTCAGTGGCTTCCACCATGCAGGTAGCGGCCCTCAAGGGAAGTTCCCAGTGAGACAAATAGAGAATTAGTGTAAGCAGCATTCAGAGAGATACAGTTCAAATAACAGATGATGATCATAGCAATTACCACTAAGGAGTAGAACATAAATGCAAGTTCAATGGAGTACAGAGTAAACTGCAGATGATGGACCACGGCTGTTATATTGGAGAGTAGAAACAGTCAGCAGAGTTCAGTGGTGCGGGCAGAATACATAGTAAGTGATGATCACAACAAATACCACTAAAGAGTCTTATGCAGCGTTCAATGAAGCATAAAGCATACAGCAGACAATGAGTCACAACTTTCACCAGATGGCTGTGGAAGCAATTAGCAGAGGTCAACGATGCAGGCAGAGTAGATAGTGAGAGGTGATCACAGCAGTTACCAGTAATGAGTGGACCAGATGAACAGGGATCAATCATATCCAGGTATGCAGCAGATGATGAGCCAAGGCTTACCACATGGATGTGGAACGAATCAGCAGTAGTCAGCGATGCGTGCAGAGTAAGTAGCGGGCGTGGATCACAGTGATAGAATAGGAGAACAACAGCAAAACTTGTCAATGTTCTTTTCAAAGCTTGTTGGTCTCTCTCAGCCGCTCAGATTCAGAGAAACACTTATCACTCTGCTGGATGATTTACTGTATGACTGAAATACTGGTGTCTATATATTATTAGAATGTTTATTATCTACTCCACATTTATTATACAATAACTTTATACATAAATCTAATTTGCAATTACATATATATTTATAAGTTGTTTAAAATTAAAATTGTTTTTATATTCTTTCTATTACATTATTGATAATATGGACATTAGGTTGTTACAATTTATGACAGAATGTTGCATGCCATTTAAATTCAATTTGCAAAAAAAAAAGCTAGCATGTGGAGTTAATCATAGCGTCATCCTCTCTGCTATTATATTTACAAGATGCTGCACTATTGGTTTAGGATTCTTCTGTCGAAGTCAGCAAATTGGATAAAGTAATTTCAATTAATATCGAGCAAACTTGATTGTCTTTGTCTGAAATTATGCGTAGAGCACGCTACGGCGTGCAAGGGCGTATCCAGCCGCAACACGTGGCAATAACAGTTTTTACACTTTTGTATACATTCGCACAAACACAAACATTTGTAAATAGTACACATTAATCGTAGTTGCAACACATAGTAATTTATGTCAAAATATAGTAGTGTTTATGTGTAATAATATAAGTTATATGCATATTAGTGATACATATGGTTCAGGTTAAAGGAAATGTGTCATGTCTGATATCATATTAATCCCCTATACATCAGCAGCTGTCCGGTGCATTCGGTGAAGAGATCGCACATTGCATACTCTAGTTATTGATGTTAGGGAATAAACCTTTAATATGATGCTGACTATAAAATGCTAATAGACTAGTTGTAATTGAAGTCTGGGCGGGAAGAAAGGAGCACATCCCCTGGAGAGATGACCCCCACCTTTGGATTCTTTAGTTTAAACTAGCCTATGATCTGCAACCCCCTGGACCTTCCTGAAGCCTGAACCAATAGAAGCAAGCCATACCATCTGCATTGTTTCACTGTATTTCTGTTTGCATATAAGCAGTAGCTCTCATCTAGTGTTCAGTCATATTGACCACAGACTTCAGACCTGAATGACTGTTCACTGGATCCAGAGTGCCTGTGATAAGTAACGGCTGTACTTATTATTATTTCGCCTGAATTATTCTACTACTTTTTGAGAATAAATATTTATGCGTTGGAAACACAAATCGAGATTCGACATTCGTTATTGGATAGCGACAAAATGTGCATAACACTTCATATATACATATGCATTGTACGTATCCTGTAGTGTTTTGAATCTGTCTACATACGGCCATATAGTGCCATATAGGCAGAGCATACTTAAATTCAACTAGAAATGTCTCTTCAGATCTGCTCGTACTTGAATAGGGGCGTACTTGCGTGCAATTTCCACCCTAGTTAAACTGCAAATTGCATTCGCTTTGCAGTCCTTAATGAATTAATTCCTCAATGTGAAGGAAGGATCAGGTTTGCCCATCTTAGATACATCCATTTACCGATACAGCAGGTAGGGTGAGGTTCTGAGCATATTTTGCAGGAAAGTAGTGTACAGATTGGTGGCCACTAGATTAGGAAAAATTGTGCAATGTGTCACTCTTGGAGCAGTTTCCGATCGTGGTAACAGTAGAGCTTTAGGGTGCAGAATTGCACAATAGGAAGGTGTTATTTAGGATAGACAATGAGGTGATGGTGGAATTTTTAAACTCTCTTTCAGAAAAATTACTTCAAGTAGTGGCATTATTGTTGGCTCTGATGTTGAGATATTTGAAGTTGAATATTGGGGTGGGGGCTAGGCACATTACAGAAGCTAACAGCAAATGCGTTATCTATGTTTAATATTTAAAAATTTCACATCTTGGCTCCACAGGCAGAATTCACTTCTTACAAATGGACTACCTACATTTAGGAGTTAGAGACCACAGGGGTGTTAAGCTGATCCGACCTCTATAGCATGGATTATCTGAAGTGCCTACTGCAGGGACTGGGACATCTAGAGTGACTTCACACAGGCAAAAGGGTTAAGACTCTGGGAATATCTCAAGTTAAGGCTATGAAGCAATTTTTGTTGCAGATGAGAGGAAGTGAGTTTGCAGCCAGCTCAGCTGGAAGAGTACTGGCAGAAATGTGTTTTGCTTACATACTTTAGATTGGCCAAATGTGAAAAAGGAATTTAATATAAGGGGGATGCTAACCAAATGAAACAGGCTGTAGTCACAGATTCCCGTAGAGTTGATTACCGGCAACTTTAAAAGGAATCTTGTCTCAATTTTAAAAAATATTATTTCATGCAGCATTTGTGCCGGCAATCTTTAGGGCCATATGAATATGTGAATTGATCAACAAAATAGAGGCTGGACAGATGGATGTGAGTCATATTGAGTTAAGTGAGGAGGATTAGTTCTTGTTATTAGGAGGTCTAAGCTGAGCAGTTGAAAAGATGGAGATGGACCAAGTTGGGAAAGCTTCATGAGCCCATTATATCCCTGGTAGAGAGGGCAAAAAAGT
Organism: Mixophyes fleayi; assembly: GCF_038048845.1. NCBI lineage: Eukaryota > Metazoa > Chordata > Amphibia > Anura > Limnodynastidae > Mixophyes > Mixophyes fleayi. Next base: position 25,136,802 of record NC_134402.1, on the reverse strand, counting down.
TTTTGAACATGCGCCCACAAGTTCCTGGTCCTTTATTCAAAAGGATTTACCAAGGAATGATGAGAGCTAGATTGGATTGTGCAGGGATTGAGGCTACAAATTTTACTACTAATTAATTTTGTATAGGTGCAGCTACAGAGGGGATGTATAAAGGCATGGATGACGCACCCATTAGACGTATAAGCAGGTAGAGATCCAACAAGTACCGGCTATATACACGCCCATAGTGATGGAGATAGTCTGTGAGTTGTAGCTGATTTAAAATATATATTTAAAAGGTAAAATGGGGTGGAAGCAGGGCCAGGGTGCCGGGCTTTTGGTGGCACCACTGAGGGCTGGTGACACCCAGCAAGAAAAAAATGCTTTGGGTTAAGAACTCCACATGGAGCACATGAGGCACAGAGCGCGTCCTGCACTGAGCGCAAGGCCCGTGTGTGTGTGTGTGTGTGTGTGTGTGTGTGTATGTGTCTGTGTGTCTCTGTGTGAGTGTGTGTGTGTGTGTGTGTGTCTTTGTGTGTTCATTTATTGAGGAATATCTGCATCTTTCTCAAAGCAAGTACAGTAAATCTCAGAATTTTCTGCCTGATCCTGACAACTTCCCTGTGCATGGAATAGTTATTAGAACTTTTATTTCTAGGTGCCTTCATAGTCACTGTTAACAGAGACACTGGACTCTAGACTGACTAAATTTTATAGCAACAAGCGATTAACCTTCATAAATCGCTTTTGAATAAATGTCCTTTGTTCTCTAATTAAACACATTTCTGCAAGTCACAATGATTTTCTTACAACAACAGAAGTCCTATTACTCCTTTAGATTTTGTGTAAGAAGATCAAGTTTTTGCTTGTGCAACATGCGGCTTTTTAAGAAGAATTGCTGAGTAATGCAAAAGATTTATCCGTAGTTGATGCAAACCTGGGGAGTTTGTATCATCATTCACCAATAGCAACCTGGTGTGACAGCAGCCTAAATTCTGTACAAATTATCAAACCCATGCGGAAGATGACTTGGGGTATATTTACTAAACAGCAAGTTTAAAAAGGAGGAGATATTGCCTATAGCAACAAATCAGATTCTAGCTGTCATTTTGAAGAATACACTAAAGAAATGAAAGATAGAATCTGATTGGTTTCTAGAGACAACATCTCCACTTTTTCAAAACCACAGTTTAGTAAATATACCCCTTGGTCTCCTAAGGCAATAATGAGCGTGAATGAGCAGGTGTTCCTAAGAAGCAAAAGATTAGAATCTATTAACATTAATTTTAATACAGTTTTACATCAGATGCAGTCAGCTCTCTGTAGACATCACAACAGAGTATAGAGAGCACTACCTGCACCTACTTTTTTCTTTTACTTTCAGATTTTATTGTCATTTTCTTCATCATGTATAGGAAACCTGCTTCTGCTGATGTGCCCATGATTTTCAAAAGTAGTTACCCTGCAAAGGAATCACAAGGCATGTTACCCTCAACGAACTGCAATCAGCCTGACACCAGAAAAAAAGTGGTGCTGAAAAGGAAAGTAACTTTGTTAAGAGGGATCTCTATAATAATTGGAGGTATAATTGGAGCAGGAATTTTTATCTCCCCCAAAGGAATATTACAGCATACCGGGAGCATAGGAATGTCTTTAACTGTGTGGACAGCTTCTGGCATTCTTTCTCTCTTTGGTAAGTATCACCTTGTGATATTTACTGTGTACTTATGTAATATTACATACGTAATGTAAGGGGAAGTTGAATCTTGCATGGATTGACAACTGTTTTATATATAATTTAAGTATGTATTTATCTGTTATATAAGAGAACAAAAACAACTTGAGCGCTCCTTAACAAGAATATATATGAAAAATATATGTAAAAATGAATAATGGAAAAATCTGTAGTTCGTCACATCCCTACTCAAGGGTGTCAACCTTGTAAGAAACCAAGAAAAAGAACGATGTGGGTGCGCCAAACATAACAGATTATATATAAAAAAGTTTTAGTAACCGTGACTGATAGCGGCCTTCATTGTATCCGAATCAGTTTATTGCAATATGAGAAACAAATATATAAAATATGCACAATACAGAAGTGTATCACATATACTTAATGCAATGGTATATTCAACCTCTATTTATATGAATGTATCAGTGCTGCTCATTGCCAAGCTCTGTAGCTTCAGCCATTGTTATGGAAATGTCTTTCTACGGCTCCTACAAGTCAATATACATAAATATTACATTTTTGAACCAGCATTGTTAAATTCTTCAGTCTATACATTTTTATTGTCTGTGTTTACAGCTCCCAAATACTGTTCCAATAATTAAAAGACCAAAAGTTATCAAGTAAAAGTATATGGTTATGAATGAATCATAGGTGTTACAAAAGGAAGCATCACTATGTTATTATATGAATGTTATAGATATTCCAATAGTATGTGCATGAATTAACATTAGTCAGTGGAAAATATTCCATTCCATGTAAAGAATACCTGTGTACCAACAATTGTGTAATAGTTATGTACACTGGAAAAAAGAAAGTAGATAGTAAACCTTTAAGTCCAGACAGCTGCCAAGCAAATTTGCACTGAACTCTTAAATCATTCTAGGGAGTATATTTACTAAACTGCGGGTTTGAAAAAGTGGAGATGTTGCCTATAGCAACCAATCCGATTCTAATTATCATTTTAGTACATTCTACAAAATGACATCTATAATCTGGTTGGTTGTTATAGGCAACATCTCCAACTTTTCAAACCTCAGCTTCGTAAATATACCCCTTGGGAGCAATTATATGTTTTTGGCTCTGAAATCCCCCCAGATAAGAAATGTGAGAAGTCAGACATTTGGGGGAAAAAATAATTGAAAAAATATTGACAGGTGTGGCAGTATTATTTGTGGCCAATAGGTGTCACCATACTGAGTGCGGGCTGCCGACATGAAGAGCCAACAGCTTCTTTCCTGTGAAGCTGCTGCTCCTCTGTGTCATCGGTGGGATGGGAATGTGACATTGGGCTATGATGGCACAGCCCAGCACCACACTCCCAGTTTGACAGGAACAAGAAGCGTGCAAGGGAGGGGGCGCAGCTTCCGTTGTGGGTGTATAGGACATCAACCTTTCGTCGATCCCATGCGAGTGTAATATGGCACTGGAGTTTTTGGTTTAGAAATTGGTAAGACGACATCCCCTCCTGAAAGCCCACATTTGTCCCAGCAGCTAGCTCATATTCAAGTCAATTAATTTAGGCCAACCCCTTCTTTCCAAAATTGCTATATAAAAATATAAACTGTACATATTGGGCTCATTTAAGGGTGGACACATTTGTGCTCCTAACGTACATAGAAATAGACACGTTAAAAAAAAACCATATCTATATATTATGCTAACAAATTTTAAACAAATGCTTAATTTGATAGATAGATATATTGTGTTATGTAATGTCCTGTTGGTTTAATTTGACATCAAGACAAATACTCATTAGTCTCATTAAACTGATTTGCAAATTAATCACTATACATTGCGAAACATAGCCATCTGAATCATGTGCTTATGGAGATTGAGTGGTAGAGTTTATAAGTTTACAATGAACTATTGTATACTTTATACCAACATGTTTAAATGACATTTATAGAGCTCTGGCTTATACATATGCCATTTATATAGTGGCCTTTTGGAGCAAAATTATATCCACTGAGTATATAGAGCATTCCACTTGGCATTACTGAGACAGATTTTCCGGCCTAACTCTAAACCCAACCCTTAGATTAGAATATACAGGTGATGGGTCCTGGCATTGCCCCCTTAAACCGGCAATTTGACTGTTTCCATATTAAGTGACGACAATCCCCAATGCCAGCATTTTCTATAGTTGGAATTATATGAGGCGCGTCGGAAATGTTCTCTGTGTGTTTTATGGTAAGTCTGTATTTCTTTCATGTTGGGCTTATAGCAATCAGAAGTTTTGTGTCGCTATACTAAGTGTCTGCATTCTCACAATAGGAATAATGACTACCACCGTAATTAAGTACCCATGTAAAACTTAATTGCAATTATTTTCATATATTATCAGTATTTGCTAATTCTTGGAAAAATATATAATATTGTAAACTGCACCACAGGACCTCTCTGAGCAGGGTTGGCGGCGAACATTAGACTAGGGGGCAAGTACACAGCACTGGCAGATGAGAAGTGACCTGTCCTTTCAAAAGTAGTGTTAGGTATACAACTCAGAGACTGATTTATCAAAGCCTAAAAGACTTTTTGCAGTAGAAAATGGGTGTTAACCATCCCCTTATCTCCACCTCAACCTGTTCCACAATTATAAGGAGAGAGCTGCTGCTCAGCTTTATCAAATCTTACCCAGCCCTTCTGATGCTGTGTTTTGCATAGAGGGGCCAATACCTGGCATATAGTGGAGTGAGGAGTCCAACCACAGTGACTTGAGACACGTGCCCTCTAATGGTCAGTATAGGTGTGAGCCACAGTCGGTTAGATGTGAGGAGGATGAGTTCTCTAGCTGCAGGCTCAGGCACACCTTACTGTAGGTCACAGGCCAAGTAAATGGGGGTTATACAGCCCTCTACCTTCTACTGGCCCTGCTGACTGATGTTCCTTGTCCAGATTTTGATTATCAGCTCAGAGCATGGCCGGATTAAGGGGGGGGCACAGGGGGCACGTGCCCCGGGCCCCCCTCTCTCTGAGGGCCCCCCGCCGCCGGCTGAGAGGAGAGAAGCCGCCGCGCAGCACCTACAAGCCGGTGATCTAAAATGTACAGCAGCCGCGGTGCTGCTGTACATCTGGACTCCTGCCAATGACTTGGTCCGTCTGAAGGGGGGAGGGTTTGTATTAATGAGAGGTGCGCGGATGCATCAGGGGGGGGGGGGTATGCGAAGAGAGGGAGAGAGAATGAGGGAGTGAATCTTAGGTGAGTAAAAAAAAGTGATAACAGCTTTGTCTTGGACCTCTTCTGCTTGAATAGCGATCATAACTGTTCTGTGTATGACTTGGAGAAAGCTTAGTGTACAAAATGTCAATGTAATGTTCTTGAAATATAACTGAATAATAAATTATCTGAGTGTGAGAAACCGAGAGTAAGAGAAGACAGGGGGGCAGAGAGTATGAGGCTGAGACAGTGTGGCAGAGAAAGGAACAGTGAGAGAGAAAGGACAACGGGAGAGAGAGGTGGAAAGGGAGAGAGGTGAGAGATTGAGACAGAGAAAAGATAATAATAATATGTGGGCTATTAATTTAATGGTGCAGTTTCCATGAGGACTAATTATTTAATTGATAGGTGCTATCATATATATTTATTTTACTGGTGTTGGTGGAATATTTAATTAAATGCTGTGCGGGTTTCGGGACTATTTATTATTTAATTCGGGTCTATGTTTGGGGAGAAGGAGGGCTAATTTATTAAACGTGAATATGAAATATTAATTGTCACCAATGGTTGTGTGAAATTGGTTTATTTGTTACATGTGAATGCTATTAATTTATTGCTGGGCCGTTTTTTGGGGAGGGAAATAGTTTTTATTAAATGTGTATGCTATTAATTCAATGTCAGGGCTAGTTGGGAGAAACAGTTCTATTATTAAATTTGTATACTATTAATTTTATTTAATTTTATATTCAGGCCTATTTGCAGGGAGGGAGGCCTACATATTAAATGTGGGTGCATTGATTTAATGCCAGGACTGTTTTAGGTTTCACGAACATTCCAGGATCTACACAAGCAACAACTGAGTTTAAGACACCAGCAGCCATAGGTGATGAAAGTTACAAGAACAGGTAGGAGAGAGCAAGACAGTCTGCCATCTGTTCTGAATCTGGTTGGACAGTCCCGAATTTGGGTGACTATCTCGCTTAGTCAGGATTTGGTCCAACTACAAGGACAGTTGGGAGGTATGTCCCACATCACACTGTACTACTGGTGAAGGCAGAGCTGTGTGCTCCTAACAGTAGTGCACACAGTATTGTCTGTGTATATGTCTAAAATTATAGCCATAGTACACCATAGGGGCCCCCCTGTCTAAAGTGCCCCGGGCCCCCCAGAGCCTTAATCTAGCTCTGGCTCAGAGTAGAATTTATGGGCAATTTTAGTTTATGGCTAGGTGGGGCATTGGATGGTGGAATGGCAACAACTGAATTTAAATACTATGGGCACTGGACATCATCCACCGGCAGAGATATTGCAACACATAAATCTTAATTTGAAAAGGTCATTTCAATGGCCTCAAATAAACTTATTTGCTTAGGTGCTTAGAAGTATTTTCTTAAGCTACTTGCACAATAGAAACCTTTTGTTATATTAAGATGTGAATATTTTGGATGAACCATTGAAAACAAAACAAAAGCATTTTAACTTTACAGGATGTTTATGGAATGTATGTATAAAGAAAAACAAAAAAGGTGGAGGACCTTGTGTGTGCTGCATATACTGTATTTACAAAGCAGTCTTACCAGTATTGTCATTGATTTATTAATTGAGAAGTTTATGTCAGTTTGTTCACAAAGAATCTAAATTAGAGTAGGTATATTTATGTACATTTATGAGATTATATAATTTCTTTATTTAATGGTGTCTCAATTTGAGATCATTGAGATTCAATATAGAAACTTATGGACTGAACCCATATTCATGAAGTTTTGTCTTTTTCCGTGATATACAGTTTAATAAATGGCTAATGTCAATTATTGGTTGGTGACGAGATATTCTAGAAGAGGGAATACCATTTTCTGGGCCAAACTAATATTCAAGAGTATTAAGCTTGGGCTTAATGCCCAACTTGCATAGCATAAATTATGAAAATTTGCACTGTGATAAAAGATAAAGCATCATATGCGCTCATGCAGAGTTGTACACTGCTTGCACCTCCTTATGACTGGAGAGTCGGAAAGCAGAAGCGGAATCTGAGTACAGTAAGGGGCGTGTACATGCAAATGCATCTGAGGCAGACCAGCACGGAGATGGCCTCTTCTGATTGGCTGATTGTGAAACCACCTCTGAAGCTGACAGTTGCTTTCTGCCTTGATCATGTATATATTATAGGATTATAATGTTTCTATATTATCTATATAATATCTTCTATATTATATCAAGCCTTATAGCAAATGTGTTTTTTGCTGTCAAGACAATTGTTAATAAACTCTTTTTGTACTTATGACCTGGTTGTGTATGTGGGTGTAGGTATAAGAATGCCTGACTTAAACCTGGTGTATATACTACAGATGCAGAGCTGGACAAATCTTGCCATACGTGTGACTTACTATATGTGCCAAAATATGCTATTTATATGAGCAGCTTTATTTAGCACAAATTGTGTTGAATACTTGTCGCTAGCTTCTAGTAAACTGATATGCGTAATGTTGGTTCAGCCCACAAGCTGGCTACAATAACTTTGTGTAGGTGATGGGTAAACTTTTTACAAATCTTTACTTTCACATGACTACACTTTTTAATTCTACTGACATTCCAATTTAATATATTTTAAACAAAATAGTTTCAATTCTCTAAACATACTAACTGGGGTAAAAGTAATTACAAATGCAAGATATAAATACACCATCCAAACAATAACTGAAAAAGACACTATGGGCTAGATTTACTAAGCTGCGGGTTTGGAAAAGTGGGGATGTTGCCTATAGCAACCAATCAGATTCTAGCTTTCATTTATTTAGTACCTTCTACAAAATGACAGCTAGAATCTGATTGGTTGCTATAGGCAACATCCCCACTTTTTCAAACCCGCAGCTTAGTAAATCTAGCCCTATGACTTTTCTTTATACATAACTAAATTTATATTCCGCTATTATTATCACCATTTACATTGATATTCCTATTACATTCTTAAATCCAGTATTCTGGCTCACTCCTATTCATTTAGATACATTTGTTGTTAATTTACTTTATTTTGTCATGTAGATGAACATTCATCTTTCACCTATCAAATGTCCACTTTAAACCCGAGACCTTTTTAGTTCTATCTCTGTATGAGTTATATGTTATTATTCTCATGATCATTAAATGATATGTGATTATACTGTACTTGTAAAGTGTTAATTCTTGAAAGTTTATTTAAACTCTGCCTGAAAGCTAAAAAACTAAAAAGATTATTTTTACAAAAGACTTTAATTAGCAGAGTCTCATTAGTAAACTCTCAGGGATAGTTTCTAATGTAGCAAATAATACACAGTTATCCATTATTTCTGTGTTATTGCTTTCTACAACTAAATAATTACTTCTTGTTTGTCACTAAATGTTATATCAACTTTGTTATTCCTAATAGAACGGTCTCAAGTACATCCATAGACAAATCTAAAGAATTTTGTGACAGAAGCATTTAGCTGCTGTCTACTCCTAGAGAAGATAACAATTTGGGACACTAGAGAGTCAATAATCAGGTTCTCATCTTTAGGTCTAGAGATAATTGTTAATATTTTTTATCTTTTTACAAAACACAAAACTTTTCATCCCACTTCTTATGATTTGCACACCACGGCAATTCATCTCTTTACCCACAACATATAAGCAGAGGCTCAGTGGTTAAATGTACTGAATGTAAAATAATACTTTAAATTCCTTGCTGGAGATCCTGATCCAAATCCCAGTGTCAACTTCTTGTTGTCCTGGATACGTGATTGTCTTTAAATTCTAACTACCCAAATGACTGTACACTCATCTATGTACACTCATCTATGTAGGGAAACTGTGTCTGGGGAATATGTGTGCATCACTTTGTAGAAAACAATAATTGTTACATATAAAACAAAAATTATTAATCTTTCCCTCAACACATAGAAGTAGCAACTGTGAATTTTCAATGACTTCACACTTTAAAGAGATTAAACTACAGCCAGATAATCGGTCAACCTAAATATTGATTGGAATTGGCAGTAGGTTTTTGCCCAAACACAGTGCAATTTGTGGCTGGTTATATCTAAAGTGGGTTAATCTGCAGTGTATATGGGTACCTTTTAGTATACGCCTGAAGGGTTGCCAAGAAAATTACAGTTTTGGTAGATGTACGTTTTCAGGGTGAATTGTAATCCTGCAGTGCTAATGTCTTTAGGATAGCAACACATTTTGCAAGTTGAACTTTTGAGAGATACCCTTCATCATCTGGAGAAGTGATTGGGGGCTTTGGCAATTGTTCTTGAAAATTAGTGAATAATAAGTAGCAATAAGTACTATTGTGTTACAGTATGTCCATTCCATAATATTCTTATTTTTATCTTGTAGCTTTAGCCACACCATACACCTTATGTATGGTTTACACCACATTACTACAGTGAAAAATACATATTTCCTGTTGTCCTGGTCTACACATACACTTCTCCTTACAATGATCTGTACACTGGCAATTCCCTATCCATGTTAAAGTATTAATTTTATATTTTCTTTGTACACTTCACATCAGATTGTAGCTTACTTTATTTTTATTTTTTTTATTCACTCAGCATATAATAAATGTACATTATGGGCCTCATTTAGAGTCGGACGCAATGTGCGTCTAAGACTTATATGCTTGGTAGGGTATTACGAGTGGCATGCAACCCCAGTTGTGTCCCACTCGTAATACCTTACCAAGCTGCGACCAGTTCCTGCAGCTAGATAACTACTTGCGCCACCTACTTCCTGACGCACTTTTTCAGTCTTGTTTTGACGCGTGTTCTGCCTGCGTCTTGATCTGACTAGGGTAGTTTTTGCAGTAGACGCCCATAGTATCTGAATTATTCACAGTCTCGGTTACATAATTCCGTGTTCCACCCTTTCCCTCGTACTGAGATACAAGCCGTCACAGTGTACACTGCGTCTGAAAATCAGACAGAAATGCAGGGAACTGTTGCTTATTCCGCATGCTTTGGACCCACAATTTATTTGCAAAATGTGCCTAGACTACCGCTGAGGTGCATGGGTTTACTTAGTAAGATGGCTGCATTTAAGGAAGAGCAGAAGTTTGCACATGCCAAGGGGAATAGATGGGTAAAGTGAATCCTAGTACGCAGTAGGTGTAGCGCATGCGCCTAGTTTGGTGGAGCAGTGCAGAAAAAAGCTTTCCATTAGTGAAGCAAGATTATTGAAATGAGTGGGCAGGGCCCATTTATAGTAACATTCCCTTCTGAGTGGAGGGGCGGGGAAAGCTAGGTCTTGTATTTTGTACCACCTTAGCTGGTAGTTCGCAGTCTCATCCTATACTTCTAGAGGGACCTATTTTGTTTTTCCATGTAGCACTTTAGCATTTACAAATGCATTCTGCAGTATAATAGTTTAGACAAATAAAAAAAGTTTCAGACAAATACATGTGCATGTACTAAAAACAGTATTTAATCCTCTCACTCTAATGATTAAGTTAAGCTGTAAATGAGCCCATCTCACCCAGAGAAAGACTGAAAGTCTATTTTGAGTATAAAAAGTGTATTTTACTTACTGAATGGGGGATACTATCGTGATAAGAGGCTGGACTTTAATGTGACATTTACACTTTTGCTCAGTGCACCTCTGAATAAATCTGTGCCCCACACTGAGTTGCAGTTTAGTTTGTGGAGGTGTCTTCTAGGACTTGAGAGTAGACATGCACACTGAAATGTGCTGGGTGGATCACCCACACAGACTGTGACAAGCATAATGCGCTTTGCCGTGTATGCTGAGTATGCTTCATAAAATATCTCCACAGCTTCTAGAAGCATTTCCTTACTACCATCACTATCAAGAAAATGTGTCTGAGATCTTGGACCATAAGGATAACTATGTTATAATGATTCAAATGTTTTAGAAGATCACTAAAACAAATTCTGTCTATCAACAGTACTGGTGATATAAGAGAAGGGGTCCTAAGATCCACCTCAATGATCATTTTCAGGGATGCCCTAAAACCCTTTTGTCAGATTTCTGCTGTTAGCCTGTTTGTTTGGTTATCTACCAACTACACCGATCCATGATATGACACATTACGTTTATGGTACTCAGTTTGTCAAATGTCTAAATTTTCCGACTTCTGATAAAACTGGGACATATTGCATAGGAGGAGAATTATACAATAAGTCTAATTATAATTTGTTTGTTCATCCTCTATAAATAAAAGTACCTGCTATTAAGTAAACGGTTACAATACACCACATCACATTATAGCATTAGAAATTGTAGTAATTAGTAATGTGTGTAAGTTGGAATTTTTCTATCCTATTGTAACCACTCCTGATATTGTCATGATATGAGCACATCTTTCATAACTACCTAATTACTGTTTTTGTTGAATATACTGGGAACATTACGAAAATATAAACTGCACATTGCTGTTGCCTCTTCTTCATTGCACCACCCCCTTCTACCCGTCCCAAAGACTTAACACTCTAACTTATAGAAAAATAAAGACACAGAAAACCATTCAAACAATTGGCAAACAGGTCACAGCAGATTGCAGCTAACAACTAATAACAAAACCAAACAGTGTGTGGCCAACAGGCATGAACCAACTACTTCCAGGACATAGTGCTTTACAGTTGTCCGGTGCTAAATCTGGTGTCATAGTGACTACACACCTTCTGGGCTTACAATGACGTGCTCACACAAGCAGGTCAAGAAGTCCCCCACACTAAAGGACCAAGAGACAGGTTGCTTCGAAGGGGGCAGTGACTTGCGGCCAATCAGCAATACCACCATATGAATTAGTCGCTGACTGCAAAAACTTTTATGTCAACGGTGCCTCACCTGTGAGAGGGAGAAAAATGTTAAAACAGAACCCAGAAATGTGGGGAGGTGAGGAGAGAATTCCTGCATCAAAAATAGAGAACCAGCAACTGCTCGGGGGAGAATAGATGGGCCTAACCAGAGCCCCTTCACTGTGGATATTATTCTTGGGAGATGTCAGCAGACTTAACCCCGAATGTGTAAATGAATGACTCATGCACAAGCGTTCTGCTTATGGCATCGCTTGTCACTTTAGCTGTTGATTCTGTTTGCAACACTTTGTCTGAGCATCATATTTACAATGTGTCGTTTAATTGTGTAAGTAATTTCTCTTGCAGAGATGATAACCATGTGATGTGGTATTGTGCAGACTCATTGTGACATCTGCAGTTCTCCTTATTATACTCATGAAATATCTAAAAGTAGTTTAGGGAAAAATCTGGTTTAGCACAAAGTTTCCCTAAACAAATCCTAAAGTATATAAATATACAGTATTCCAATATGCTTCTCAGGAGAGCAGAGTCCAGTCTCTTCAAGACTAGACGTGGGCAGTGATGTCCTAAACTTTGCTATGTGAGCGGGCAATGCCATATTCTGACCCTGCTCTGGTCATGAAGTAGTTAAGGTTAAAAATATGGACTATATTCGCCAAAGGGTTTTCAATTGCTCATTTGGAATGTATGCTTTGTATCAGATTACATATATTGCTAACTTGATAAATGTGCACTGGGCATAGTCTGATCTGGTCAGATGACATTTTCTGAATATTTTAGAGGGAGTTTGTGAGAGACATTTGTGTCACTTTGAAATAATATTTAACATGTTAAAGTTATGTAAATTAATTTTTACCTGAAAGTAATATAAACTGAAGAGGATTTAAGTGGGTATGCCCATTACGTACATGATAGAAAATTGAACTCTTTAAATATATTATATTATTATTTTGGCAAAATAATTTAATATGATTGTTTCCATTATCCAACAGGTGCTCTTTGCTATGCTGAACTTGGAACCTGCATAAAAAAATCTGGTGGCTCCTATACTTATATATTGGAGGTATTTGGCCCATTACCTGCATTTTTGAGAGTGTGGGTAGAACTGATTGTCATTCGGTAAGTAACATATGTGCTTTTTTTCTTGTGTTTTGTGTTTGATTGTTAAATAATATTGTGTGTTATACACGAGTTATTCATTGAGACATGTTGTATTCTTAAGCTGGGCCTCAAATGTTTTTAGTACCACCTTTATATATAACCACAACAAGAACTACCCCAAATAGCAAAAAATCCCCAGATCTTTCAAAGTAAAAAATATTAATATTAACACAATGTTAATGTACAAAATGGTAACTTCTACTGTCAACCAAGAGTAGAAAAAGGAGGTTACTGGCATAAGCAGCAGACTGATTTGTTATAATAGAGTCATTAGCTTAAAACTAGTTAGAGCACATTCAGTTATATTCCACTTAAAGTTATCAAGACAGTGTCAATGAATGAAGTAAGCTGAAAAACATAGCCAGTCTTAAATATTTATCTGTGTTGGTTATTTAACACCACTGTTAGCAGAAAAAGTCTCAAATGTGGGCAAAATGCAGCCCTGGAGTAAAAATGCTGTTTTGTAACATTGCGCTGTCATTTTTGTTTGACTTACTACATGAAGATCAGGGGCCTGATTCATTAAGGTTCTTAAATGAAGAGGATACTCATTTCAGTCTCCTGGACAAAACCATGTTACAATGTAAGGGGTGCAAATAAGTGTTCTGTTTTACACATAAGTTAAATACTGCCTGTTTTTTCATGTAACACACAAATATCAACTTTAAATTTCAGTGTACAAATAAGCTATCAAATATTTGTGTGTTACATGAAAAAACAGTCAGTATTTAACTTATGTGTAAAACAGAACACTTATTTGCACCCCTTCCATTGTAACATGGTTTTGTCCAGGAGACTGAAATGAGTATCCTCTTCATTTAAGAACCTTAATGAATCAGGCCCCAGGTGACTGCAGCAGCTCAAAGTTTTGCTCCATATGTTGGGAGTAGTGGAGCAAACTGGATGTTTACTGCTAAATGTGCATATCTACTAACATCTTAAGAGGCTAAATTGTGCCAATATAATGTTAAACACAATTTACACCAAAATGTTACTGAATTAACCAAACTCCACCCAAATCTGTCTAGCCACACCCATATCAAGGCCATACACTCTTTCCAGTATGCTGCACACCTTTTGGGGTCCGAGATTCAGGACAGTCCAGCCAAAATCAGAACCTTTTTGAATGTGAATATTCCATACTCTGCACCAATAAGCAAAAATGATAACAAGATATTTAATGAGTTTCACAGAGATGATGCATTTAGGGAGTGCTCATTTAGCATTAAGGGCAGTGGTTCCCAAACTTTTGCAGTTTGCGGCACCCTTAGAGTCTCCATAATTTTTTCAAGGCACACCTCCAAAACAATTACCAAGCAGTTCTGTTTTATAAGTAGTTGGGTCAAAAAAACGTAATAAGTATTTAGGTCAAGACAGAAATACTTTTTTAGTTGTATGCAAAAATAATACACATAAATCCAAGGGAAAATAATATTTTTATATTTTTTTCTGTCAAAGTATAATTTACAGCCTACTCACACTGTACCCCTTTATCCACAAACTTTTCCCACTTCATCCACACACTCTGTGCCCTCCTTCATCTCCACACACTCTGTGCCCCTGCATCATCCTCACTCTGCCCCCTCTGAGAGGAGGATACAGAGGGGTCAGAGTGAGAGGAGGATGCAGAGGGGTCAGAGTGAGAGGAGGATGCAGAGGGGTCAGAGTGAGAGGAGGATGCAGAGGGGTCAGAGTGAGAGGAGGATGCAGAGAGGGCAGAGTGTGAGGGGGAGGCTGAGGGGGCAGAGTGAGAGGAGGATGCAGAGGGGGCAGAGTGAGAGGAGGATGCAGACGGGTCAGATTGAGAGGAGGATGCAGAAGGGTCAGATTGAGAGGAGGATGCAGAAGGGTCAGAGTGAGAGGAGGATGCAGAGGGGGCAAAGTGAGGATGATGCAGAGGGGGCAGAGTGAGAGAATGATGCAGAGGGGAGTTGCAGCGCACACTTTGGGAATCACGGATTTAGGGGAATCTTTTTCTACTTGCCTGTTTTTTTACACATGTTTGGAGGTGGCAGAGATCTGGTTATGACCTATACCTTCAACTTCACACTAATCAAATTCATTTTTTTAAGCAGGAAAGCTTATTGTGTGCGGAAATACCAATATATAAAAACATTACAATGTACAAATGTGACTACTGTAATAAAGACAGTACTGATGCCTCCTTCATCTTATGACACAAACAAGAATTTTAATAGCAAAATGCAAAAGTTTAAATTGATTAAGAGGATGGTGATAAAGTAATAGGGGTCTATTTATCAAGTATTAAACAGTGCTAAAATTACTGTTTCAGCAGATTTAGGCATTTTTTTAAGTATAGTAGCAAGGTAACAAATGTCTAAGGCAGGAGATATCAGAGATATCTGCTGCATTAGGCAAAGTATCACAAAATACAGCAGTCCCCATATTTCTTAACAAGTTAACCTGTGCATGATACTCATGCATTCTAGTCAAATCAAGCTACTTAAGGTGTTAAAAAGGTTCTTGTCATGCATTTGGGGCTAGGCCAGGCCTCCTCAGGGGGAAAGCGTTACTTCCCGACGTAAGCACCATTTTTAACGTGGTTTTGTCCACCTGTCACCACCTCATCATTTTTCTCCATCACCTCATCCTTCATCTTTATCGCCACATCTATCCAGATGTCTATCCAGAGACAGGGATCTCTCTTAGCGGTCCTGAGTATCACAGTCCTCTCGCTCTTTCACCCCCAGCAACCACCAACCACTCCCCATTGTCACCCCCGGCAAACACCAACCACTCCCAACTGTTACTTCTCCTTCAAGAAATATATATATATATATTTAAAATCTTTATAAACACTTTTAACAATTAACAAATTAAATTAACAAATTAAAAACATCTTAGTTTACCAAATTTCAGCTCTTTCTGAGTTTTTTTTCCACACACACTAAGAATTTAGTAGGTCAGTGTATAACTCCGCCCAGCAGGTGGCTCTGCAGCAAATTTCAGCCCTTTCTGAGTTTTTTTTCCCACACACACTAAGAATTTAGTAGGTCAGTGTATAACTTCGCCCAGCAGGTGGCGCTGCAGCTTGGTTTTTTTTTTTCACACACAGACACACGCCACTAGGCTTTTATATAGTAGATGGGGACTGCGGTCTGGTTAAAATTATCAAGCTCCGAAAAGTTTTGCTTATTGGAGCTTGACCCTGAGGGCTGATGCCATCTGAAGAAGCCATACAATCCTATAGGGAGAGCATCACAGGAGAGGCTCTTCAGATCCCTCTCTGACACCCTTCGTGCGCTCCCCTGCAGTGATTAACAGAACTGTCCCTTGCACATGTACGGTCCTAAGTCAGGCATGTGCAGTAAAGACATGGGATCAGAACCGAGAGTTTTCATCAGAGTTTTCATCTTATGGGATGCGCTGCCCTAACATGGCCTTAATGGTAAATTGCTTTAAGTCATCTGTCAGTACTGCAACACTTAATGGAGCAATAATGCAAACAATGATAAATAGGCCCCATAATATGTAGTACTTTGGCGTGCTATTTATACTTTACCCAGCATGCACATTCACATGTTGAATTAAAATAAAACTGAATTTGTGTCGGTAATTAGGCATTAAGGTACTCATGCATTTGTTAGATACTTAAATGAGGAAATATTAGACCATACATGAATATAAACAACAAAGTTTTCAGTTTTAAAACAAAATTGTGTTACATATATACAGATAAAAGAAGTATACCAGGCATTTATCCATTTGCCTTGCACAAAGATATAGTTAGTATTAAAATAACTGAATCATTTAACATGACCCTCTAATTCTACTCCTCCCCAATGCACCTATTTCCCGTTAGAACACCACATTCAGTTCTTGGCCCAAAAGTGGGAAGAGAATTTGCATGGGACACTCTCAAAAGTGTAAATGAAATACACTTCTTGTTTTACCCTCATCGGATGAACAGGCATCTTTACTGGAACAAAAATATGCATACCTGCCTTTTTGTAAATAAATGTTGCAGACTTTTTAACTAAACCTGGCCTCATACAAGCATTTACCAGAATACTCCCCCTCCTTTGTTGTCAATACATTGCATTTCTCCATATAATCAGGTTGAAATTGCTACAGTCATATCTATGCATGGAGCAATCATCATCATCATCATCATCATCATTTATTTATATAGCGCCACTAATTCTGCAGCAATGTACAGAGAACTCACTCACATCAGTCCCTGCCCCATTGGGGCTTACAGTCTAAATTCACTAGCATACACCGTGTGTGTATGCTAAGTCAATTTGTTAGCAGCCAATTATCCTACCAGTATGTTTTTGAAGTGTGGGAGGAAACCCACACAAACATGTGGAGAACATAGAAATTCCTCACAGATAAGGCCATGGTCAGGAATTGAACTCATGACCCCAGGGCTGTGAGGCAGAAGTGCTAACACCACTTAGCCACGGTGCTGCCCAAGAAACTTCCACTGAGAGAAACTGGATTGCAGAATAGAAAGCTTTAAAAAAATATAGCATATTCTTTCTTCATTATCTTTCATTTTAGAATTCTTTCAATGGTCAAATAATTGCTGCATTTTCTCAACTATAATCTGCACCAGTATGTTCTTCTATTTCCCTAGTGTTATGTCAGTAGCTAGTTCCATAATGCTAGTCTCAAAGTAGATTCTGGTCTACAATCTACTACAGAGTACTTTTAACTAGGGATGAGCGCACTCGGATTTATGAAATCCGAGCCCACCCGAACGTTGCGGATCCGAGTCGGATCCGAGACAGATCCGGGTATTGGCGCCAAATTCAAAAGTGAAACTGAGGCTCTGACTCATAATCCCGTTGTCGGATCTCGCGATACTCGGATCCTATAAATTCCCCGCTAGTCGCCGCCATCTTCACTCGGGCATTGATCAGGGTAGAGGGAGGGTGTGTTAGGTGGTCCTCTGTGCTGTTTAGTTCTGTGCTGTTTAGTTCTGTGCTGTTTAGTTCTGTGCTGTTTAGTTCTGTGCTGTGCTGTGCTGTGCTGTGCTGTGCTGTGCTGTGCTGTGCTGTGCTGTGCTGTGCTGTGTTCTGCAGTATCAGTCCAGTGGTGCTGTGTGCTGTGCTCTGTCCTTCTGAGGTCAGTGGTGCTGCTGGGTCCTGTGCTGTGTCCTGTTCAGTCCAGTGGTGCTGTGTCCTGTGCTCTGTGCTTCTAAGGGCATAGTTATTTCCCCAATATTCCCCTGTGTTTAAAAAAATAAAAAAAAGTTTTTTTAAAAAATACCAAAAACTACTTTAATTTTTTTTAATTACCACAAAATTTGCACAACCAATCCTGCAGTATAAGCCCATTGGTACTGCAATATTACCAAGTTCACACATTCAGCAGTAAAAGTCCAGTGGTACTGCAATATTACAAAGTTTACACATTCTGCAGTATCAGTCCAGTGGTGCTGTGTCCTGTGCTCTGTCCTGCTGAGTTCCGTAGTGCTGCTGGGTCCTGTGCCGTGTCCTGTTCAGTCCAGTGGTGCTGTGTCCTGTGCTCTGTGCTTCTAAGGGCATAGTTATTTCCCCATTATTCCCAAGATTTTAAAAAATAAAAAAAAAGTAAAAAAAAATAAAAAATTTTTTTTAAAAAAAAAATATATAATAATTATAACCAAATTTGCAAAACCAATCCAGCAGTATAAGTCCATTGGTACTGCAATATTACCAAGTTCACACATTCTGCAGTATCTTGTGCTACATATAATGGAGACCAAAAATTTGGAGGATAAAGTAGGGAAAGATCAAGACCCACTTCCTCCTAATGCTGAAGCTGCTGCCACTAGTCATGACATAGACGATGAAATGCCATCAACGTCATCTTCCAAGCCCGATGCCCAATCTCGTAGTACCGGGCATGTAAAATCCAAAAAGCCCAAGTTAAGAAAAAGTAGCAAAAAGAGAAACTTTAAATCATCTGAGGAGAAACGTAAAGTTGCCAATATGCCATTTACGACACGGAGTGGCAAGGAACGGCTTAGGCCCTGGCCCGTGTTCATGACTAGTGGTTCAGCTTCACCCACGGATCTTAGCCCTCCTCCTCCTCCCCCCCCCTACAAAAAATTGAAGAGAGTTATGCTGTCAGCAACAAAACAGCAAACAACTCTGCCTTATAAAGAGAAATTATCACAAATCCCCAAGGCGAGTCCAAGGGTGTTGGTGGTTGTCAAGCCTGACCTTCCCATCACTGTACGGGAAGAGGTGGCTCGGGAGGAGGCTATTGATGATGTAGCTGGCGCTGTGGAGGAACTTGATGATGAGGATGGTGATGTGGTTATTGTAAATGAGGCACCAGGGGGGGAAACAGCTGATGTCCATGGGATGAAAAAGCCCATCGTCATGCCTGGTCAGAAGACCAAAAAATGCACCTCTTCGGTCTGGAGTTATTTTTATCCAAATCCAGACAACCAATGTATGGCCATATGTAGCTTATGTAAAGCTCAAATAAGCAGGGGTAAGGATCTTGCCCACCTAGGAACATCCTCCCTTATACATCACCTGAATAACCTTCATAGTTCAGTGGTTAGTTCAGGAACTGGGGCTAGGACCCTCATCGGTACAGGGACACCTAAATCCCGTGGTCCAGTTGGATACACACCAGCAACACCCTCCTCGTCAACTTCCTCCACAATCTCCATCAGATTCAGTCCTGCAGCCCAAGTCAGCAGCCAGACTGAGTCCTCCTCAATACGGGATTCATCCAAGGAATCCTGCAGCGGTACGCCTACTACTGCCACTGCTGCTGTTGCTGCTGTTAGTCGGTCATCTTCCCAGAGGGGAAGTCGTAAGACCGCTAAGTCTTTCACAAAACAATTGACCGTCCAACAGTCGTTTGCCATGACCACCAAATACGATAGTAGTCACCCTATTGCAAAGCGTATAACTGCGGCTGTAACTGCAATGTTGGTGTTAGACGTGCGCCCGGTGTCCGCCATCAGTGGAGTGGGATTTAGAGGGTTGATGGAGGTATTGTGTCCCCGGTATCAAATTGGGTACCGGGGCCACCCCACTATGCAGTCCAGATACTTGTTTGGTGGAATTCAGACACGTGGAGGGTTTTTTAATTATATTGTGGCCTCGGTACCAAATTGTGTACTGGGGCCACCACACTACGCAGTCAAGATAGATAGATGCGTATTGCGTATCATAGATAAAGTACATTCAGTGGTGTGGGGCAAATTGAAAAATATTCAAAATGCACTGACATTATCAAAAACAAGAGGTTGTCACACGCTAAAACTCCAACATGTATATGATGGAGAGGATGGAGGAGCAGCCGTATGTGTAGTGTAATGCAGATCTGTTGAAGGTTTTTTATATATTTTATTGTGGTGCCCAGTGCCCACTCCTCTACGCAGTCCAGGTACAATTATTGGTGCGAATCATAAAAGTTCAGGGTTTTTAAGATATTGTGGTGACCCACTCCTCTACGCAGTCCAGGTACAATTATTGGTGCGAATCATAAAAGTTCAGGGTTTTTAATATATTGTGGTGACCCACTCCTCTACGCAGTCCAGGTACAATTATTGGTGCGAATCATAAAAGTTCAGGGTTTTTAAGATATTGTGGTGACCCACTCCTCTACGCAGTCCAGGTACAATTATTGGTGCGAATCATAAAAGTTCAGGGTTTTTAAGATATTGTGGTGACCCACTCCTCTACACAGTCCAGGTACAATTATTGGTGCGAATCATAAAAGTTCAGGGTTTTTAAGATATTGTGGTGACCCACTCCTCTACGCAGTCCAGGTACAATTATTGGTGCGAATCATAAAAGTTCAGGGTTTTTAAGATATTGTGGTGACCCACTCCTCTACGCAGTCCAGGTACAATTATTGGTGCGAATCATAAAAGTTCAGGGTTTTTAATATATTGTGGTGACCCACTCCTCTACGCAGTCCAGGTACAATTATTGGTGCGAATCATAAAAGTTCAGGGTTTTTAAGATATTGTGGTGACCCACTCCTCTACGCAGTCCAGGTACAATTATTGGTGCGAATCATAAAAGTTCAGGGTTTTTAAGATATTGTGGTGACCCACTCCTCTACGCAGTCCAGGTACAATTATTGGTGCGAATCATAAAAGTTCAGGGTTTTTAAGATATTGTGGTGACCCACTCCTCTACGCAGTCCAGGTACAATTATTGGTGCGAATCATAAAAGTTCAGGGTTTTTAAGATATTGTGGTGACCCACTCCTCTACGCAGTCCAGGTACATTTATTGGTGCGAATCATAAAAGTTCAGGGTTTTTAATATATATTGTGGTGACCCACTCCTCTACGCAGTCCAGGTACAATTATTGGTGCGAATCATAAAAGTTCAGGGTTTTTAATATATTGTGGTGACCCACTCCTCTACGCAGTCCAGAAAGATACCTTGTTGCAACGTTTTGGACTAATAACTATATTGTGAGGTGTTCAGAATACACTGTAAATTAGTGGAAATGCTTGTTATTGAATGTTATTGAGGTTAATAATAGCCTAGGAGTGAAAATAAGCCCAAAAACTTGATTTTTAAACTTTTTATGTTTTTTTCAAAAAAAATCCGAATCCAATACCTTAAATCCGAACCGAGACCTTTCGTCAAGTGTTTTGCGAGACAAATCCGAACCTCAAAAATAACGAAAATCCGGATCCAAAACACAAAACACGAGACCTCAAAAGTCGCCGGTGCACATCCCTACTTTTAACAAATATCCTCTCTCTGCGTAGATCACAAAAAAGAGGAAAATAAAACATAAGTTCCAGAAAAGGATATCACAGTTCTCTTCTTTCACATTTCATATCTAAAACTGTACTGTATAAAGGCTGGTGTTGTGAACATCCACTACGGTCTTGGTACCTCGGGCAATAATCTTGACCAGAGGTAAAAATTATTGTCAGTCATTCACTTCCCCCAGAAACTTCTGTAAAGCTTAGTCAAGTGTCACTGATCACTGTATGCTTAATATATAATAGAGCTACAGACACACTTGTAATTTAGGAGATGAAAACGGTGTGTTGCTGCTGTTCTAAAACTCGCGCTGACGGAATGTTAGTAGAAAATAAATGACTGTCACCAGCTTTAGAAATAACAGTAAGGCCTCGGGCTCAGGTATTGTCACCCAGTCCCACATGGGTCTGAATTATGCACTGTTATTCCATTATGCTTTCAGTTTTTACAAGTCACACACTATCTTCAGAAATTCTTTACACTTATGTTTAAATGTTTCATACCTTGTTTATTGCATCAACATATGGTTGTAGGAAAGTACCTTATCCAGACAGTACCTAGCAGAAGTGTAAAAAGATTTTAACTGTAGATTTTACAGAAAATAAACTGGTGTAACATGTGATTTTAGCAACACCACCTTGTGCACAGATATATCATCTGCATGCCAAATATTAAATTAATAAAGTTTCTCTGTTGACTCTTTAAATCCGTCCAAACTGCTCAGTTCCCTTCTTATGTCTATAGTCTGGAAACGCAGATAATACACTCAGATGAAGAGAGAGTCAAAGAAATTGCTATGTAGTATAATAACATCACAGTCTTTAATACATTTTTAAGTTGCACACACATTGAGAAGAATACAACGGAGTGTATTTAGAATCTCATCCCCCAACAGGTCCAGGTGAAGTCTCCGGTGACTTTAGAATATATATATATATATATATATATATATATATATATATATATATATATATATATAGTGTATATATTGTGGCAATTGGGATACTTTGCCACCTTCTACTGAAGCCAATGGGACTATGTTTATTTCTGTGAATATGTGTTTGCTGAAGACACTGCCAAGACTGTTTATCCATCCTGACAAGTGAATAAACGTCACAGTGTTTCGGGAGAAACCTGTGTGAGGAACCCAGGTGAGGTTCAGGAGAAAGCTGCATACAGAGTTAATTCCCACACAAACACACAGGTGTACCATATGCGTGTTATTGATTTATTGTCTGTGATTAGTTTGCAGTGTTTGGGTGGGGGTTAAAAGACTATTGTTCATTTTACGCTTGTGAGTCGTGACTGATGCTGGAAGAGCTGGCCAGTCAGTAGAGAGCTGGACTGTGTGTAGCTTAGCATTAGGGTGACTAGAAGGTATAAACAATGTGGCATTGTTTACTGGTGTCATCCTGACTAAGTATTGATCTTTATTGTGACGCAAACAATAAAGCACCATTTGATTTGAAGCTGTCTGTGTATGATGTCTGTGGAGTGTCAGATATATATATATATATATATATATATATATATATATATATATATATATATAAAGAAAAAGAAAGCAAAGCATCAAATAGTGTAGTATTTCTGGAACTATAGACAAATATAAGGGGTGATATTGTATATGTGTACCTAATATATTCTTAATTAGGTGTATTAAAGTTGTGGTCTTCACAGACTGCACCTGGATACTGTTCATGGCTTTACATCATATATAAGAAACATGTGAAAAACATCATTAGTGTGATATTGCTTCAGGATATTTCCCAGCACCGAAAACACCCCGTGGATGTGTATATGAATACCAGTTTGAAGATAAATATCCACAGCACATTACTCCTCTGATCTTCATAACAAAGAAAGCAGAATCCACGAGAGCGCCCTGTTGATTTATCACAAACCAGATTAATATTCACCACTTCCCCATACACAAATAATGGCCCCTTCAGTTAACTCAAAAGGCAGAGCACCCAAAAAAATCCAAGCGCTGTCTTTGTAATCTTGATGCCAAGACACAGACTCCCTCACACCAAGACTTGCTTCACGTGCATTCAGCTCATTAATCAATTTAACTTTTGTTAATGTACTCACTCTGACCCAGGATGAGCAGGAAGTGGTTTCACCAGCTGCAACAGCAATAGGAGGGATTTCCCAGTATTACAGTTTCCAGTTCACGTTATGCACTCTGCCTGAGAACCTGGTCTAGAGGATTAATAATAGGCAGTTGTACAGGTGAAAGGAGCATCAGCTATTTTCAAAGAAGACATCTGTTGAACACTGCAACAAATCCTTGTAGCTATACTCAGGGAAGGACCAAAGTAATGAGAATGAATTAATTACGCTCCTATCTTGCTCGACTATCTTCATAATTCAGAAATGTAATTTTCATGTAGGGATTACCCTATAATCTGAAATGATTACTTTTACCATGTATCACGTATGCCCTTAACTTGCCAGGCTCACATAAAGACCTCAAATTGCGATGTATTACTATCCTTTAGTGAAGACAACAAAAATAATGTAGAAACATGTTAGGAGTTGTCTAATGACACCAAATAAATATATATATATATATATTATTTTTTATTTATTTATTTATTTATTTTTGTACTTTTTGATCCTGGACCCAGTCTAACTATATGCATCAGTGTATTATATTTATTGTTATTTCATGTCAGATACAATGTGTCAAATGTCTAAATGTTTCACGCAAGCATGAAATGTCAATCCCTGATGTAATATTGTAACTCTTTGTTAAGTGTATCCAGCCTAATCATTAATTAAATCAAGTCATTCAATTGTATAATCAAGGTAACAGACAGTGGGCCTGAGTCATTAAGAAGAGCAAAGCAAAAAAAATGATGCATTGGAAATGTGGGGACTGATTTATAGTTGGGTCAGGACATGAATAAGATCAACATTAAATTTCAGTGTAAAAACAAAGGTATCAAGTATTTGTGTGCTACATGACAAAAAGCCAGAATGACAGTTTCTTTATGTGCAAAATAATAAACTAATTTGCACCCCATGCATTGTAACATAGTATGTCCAGGATAAAATGTATTCCTTTTTTTGCATTGCATAATTTAACTGTTCACTGATAGACCTTTGCTGAAAGTGGGAGGATTGGGACATCTTGATCCTACTTCCTGTGTAGACAGCCAGGAATATAAGGAGAGCAATATATTAATTCTAACTTGGAGGATCCTGGTGTATGTAACATCAGCACAAAAGACTCTGGGCCAGGCATCGTGATACCACTGGAGAAAACCCTGTCTAGTAAACAGTAGTAGTAATTCTACGGAAGCATAAGACTCCGAAGGATAATGAGATTGTTACTTTGGAGTGATTGCAAGAGGCTGCTGGAGGGTATACGAAACCATTAACCCTGTACCTTGTGAAAGTCTTTGTCACGGGCACTAGGAGTCTTTACCCAGGTATCACCAGATGATGGACTTACCAGAACAGTATAGTTGGTAATATGGTACTCTGGTAGCGGGGTGACCACGGAACAGGAGACAGCAGATGGTAAGAAAATGCTCAAGGAAAGTCTATGACTAGCAGCACTGGTAATGGGTAGATAACTGTACACGAGGAACTGGATGGACAAGGAAACGTGAGGGTAGTCAGTGGTCTGCGTATAGCAAGTTGTACCACTGCTATAGTGAGGAGGAATGTCCAGGAGTAACGAGGAGGTGATGAGAGTCAGCGGTCTGCGTATAGCAAGTTGTACCGCTGTCTGGGTGAATGAATGGAATCCAGGTGAAGGTATCAGGGGAGTCAGTGGTCTGCGTTAGCAAGTTGTACCACTGCTATGTGAGAGGATACTGGAAACTGGTGACACAGGAAACAGGTGACAGTGGTCTGCCTCTAGCAAGTTGTACCACTGAAATATATATGTGAGGAGGAGCACGAGGAGATGAATGCAATGCAGAGTATACACGGGCACACTGAACTTGATCCCACGATGATATGCACAATATAATGATAACTGAGCAGCACTGCACAAGTATACAAAGTCACAAGAACTATCCAGGCTAAAAGGAAACACAGTCAAATGATAGCAATAGTCTCAGTGGATAGGAAACTCCGGAGGAGAACAACTCAGTCCAGCTAGATATGCAATACACCAGCACAGTCAATGAGAAGTATGCATACCGTGGTTCAGGAGAGCAGGCTGTCAGAGAGACGTGCAGGGATACCTGAATGGCTGGAGACTGGCAGGATGAGAAGTCACAGGAGGGTGGAAGCGGTAACCAAGTAGGTGCAGCGCACGGTAGGTAGACCAGCAAGGATTAAACAATACTCAGGAAGCAGTAGTATATGGAACTGGACACCTGGAGAACACGGGAGAGTTGAGGCGGTCTAGCTGAGATGAAAGCAGCGGAGCGTTGACCCGATGCAGACAGGCGAGTTGACATAAGAAGGAACACTGTAGAAGCACGGAGACAGCGGATCGGCTGGCTGCAGACACGATGAACACTGGAGAGTTGCAATGAGCAGGACTCTGAAGAAACACGGAGGCAGCGGATAAGAATCAGCTGGTGCAGTCACGATGAACACGGGAGAGTTGAGGTGAGCAGGATACTGTAGAAGCACGGAGGCAGCGGATAGGAATCAGCTGGTGCAGTCACGATGAACACGGGAGAGTTGAGGTGAGCAGGACACTGTAGAAGCACGCAGGCAGCGGATAGGAATCAGCTGGTGCAGTCACGATGAACACGGGAGAGTTGAGGTGAGCAGGATACTGTAGAAGCACGGAGGCAGCGGATAGGAATCAGCTGGTGCAGTCACGATGAACACGGAAGAGTTGAGGTGAGCAGGATACTGTAGAAGCACGGAGGCAGCGGATAGGAATCAGCTGGTGCAGTCACGATGAACACAGGAGAGTAGAAGTGGTTTGGAAACCACAAACGAACAACAGGAATCAGCAGGAGCTGAATACACGAGGAAACACAGGAACACCTTCAGAGGCTCATGGGGAATGAGACTCCAAGATCAGGCAACGAGGTATTGACCACAGGTGCTTTAAATAGGGAGTGTTGCCTGATCAGCCAATTAACTAAAAGGAACGGGTACTGAAGGTTTGAAAGGGCTGCACATGCGCAGACCCTCAGGATGGTGGACGGCCACGGTTCCTAAACACACGAGAAGTAGCACAGTCCGGTGAGTGACAGTCTTATGTTGTGCTGTCATAGTAAAGCCTTATTTTGGATATATTCTTGTCTGCCTGAGTGAGTTGAATCCCACAGAGGGTAATTACCATCCCAGCTAAGGGTGGTTTCCTCATAATATAAATGCATACACACAGAAGTAAGAGCTGGATGAGGACCGTTCCCTAGCAAGCAGGAGGTGGGGGCGGCATCCTCCGCTCCTTAGAGTGGGATGTGATATCATAACCAAGCGCCACACTGCTAGCTTATCACAGATATGGAGGAGCAGCAGCTAGCAGCTACACATGTATGTGTCGGCCATGGCAGGTGGTCAGTGGTTTAGGTCGATTTAGACTGTAATAGAATTTTGGGGGCCTAATTCACACATTTAATGGATTTAGGAACATTTCCTGCAGAATGGTTCCTCATCAACCTTTACTACTAGGGCATAGTAAAACTCATTGGGCCTGCAAACTCATAGTTATTGTATTATCTATGTTGTAACACTGTGTAACTAAAAGATACAGCAGGATGGCATAGCATAGTCTATATGTGACCAGAGCCGTAGCGAGGGCTGTGCGGCCGGTGCCGTCGCCCAGGGCGCAATGCTGAGGGGGCGCCATGGCCCCTGATTATTAAACAAATCCCAGCCCCAAGTACAAATTTTGGGTTGATACAGAATTAGCGCCGGTTCGCGCTATATTGCAGAGTCGCTCCGTGCTCTATAGCATGGCACAGAACAACTGGTGAGCGCGTCACATGACTCGTCACCTCCGTACCATGTCCACTAGCTGTGTCATATGCTGCATCTGTCACCGTAACCCGCACCAGAGAGGGCAGGAGCTCAGCTTCCGGATACGTCATTGTGAGGGGAGAGCAAGGATCTGGCTGTCGATTAGATAGTGTAATTGGTTTAGACTAGACTAAAGGATATAGCATCTCGAGCGCTGGGGAGACCTCGCATCTGGACCCTGGCGCTCTGCACACATAAAGCTGCCCTCCTGCAGCCCAAAGTCACCATGCACCCTGCAGGTGAGAGAGTGACCCCACTTCCCCAGCTCTTACACGAATGGGACAGTCTTCCTCATGTTTTACCAAAAGTGCAGTATCTGTACTATTACAATACAGTAACATTTCACTTACTGTCATAACTGCGTTACTTCAAATTGATCAATAATTTCTCCTTTTAAAAATCAGTAACAGGTTTTGTTAAGCTAAGACACTTCATTATTACAGATATGTCAGAATTACATATTATCTTTTATGGTTCCACAGCGCTACTTGGGTGGGTAGAACAGAGCTTGATAAAGGCTCTGGGGGGCCTGGGGGCACATAAGACAGGGAGGGCTCTATGGTGTAAGAAGGCTATAATTTTAGACAAATACATAGGGCCTGTTAATTTAACTGGAGTAGGGGTTATTAATTTATCAGAGTGGCTATTTATTTAATGGGGGTAGCGTCTATTAATTTAATAGTAGTGGGGGTTACTAATTTATTTGTGGGGCTATTTAATGGGGGTATCGGTAGGAGAAAGATGTACGGGGGGCGCAAGTTGTCTATCTTGCCCAGGGCACTAAAATCTCTAGTTAGGGCTCTGTGTGTGTGTGTATATATATATATATATATATATATATATATATATATATATATATATATATATATATATATATATATATATATATTACATATATACACAAATTCTTTCAGTAAAGTGCTAGCCACACCCACATTAGGTTGGACACACCCACTTGTTAAATGCCACTCCCACTTAGATGGGGGGCGCTGGTGCCCTGTCTCGCCCAGGGCACCAAAATGTCTAGTTACGGCACTGTATGTGACTAATGGGATCATGGTGGCACATACTGGGAACATAAAGTATATGGGAACACTCTGTGGCTAATGCTGGGACCCCTTGTTTGTGTGGTATAGCAGCATGTGGATTGCTTTTGAGATATAAATATAGTTTATGGTGTTTGTGAGATACAGGTGAGAGCATATGGATTATATGGTGCAGTTAATAACGTGTTGTGATATACTGTACATATAGTGAGGTTATGGAGAATACATATATAATGATGATAAGGTACACTGCCATTATATAAATATAGTAATGTTAAGGAGACAGGTAAAGAAATTAGAGTATAGGAAACTCGATGATGTATGGTGCCCGACATGCTAATCTGTCTTATATTATGTTAAAGATTGTTATTGAAGATTGTATGAATGAGAGTAAGTATTTTTTAACTGAAGCTTTACATCTGCGTGCAATCTGTCCTGATATAAGTAGCATTGTCCCTATAATGTGTTATGTGATAACACATCATAGGGACATATATGGTTATCTATTCATTTTGTGAAACGTTCAATTTATTTTCCCTACAACATGTACATGTTGATGTTAATTTCATTAGAAGCATATTAACCTACCAGTATGGGACTGTGGAAGAAAACCCACGGAAATACAGGAAGAACATAAGTATGCCACACAGATAGTGCCCTGGGTGAAACTGAACCCATGACCCCAATGCTGTGAGGCAGCAACGCTAACTATTGTGCCACGGTGCTGCCCATAAGTGTCTTTATATCTCCATTATATAAATCATTTGTAAAGCATTGAAAAAATGGTTTAGTGTGTATTTATTGTTATCCAGTTATTAATATATGCAGGGTTATTAAATTACTGCTTGAGGTAGCTAAATATTTTGTACTTGGAGCACTGATTACGCTTGTTTTTTAACAGAAAATAAAGAGAACACATGGCCTGTACATAGTTGATGCATTTTATTCTAATAATAATAATAATAATAATAATCTGAATTTAAATAACCCACAGAGCAGAACCTAATGACATCATTATGTCATGTGACATACATGTGATGTGGTGAAGCGTACATCATCATGTCACATTTGTGCCTGATAAAAACACACAGTACCCAGCAGAGATAAAGTCATGTCTGTGTGACACTGTGAGACACACACTCATCTAGGATGGTGAGCAGAGCTGTGGATCATGAGCAGAACGGTTACATTACATAGCTGGATGCAAAAAAACAGTAATTTAGGGGCCCCATATAGTCAGACTCCCAGGCTGTAGCTTGGACCAACGCTGATCTCCACCTAAGCTTAGTGCACATGTACTTTATAAACCAGTAGTTTCATTCCTTGATTTTCTCAAACATGCCAGTGGAGCCAATCATCATCATCATCATCATCATTTATTTATATAGCGCCACTGATTCCACAACGCTGTACAGAGAACTCACTCACATCAGTCCCTGCCCCATTGAATCTTACAGTCTAAATTCCCTAACACACACACACAGACAGACAGAGAGAGAGACTAGGGTCAATTTTGATAGCAGCCAATTAACCTACTAGCATGTTTTTGGAGTGTGGGAGGAAACCGGAGCACCCGGAGGAAACCCATGCAAACACGAGGAGAACATACAAACTCCTCACAGATAAGGCCATGGTCAGGAATTGAAATCATGACCCCAGTGCTGTGAGGCAGAAGTGCTAACACCACTTAGTCACAGCGCTGCCTATGTATTTGATAGAACAGAGCTGTCAGTACCGCTCTTCAAGCACCACACAACTGACAGGTTATGTTTTTAGGATTTTTGCTGCAGAACAAGTGGAAGAATTACTGACCTAATTAAATAGATTAATTCACCTGTGAACCATTACAGACATCTTAGAATGTGACCTGTTGGGGTTACTTGAGGACTGGGGTTGAGGAAATCTTCTTTAAATTCAGTGTTTTGTCATAAATCTAATTTCTAGATTATAGTGAATGCTATGACATAATCTGGCCAACAGACATGAATTGATATGGTGAGATTAATTTAATGAAGTATATTTCTAACACTTGACTTGTTTAGGCTGAGGACTGCTTGGAATCTTCTGCTTTAGTCTTTCAGTGATTTACTACTTAAATGTCATTGACACAAAACCTGAGGCCACATGTTATGATTTGCATTCAGAATTTATTAAAAGTGCTCTTCTGCCAAAGTTTAATTAACCTATAAATCTGATTTAAACATTTTAGGAGATATATCTGTTCCTTTATTTGGATTTAAAAATCCCTGTCATTTGCAATGTTTTATACTATCCAAACAGAGAACAATGTGATATATACATGACCATATAAATGGCCATAAAAGGGCTAACCTGGTGGCATATAAGAATATATCATTGCTCTCCAAAACAGTTTGTATAGAGCATACATTTATTGAACATACATAAATACATGTAAGCTGTACATTTATACTAGATACACACAGGACCTTTAATTTAATGGTGACTTGTGGTCTTATGCCCTGTTCTATGGCTGAGTAAGATTAAACACTTGGTCCATTCAATTGTAGGGTCTTTGTCACAATCTGCAGCTGGCTGCAGTTCAGTATCTCCTCTCTAGAGGTTGCACTGCATTCATCTGATCCTGCCTGCAAGGGTTTAAGCTTTCATCATTATACCTGGAACCCAATCACCTGTGTCTAGCCTTTAAGAAACTGCTTTTCCCAGCAATCTGAGCCAATTCCTCAAGTGTGTTTGCTGTTGCTGGTCTCTTTGAGAGTCTCCAGTATTCTGATCCTGACTGACTGCCTGATCAATTCACATGCCTGGCATCCAGCTACAAGCTTCCCAGCGTAACTTGAGCTTCCTATCTCTCTGTGTCTGCAGATCATGTCACTTGCCTAGTACCTAGATTACAAGCTTCCCAACCTGCCCTAGTAATCCTGTCTCTCTCTGCCTGCAGATCATCTCACCTGCCTGGTAACCAGAGTCCTCAGCTCCTCACCTTTATCTGGCAATCCAGTACTTGTAAGCCAAGTTTGTCCGGAACTAATAAGGAGACCTGAATCTAACTACTAATGCACCCAGTCAAGAGATCAACTAACTTGTAAAAGCCTATAGTAAAAGTGCATCGGCTTTCGCTGGGCTCGCTGCCAGTATCTTAATAATTCTATTATAGTTAGCTGATCACTTGACCAGGTGCATTATTAGTTAGATTCAGGTCTCGTTATTAGATCCGGACACACTTGGCTTACATTAATCGCTAGTATATTGGTGGATTACACCCTTGCTATTTAGTGAGGTTGATATTAGAGGAATACACTTCTGCCATTTAATAAGGCTGACACTGATAATAGGAATCCTATAGGAGATGCTTTCATTCCTCTACATTTGTTTATATAATATAACAATGTGGTTGTATGATAGATTGTGCATATATATCTAATCATTTACAGTGTGGATACTGTTTCCTGTGAATTAGTGCAGGTAACCACACTGCAGATAGAATAAATATTTTGGATTTTCAATACTATCATAATATAATCAGGCTGATCTAACTAGTTGAATATAATATGATTACATTGTAGTATTGCACTAGGGTCTATAAATTTGGAATACCCCTAATATTGTTATTTGAATATCAATTTAATAAATATCTAATCAAGGTCTAAGATCCCATTGCAACAATTAATGATTTAGCTGACTATTACAATATATAATTACTGGGACAGCGAGACAGCTGGGTAGTTCTACCTTTTAAACAGTATTAAGTATCTCTCTTCAAGTCACTACCACCTCTTTTCTTTTAATATTTCACTATAATTGTTTTTAAAATATTCTAATAAAGGTTATGTTTTTAATAAATGTTTATCACACATAGCAAAGAACAAAAGAGTGCCCTGGAAACACAATTCTTTCTTCCACTTTGTTTCTTCTAAAATGTATATTTGTGTGGGTGCACCTCCCTACATATATGATTGTATGATTAATTTTATATACACATAGAAAGGTTTACACTCGGTGCGGTGAAAAATTGCTCCTCAGTCCAGTACTTGTGTTATCTGCTTTTTAATTTGCTACATATATTTTACCTGTATGGTCCGTGCTTAAATAAACCACCTTGTTTCATGCATATTACTCTTCATGGTGTTTATACTAGGAATCCTGACAGTCATAAGTTGTATGTACAGTAGGATGGAAATTCTGGACACCCCTTTGTCAATAATTTACCTAGTCACTACATGCCTCTTTTTGTATCCTAAAGGTAGGATTAAGTCAGGAACTTATGATTAACAAATGCTATAAGTCTATGACAGCTAGAACCTGGCTCCATTGTCTCACATCTTATTATCTTCATAAGTCTTCCCAAAGCCCCCCCTTATGATAATGTTTCTACATGTCACACCCACCTCAAACAATTCTTTACCTCTCAGGGCTCTATTTATTAAAAACCTGATGATAGGGATGGTTTTCTGTCTCCACTTCTAGCAGTGATAGAAAACCTCTTATTGCCATAATTTAAATATAATATATAAAACACTGCTGGGGCAGCTGAGTGATACTCAGCTGTCGGGCGATACTATGGGGAGTGATCAGACTAAGAGCTTTGTTGGACCAGTCTCCAGGCATATGTCCATCCAGAGAGCAGGGTCACGCATGCGCAGTGAAACTGAAAGATGGACGCAAAAAAGATTAACTATGTAATGTGCAGTGCGTTGTACAAGGCTGTATGGTAAAGAAAAACATTTCTTCAAAAGCAATGGATGACCTTGACATGAAATTAACTGAATTTGAACATTATATTTTAATGAACTTTGGAAGAAGTTCTTGGTGTTATTGCAAAATAGTTGGAGTCTTGCAGTTTGAAACTGGTCTAGAGTGAAAATTAGAAAGAATATAAATATTTTGGTGGATGATATTTACAAAAACAGTAGTGGAGTGGGGAACACTGATGACCAATGGCCTCTGGTCTCTTATTCTCAGCTAAATGCTTAGCTAACAATGTTCCAACATAACAAAATGTAATTAGTTTCTGCATTAAAGCATATTATCTCTCCATTCCTTGTATAAAACATATTTTCCCTAACAATATAGGCACTTAAGTGTTTCTAATCAATTTAAGTACACAGTTGAGGATTCGTGTAGGGGGTCACAAACTATTTCTAGACCGAACTAGTAATGCCAAGACAATTTACATGCCTCAAAGCAAACTTTGGTAACCATTTAAACCTATATTTTATCTACCTACGTGTTGTTATAAGACATGTCTCAGCAGACTGAGCCAGCTTACTGGATAAATTCCGACTGCCCACAGCGCCCACTACATGACTGATCCTGTCCTCACTAATTGACCTAAGACACATCAGTAAATCATATATTCTCTTCTCTCCCTCATTCTCCTGAGGGAAGTGAGATTTCTGTCAGTTTCTGCTGCTATTAAAGCCAGAAGGCAAATTTTAAACTAGCAATTTGTTTCAGTAACAGTTCCTGCTCAATTCAGTGAAAACACCAGTAGTAGATCAGATATAATGGTTCGTCTTGTATGGCTGATTTTGCACTGACAAAAAAAACCGGCTTTTAATGAATAGTCCTCTATAATCTTTACCTTCACGTTCAGAGCTACATTTCCACAGGAACTAACTGTTATTATAATTATATCTGTGTGCATCTGCTTGTAAAACTACAATACAATAAATGTATTTTACTTTCAGACTCTGCAGAATGAGAAAGATGTGCTATAGAACAAAGCAGATACAAGAAGTGTTCTCTGCCACAGAAAATGTAATGCATTTATAATCCTTACCTTGAATTTTTATACACCTTACAGTGATTGTTTCTCTCTCTCTCTCTCTCTCTGTTTTAGCCCAGCTGCTACAGCAGTGATGTCACTAACATTTGGTCGCTATCTCCTCGAGCCCTTCTTTATACAATGTGAGATACCAGACCTCGCTATCGAATTTGTCACAGCTTTTGGAATAAGTAAGCATTACCCATTTATATCTGAATTTTATTTCTGGAACAAGAAATAGCTATATAATGTGGAAATGGTCACTGACTCCCCGTGTTTTGGTTTTGGATCTGGATTACCTTCGTGTTTTGGTTTTGGTTTTGGCAAAACCGCCCTTGCATGTTTTGGTTTTGTT
The DNA here is from genome assembly GCF_038048845.1 of Mixophyes fleayi. Classification (NCBI taxonomy): domain Eukaryota; kingdom Metazoa; phylum Chordata; class Amphibia; order Anura; family Limnodynastidae; genus Mixophyes; species Mixophyes fleayi. Next base: position 25,102,170 of record NC_134402.1, on the reverse strand, counting down.
TGGTTTGGTTTTGTTTAGCAATTTTGTTTAAAAATCAATTGATAAATGAGGTAATTCTAAAGCTAATAAATTATGAAAAAAACAGTTTAATCCCTGGTAGGCCGTCCTTAATTCTACACACAAACCTGATTGTCTTCCTCTCCATCTTAGCCTATTGGCAATGCATCCATCGTCTTTGGGTGTATATTACACCCTACACTTATAGTTAAATATAAAAAGAAATGGACAAAGGCAGTTTGGTTTCTGCCTGCATCAGCCCTCCCCTCCACTTGTAGTTAAATAGAAAAGCAGACAGCCTGCATAGACTGTACAATAAAATTAGAAATGGACAAAGGTAGTTTGGTGACTGTCTGTATCACCTCCCCCCCCCTCCACTTGTAGTTCAATAGAAAAGAAGCAGCCTGCATAGAGTGTACAATAAAAATAGAAATGGACAAAGGTAGTTTGGTGACTGTCTGTATCAGACCCCCCTCCACTTGTAGTTAAATAGAAAAGCAGACAGCCTGCACAGACTGTACAATAAAATTAGAAATGGACAAAGGTAGTTTGGTGACTGTCTATCAGCCCCCCCCCCTCCACTTGTAGTTAAACAGAAAAGAAGATGGGCCGCATAGACTGTACAATATAAAAAGAAATGGACAAAGGTAGTTTGGTGACTGTCTGTATCAGACCCCCCTCCACTTGTAGTTAAATAGAAAAGCAGACAGCCTGCACAGACTGTACAATAAAATTAGAAATGGACAAAGGTAGTTTGGTGACTGTCTATCAGCCCCCCCCCCCTCCACTTGTAGTTAAACAGAAAAGAAGATGGGCCGCATAGACTGTACAATATAAAAAGAAATGGACAAAGGTAGTTTGGTGACTGTCTGTATCAGACCCCCCTTCACTTGTAGTTAAATCGAAAAAATTAAACCGGTATAGGCTGTACAATATAAATAGAAATGGACAAAGGCAGTTTGGTGTCTGTGTATGACACCCTACCCTTATCGTGAAATTGACAAAACAGCAGCCTTTCAAGACTGTACGTGATATAGAAATGCCCCAAGTCCCTTTCCTATTTGGGGGTAGATAACACCATACACTTTTATAGAAAGTTTTAAAAAGATGTTATCATCATCATCTTCAGCTTCATCCTCACTCTCATCAGTGTGTACATCATCATCACAGAATATCAATTCATCTCCGCTTGAATCCACCATTAGAGAAGTGTCAGTGCTTGGATGTCTTTGATGGTAAAGGCCTTCCTCGTGGAAGATGTAGTTCATTTTTATGAACTTCATTTTCTCAACATTTTTTGGAAGTAACCTCCTACGTCAATTACTGACTAGGTTCCCGGCTGTGCTGAACACTCTTTCAGAGTACACACTGGAGGGTGGGCAGCTTAAGTATTGCAAAGCAAGTTTGTACATGGATTTTCAAATGGCCTTCTTTTTTTCCCAGTAAGGAAAGGGACTGTCTGAAATTTCCATATCAATTACCTTTTGAAAATAATCCTCCATCATCCTTTGCATGTTAATACTCTTATTGGATGGAGTTATGGGCAAGGTCACACATTTTTTTGAAAAATCTTTCAAACCAGACCAGGGGGTAAATGTATCAATATGCGGGTTCTTCAACACCCGCGTGTTCAGCCTCTTCCGCGATTAAATTTCAAGCGGCGCTGCATTGTAAAGGGAAGTTAACCCTTTACAATGCAGCGCCGCTTGAAATTTAATCGCAGAAGAGGCTGAACACGCGGGTGTTGAAGAACCTGCATATTGATACATTTACCCCCAGATGTCAAACTGTTCTGGTCTGCCCCCTGCGTCTTCCCTGCTTCGCTTTGGAAAATTAAATTTTTTGCGAGCATCAGCTGCCTGAGAAACTGAAGGAGGACACGTCACTAAGCCAACTTGCTGACCAATGGCTCCTTGCAAAAGGTTCACATCTCGCTCATTTTGAAGCAAAAACTCAATGTAGGTCTTAAACCTTGGATCAAGCACAGTGGCCAAAACGTAGTGATCAGAGTTCAAGATTTTAATTACTCGAGGATCATTGTGATGCGAATTAAGTACTTGATCTACAAGGCCAACATACTTTGCGGAATTGCTTTCTTTCATCTCCTACTTCAGTTTCTCAAGCTTCTTTTCCAATAGTCTAATTAAGGGAATGACTTGGCTCAAGCTAGCAGAGTCTGCACTAACTTTACACGTCACAACTTCAAATGGTTTCAGCACCTTGCACAGCACAGAAAGGATTCCCCACTGTGCAAGAGTGAAATACATCCCCCCTCTTTTCCCAATGTCATGGCTTGTGCAATACTTTTGGATGGCTTTGCGCTGTTCCTCCATCCTCTGAAGCATGTACAGGATGGAATTCCACCTAGTTAACACCTCTTGCTTAAGTTGGTGGCAGGGCAAGTTAAATTGTTCTTGGAGCTGCTGCAATCTCCTACATGCTGTGTCAGAATGCCACAAATGCCCAGAAATTTTACGGGCCACCAAAAACATCTCCTGAACCACACTGTTATTTCATAGGAAGCTCTGCACCACCAAGTTTATTGTGTGAGCAAAACAGGGAATGTGATGGAATTCACCCAGCTGTAATGCTCGCACAATATTGTTGGCGTTATCAGAAATGACATATCCTGGGGAGAGTCCAAGTGGTATAAGCCATGTATCAATCACATCTCTTAGTTTTCATAACAAATTGCCTGTTAGTGGCCTGCCTGTGACAAATGTTACGTAGTGGTGTACATGCTGCTGCTGTTCCTGCTGGTGAAGGCAAATGACCAACCCAGTGGGCTGTCACAGTCGTATAGTCTTTGGTTTGCCCACTTACACTACTCCACATAAATGTGGTTAAGTGGACAGTGGGCAGAATGGCATTTTTCAGCTCAATCACTCCATTTTTACACACATTTTGGTATAGTTGTATAATAGCTTTACGGGAAAAATGGTTTTGCGATGGAATTTTGTAATGCGGACACAAAACCTCAATTAATTGTGAAGAACCAGTTGCGTTTATTGTGGATATTGGACACAGATCTAACACTAACATAGCAGCCATGGCGTCTGTGATTCGCTTTCCGACTGGGTGACTGCTGTCATATTTGCTTTCTTTAGCAAATGATTGTTTCACAGTTATTTGTTGCAATGTACGACAGCTCTTTTTCTTGCCCTTCTTCTGGGATTCTCCCCCAGCAGCAGAAGTGGGACTAATGCTTCCTTCAGAGGAATCAATTATACTGCAGGATTCATCCAGCCTTACTTAATGGGATGCAGGGCTAACTCCGAGTGCTACTGAGGATATTGATGAGGATGGTGTTGTGGGTGTATTTTGTAGCCGTCGGGATGTAGGTGACAGAAGTGTCCTAGCTGATGATGGAGTGCTTGTAATTTTTTGGGAAGAACTTTCACCTTTTCCCAACACCTTGCCATGAACTCTCGTCAAATGGCGCAAAATGGATGAGGTTCCAAGATGGTTAAGGTCCCTAGGTCAACTGACTGTGGCTTTACATACACTACAAATGGCTATACAACTGTTGTCAGGATTTGGGTAGAAATAATTCCACACATAAAAAGCGGATTTTTTTTGTTTTATGCCCAGGCATGACAATGGCCTTTTTCTTGTCACGTGCCAGAACTGCTGCCACTGGTGCAGAACTTACACAAACAACCTCATCCTCATCAACATCCTCGTTGCCTACACAAATATCCCCCTCATCCTGTTCCAATTCCAAAGTGACATCCTCAATTCGTGTATCACCGGCTACACTCGGGCTGCTCAGGCACACATAAGCAGAAATGCTGAAAGGGCCCTTCTTTATGGCTTCACTATCAGAATGCTCACGATTACACATACCACAGGTGGATGGATTCTCCACAGGGATTGGTGTCATTCCTGATTCTGAGCATATATTTTCCTCTACTGCCTTACTGTTATCTTGCAGCTCGGCTTTCACGCGTAACAGTAGTTGTGAACCACTTTTAGACTCCAAATTACTTTGTCTTGCTTGGTCACAAGTGACCGTACAAGAAGAAGGCTCAGTAACATTTTTTGATCTGCCACTAATAGAGAAAGGCGAAGGCCTCATTCTTTCTTTGCCACTGCGTGTGTAGAATGGCATGTTGGCAATTTTTTTTTATCAGCAGTTAACTTTTCCTCAGTTACACATCTTTTTCGCTATAACGCGGTAAAAAAAATTTGGGTGTGTGTTTTTTTCTCTGATTTAAAAAGACTATGTACTTTTAAAAAGGCTTTACCAGATGACGTATTGGGAACACTACCATCAGGACTGGTGCCAGCACCTGCTTGCTGATCCTGCTCATATGTGGACTGCTTTGAATCCATTTTAATGATCCCAAAGCATGTGTAGTGCAAAATATTAAATAGATAGTTCTGCTAGATAAGACTTTCAACACCAGAAAAATTGTTGTTTCACACTACGGAATATGGGACACCCCAAAGTACTTGTAGTGTAAAATATTAAATAGATAGTGCTGCTAGATAAGACTTTCAGCACCAGAAAATAGTTTATGTAGGAGGGAATATGACATCCCTAACAGTTGGTAATGTTTGCAAAAATGCATCCTCTATCCTCCTCTCTTACTGCTATAACAATTGCTAGAATAATTGCTATAAGAATTTCAAGAATAATTGCAAGAATAATGCATAGAATAATTGCTCTCTCCCTGCTCTAATGCTGCCTGCGACCTAACCCTTCTCTCTCCCTCTGGCAAATGGCGATGGATTGCTGTGGAGGCGGGTATTTATGCATTTCAAATATCGCGAGAACCGAGCTCCGAGATCCGACGACGTCACAATGACGTTTTGCCTCGATTTCAATTCCGAACTGGCGCCAGAGTACCGAGCCTGCTCCGCTCAGTACTCGGATAGGTGCAGTTCGGGCGGGTTCGGTTCTCGGGGAACCGAGCCCATCCATCTCTACTTTACACCCATACAATCCCAGGGAACACACACTAATAAGAAGTGATTTACTTTCCTGCCTCCTAGAGTTAAATACCTGGAGCTGATGCACAAATCTGCCAGTGAAACTGATAATAGCTGATGCTGCATGGCCTTTAAATGCTATAAAATAATGAAAGAAACAAAAGTAATGCTATACTAAGGATTTATCATTTTCTTCCTAAGCAACATGAACAAGTTTAGGTCTCCAGAGAAGCATGACACACTGTTTAAAGCGACAGTCGGTACTCGGATAGGTGAAGTTCGGCCGGGTTTGGTTCTCGGGGAACAAAGCCCGCTATCTCTAATATCATGTGCCATCAATACTTGCTGCATAGAGTGTGATTTACAGTTATAATTTTTCAAAAAAAAAGCTAGAAAATATGAATTTAAGAAAAATGGTGTACGTCTCCTTTAAGAGTTATTGAATGGCAGTACATGTATGGAATTTATATCCAAATTCTTGGCATCAAGTAGACTTGAAAAACCATACAGAAAATAAATATTTACTGCTGCTTGGTGATGATATTATACACACAGAGGTGATTGTGAGCAACTCTCCTTACAGTCACTTATAAGACTGCTTTACAAGGTAATGAGGAAGCGAATATTGGGGGCAGCTGGGTTAGTTTTTAAATGTATTTAAATATATTTTTAGGTATTTTTAGGCATAGCGCTTCAAACCTTGGAAATTCCCTTTATTCAGAAAACTCCCATGCATTTTAAGTAAAGGATCCCATACCCCTATTTTATATATAAAAAAAAAAATTTATGATAGTATCTAAGGGTTATGGCATGTTGATTTATTTTTGTATGCACCATATGTTTATAATATATATATATATATATATATATATATATATATACGCATTATAATACACTCCTCCATACTACATATCTGGAATTACACTATGAGGTGCCCTGCCTGTTTTTTGTTGCAGTGACTATCTTTTTTCGGATTAACCATCTGGTCTCAGGCTTCTAAAGTCTGCTGCTCATATATGAGTGAAGTGTTCCTGGACTTTTCTAATTGGGACTAATTGGTGTGTATGTAACACACACCAGTGATATATATTTTAGTAGAGATGGGCGGGTCTGGTTCCTTGAGAACCGAACCCACCCGAACTTTGGGTATCCGAGTACTGAGCTGAGTACTCGCCCGCCCTTTCCGAATCCAAATCGAGGCCGAACATCATTGTGATGTTGTTGGGTCTCGGGTCTCGGTTCTCGCGATACTTCAAGACTATAAATACCCGCCTCCACAGCAATCCATCGCCATTTGACAGAGGAAGAGAGAAGGGTGTAGCCACAGGCTGATTAGAGCAGAGACAGAGAATCCAATATTATGATTCAGATTGTAACAAAAATCGCTAGAGAAGAGAGGAGGATAGAGGTTTTTTTTTTCTTTTTTCAATATTTGGCACTCCCCAGTGCTTTTGTGCATAAATATTTCTGGCTGTCAAAATTACTATCTGTCAGCAGTATCTACCAAATAATTTTTAGCACTCCCCAGTGCTTTTGGGGTGTCCCCCATAATTGTGCATAAATATTTCTGGCTGTCAAAATTACTATCTGTCAGCAGTATCTACCAAATAATTTTTAGCAATCCCCAGTGCTTTTGGGGTGTCCCCCATAACTGTGCATAAATATTTCTGACTGTCAAAATTACTATATGTCAGCAGTATCTACCAAATAATTTTTAGCACTCCCCATTGCTTTTGGGGTGTCCCCCATAATTGTGCATAAATATTTCTGGCTGTCAAAATTACTATCTGTCAGCAGTATTTACCAAATAATTTTTTGCACTCCCAAGTGCTTTTGGGGTGTCCCTCATAATTGTGCATAAATATTTCTGGCTGTCAAAAGCCATATTTGTCAGCAGTATCTACCAAATAATTTTTAGCACTCCCCAGTGCTTTTGGGGTGTCCCTCATAATTGTGCATAAATATTTCTGGCTGTCAAAAGCCATATTTGTCAGCAGTATCTACCAAATAATTTTTAGCACTCCCCAGTGCTTTTGGGGTGTCCCCCATAATTGTGCATAAATATTTGTGGCTGTCAAAATTACTATCTGTTATCAGTATCTACCAAATAATTTTTAGCACTACAAGTGCTTTGGGCTCAGAATGGATTCAAAGCAGTCCACATATGAGCAGAATGAGCAACCAGGTTCTGTCACCAGTCCTGATGTTAGTGTTCCCAGTACGTCATCTGGGAAAGGCGATGTCAAACTACACAGTGTTTCGAAATCAGTCCAAAAAACAAAAAATGACTGTGTTGAAGAGAAGAAGTGTTACTGAGCAAAAGTTAAGTGCCGATAAAAAAAAAATTGCCAACATGCCATTCTACACACGCAGTGGCAAAGAGAGAATGAGGCCATCACCTTTGGCTATTAGTGGCAGATCCCAAAAAGTTACCGAACCTACAATTGGTGCACAACTACTGTTACGCGTCAAAGCCGAGCTGCAAGATAACAGTGAGGCATTAGAGGATAATGTTTGCTCTGATTCACAAATGACACCTATCCCTGTGGAAAGTCCATCCAACAGTGGTATGTCTAATCGTGAGAATTCTGTTAGTGTACCCATAAAGAAGGGCCCTTTCAGCAGTTCTGCTGATGTGTACCTGAACAGCCCGAGTGTAGCCGGTGATACACAAATTGAGGATGCCACTTTGGAAATAGAAGAGGATGAGGGGGAGATTTGTGGAGGTGACGAGGGCGCTAATGAGGATGTTGATGATTATGATGCAGACAGATACCAAATTACCTTTCTCAATTTCTATTTATATTCTAGATTATATAACTGCTGAATAGTTTTCTATTTTACTCCGAGTGGAGAGGGGATCTGATGCAGACAGATACCAAACTGCCTTTGTCCATTTCTTTGTATTTTCGAATTTCTAGTTCCACAGTCTGTGCAGGCTGCTTTTTTTATATTCAACTACAAGTGAAGGGTGGGGGGGGGGGGACATAGATAGCCACCAAACTACCGTGGTCCATTTAATTTTACTTTCTAGTTCCACATTCTATGCAGGCTGTTTTTTTTATATTCAACTACAAGTGGAGTGTATAATATACACCCAAAGATGATGGCTGCATTGACAATAATCAAAGATGGAGGAGGTAGACAACCAGGTTTGTCTGTATAATTTGCAGACAAGTGTTCGAATTAAGGACGGCCTGCCGGGGATTAAACTGTTTTTTTCATAATTTATTAGCTTTAGAATTACCTCACTTATCTAAGAAACTGGTGGAGCACTAAATTAGGTTTTTTTAGACCAAAAAAATTGTATTTTTTTTCAAAAATAGCAAAACAAAAACAAACAAAACCAAGACCAAAACCAAAACACGCAAGGGCGGTTTTGCAAAACCAAAACCAAAACCAAAACACGAAGGTAATCCAGATCCAAAAAACAAAAACAAAAACAAAACACGGGGGTCAGTCACCATCTCTATATTTTAGTGTTATCGTTGTGGTAAACGGCTCCATCTTATATCTGTCTTTGTTTTCAATATATATATATATATGTATATACATATATATCATTTTGCCTACTGGTATCTATGCTACATTGTTTTTAAAACATGAATAAGAGTCTTAAAACATTTTTTTTTCGTTACAGAAATATGGTAACATGCTATAAAATCCTGTGATTGAAGCAGCAGTCTTGATTTACATATTAACAACTAACTTATACTGATTTCTGATTATATTGATTTATATAAGTACTTAAAACAATAATGTTTATTTTTCATGGCATTCTTGGAGACATTCTTGCTCAGTATGGAATAAATTATATTTTGTTGCGTAGCATAAGATTTTGAAATGAGATAAAATACATTCTAGGTTCCCTTATACCAGTATAATAACAACCAACAAACATAGAAACTGTAAAAAAGACAGTCCCCACCTACTCTTACTCTCTAGAGTTCTTTAAGACATAAATTAAGCTATGGCAGTGTTTTAAGAGAAAAGTTGAAAAGATGAACATTAGTAAAAGGGGCTACTCCTAAAACACTGATAGGTTGGGCTTTGAAGTGACATTGTACTCTTTCTATCATGCACATTTCAGGTATACCTACAAACCCACAAAATTAGGAACTGATTGATTTTCCATTGGCAGTTCCAAGGACAGTGAATCAGGTATGCACTCTGAAATGCGCTAGGAACATAAACAAGTGGACGCACTTCCATACATAAAAAAATTGCACACATTTTTATAAAATGTTAACTTGATGTTTTACTTTTGTTACATTGATAATAGAACACAGCGCTATATATAAACACGCTAAATGTATAAATTAAATTTCATATAGAGGTGATTTTGACACACAATCTTCCGGCATTAGTTATACATCAATGACACATCGTTATTCCTGCTGTTAGAGGACCCTGCTACTTTCATCAACTAACACAGTTACTGTCTTCCTGTTCACCCTATTCCCAAACTCACATCTTGACACTGCCCCTGCCACATGTAGTCCAGGCCTTACTTACACCAGTGAACATGTCACTGCCTTCTGCAAGGTTAGTGCACTCATTCTCTTGAAATAATCTGTGCTGCTGTGCACATTATGGTGCTTTGATTGGCTGCAGGTTGTTTTGTTCCCACCCACTTTCATAACTGCAGAATGTCAGGAGATGAAGTTTGTTTGAATATAATGTACATATAGATGCACTTAGCTGCTAGTGAAATGTACTTTGAAAACAATTTTTAAATGAAGTGTCCCTATAATGTACAATTATAATTAGGAAAACTCAACCCAAAACTAAAAAAAAAAGTGTATTAGTTGGAGTTTTGAGTTAAAATAATGAATTAGTTACAATACAGAACAGTCATACTTACCTAATATGTACAGTTTACTTTATCCTCCGGTGTCCTCTCTGCCTAAAAGTCTTGCACTGCGCTGCTATATACTCTTCACTGCTCACCAGACAAAGTGGGTGTTGATACCCCTTATTTGGAGTATAGATGAGCAGTTATAGCACTTAGACTGGCATGATAACATTCCAGGGACCAGGATACCCAGTTAATCTAGAAAATGGTGCATTCAAAGTAATTATGCCCATACGTAACCATAACTTTCTGAAATTTGCACTTCTCTTATGGTGAGGTTGTTCATGTGCCTGATACTTACATTTATTTCATTTTATTTCATTTATTATTTAATTGCATTCTGAAACCCATGTTTTGCTTTATAAAGCTCTTCTTGTTGAGTAAAAATAAGGCGTTCTTACAATATTTTATAGTAAATTGCTTAGTAAAGCCAGGAAAGAACTCAATCAGCTCTCACTAGATGACACTCTTCTATTGTTTATAGATGGTATTTTACTTTAAAAATGCCAGGCAGCACATACATAGCTATATATGCCAACTCAACTTATGTGAATAAGTACAAATATTAACAGAGAAAAGTTTTGGGGAAAAACCCACATTGGAAAAAATATTTTAACCTCTTCCTATTGGGGTATGTTCATATTTTGGGAAACATTTGTATAGAGCAGGGTTGTCCAACCCGCGGCCCAGCATGCCTGTAAATGTGGCCCAGCAGGAGTATTGGTTGTGGCAAGGGATCAGCGCTGTTAATGAAACAAAAAAATCCTGCAAAAAAAGAAAAAGATAATAAAATACTTACCTTGTGGTCACGCGGGCCCTCCATGGTCTCCTCCTTCGTGCGGCACTCACAGTGAATGTCGGGCGTGACGTCATCACGTCCGACATCCATTGCGGAGCACAGCACATAGGAGTCACCCGCGCGAACTATCAGCAGCAGTGAAACGGAAAAAACAAGAGAAGAGGATCAGAGAACAAGCCGATTAACAGGTAAGTTAAGGGGTTTTTTTTTTTTGTTTTTTTTTTATTATTTCAAGGGACGCTGAACAGTGCATAAACTCACATGGTCCTGGAGCATCACGGACCTTATCTTCCTGTCTTAATGACTGCTGTATTGAAGCCCTTAATAAAATGTTGTAACAATATCACTTGATGTTTGACAGCAGCCATTAGCATATCATTGAAGCACTGAGCAACAACAAGGAGCATTAGCAATGTTTTCTATGGTTTTTTTGGATGATCAGCTATCATTAGTGCTAGTGTATTTTATGTGCGGCCCAAAACAACTTGTCGCCTTCCAATGTGGCCCAGGGAAGCTAAAAGGTTGGACACCCCTGGTATAGAGCATTAAAATGTAGCTTGATCTTATAATCATATGATTAAAGTAATATTTGTCTTTTAATCTGCATACTAGAATAAAACAAATGTTTATATTAACTTGTTCTTTGGTTTACATGTGAGCCATTTCACTTGCTGCTTAAGACAACAGGATTTCTAGATGCACCAAAGGTTTGCACCATCTAAGGCGCTACCTTTGCCCTCTAGCCCTGCAGGGAGCATGGTTAATTCAGTCCTGCATCAGAAGAAGAGCACTATGGGTCTTGCTGTGAGTGGCCCTGAAAGACAGGTTCAATTATATGTTGTGCTGATGCATCCAGGCCAAGAGGTTTTTTCATTTGTTTTTAAATATATTAATAAAACATCATAATTAAAGGATAAGTCCATCTTCATAGACCTTTTTAAGGGTTACATGTGCAAAATTAAACCACACGGTATCTAACACCATTTCTGTAGCTACAAACTTTTCCGAAGAGGAGGGGGATAAAAAAGACTATACCGAGTCTTCTATGTATGCCTGGCCGCCAATGGAGCGTTCAAAACTAGACATCATAGTTGGTAGAGACCCTTAGTGCGTTATGTTCTGCAGGTATCTTTTAGGAGCAGGCACAGTCTTGGAGGGAGGAATGCTCTGCAGGGTTTTTTTAGTTCTACTTTTTTATGAAGTTGCTCTACTGTCTCTTTCTAAGACACCCAGGCCCTATACTACTATAAAGCTAAACTAAGAAAATGTAATAGTACTGTATGTGTTCATTGCAGTGCACACACAAATCTGTAAATTAGCAGCTCCACCATTTTGTGAGTGACAGCAATCTCACTACATGATAGTGCTGAATCTGCAGCTAACCGCAGGATGTGATTGCATACCATGTCTGTATTGCGCAAAGAACACATCCATTAAGGTTTCTGCCTTAATCGTCGTAATTTCATTGCTTTTTGGAGTTTCAGTGGAAGAATTTCAATAGTTTTCTTACATTTTAGATGTTGTGTAAGGAACCTTAATCGGACATGTTAAACCGTAAGGTTTTTGTTTATTGAATTTCATAGCTTTTTGTAAAGTTAAAATATTTAAGTTGTCAAACTCAGAAGCATAAAATTTGACAGCAAATCGGAACCACATAGCCCATCTAGTTTCCATGAGTTTTCTTAATCCCTAGAAACTATGCATGTTCAAATGGTTCTATTATATTAGTCTGTACCACCTCTTTTGGAATGCAAATTCAACCTATCTGCACTGTTTTGGTACAGTCATTTTTCCTCAGATTTTCTTTAAACCTAGTACCCTGTATTTCCAGGGCACGCCTTTTATTCACTGCTCATCTGCTCCGACTCTCCTCTGCTGCCAATCTCTGCTGCTCATCTGCTCACCCTCTCTTCTGCTGTCATTCTCCGCCACTTATCCGCGCACCCTCTCCTATGTTGTCATTCTCAGCTGCTTATCTGCTCCCCCTCTCCACTCAACCCCCCCTCATCTGCTCCCCTTCTCCTCTGTTGCCAATTTCTGCCACTCATATGCTCCCCCTTTCCTCTGCTGCCAATCTCGGCCGCCCATCTACTATCCCTCTCCTCTGCTGTCAATCTCTGCCGCTCATCTGCTCCCCCGCTCCTCTGCTATCATTCTCCGGTGCTCATCTGCTCCCCCTCTCCTCTGCTGCCAATCTCCACCACTTACTGCTCCCCATCAACTCTCAAATTCCCCCGCTCATCTGCTCCCCCTCTCCTCTGCTGCCAGTCTCCGCTGCTCACTGCTCCTCCTCTCCTCTCAATCTCCACCGCTTATCTGCTCCCCCTCTCCTCTCAATCCCCCCGCTCATCTGCTCCCCCTCTCCTCTCAATCTCCCTCCGCTTATCTGCTACCCCTCTCCTCTGCTGTCATTCCCCGCCACCCATCTGCTCTTCCTCACCTCTGCTGCCAATCTCTGCTGCTCATCTGCTCCCCCTCTCCCCTGCTGCCAATCTCTGCTGCTCACTGCTCCATCTCTCTCCTCTCAATCTCCCCCACTCATCTGCTCCCCCTCTCCTCTGCTGCCACTCTCCACCGCTCATCTGTTCCCCCTCCCCTCTGATCTCAATCTCCCAAGCTCATCTGCTCCTCCTCTCCTCTACTGTCATTCTCCGCCACTCACTGCCCCCCTTCTGTGCTGCTAATCTCCGCCGCTCATCTGTTCACCATCTCCTCTGTTGTCATTCTCCGCCGCTTATCTTCTCCCCCTCTCCACTCAACCTCCCCCTCATCTTTTCCCCCTCTCCTGTTGCCAATTTCTGCCACTCATCTTCTTCCCCTTTCCTCTGCTGCCAATCTCCCCTCTCCTCTGCTGCCAATCTCCCCCACTCATCTGCGCCCCCTCTCCTCTACTGCCAATCTCTGCCGCTCACCTGCTCCCCATCTCCTCTGCTGCTAATTTCCGCCACGCATTTGTTTCCCCTCTCTTCTGCTGCCAATCTCCGCTGCTCACTGCTCCCTCTCTCCACTCAATCTCCCCTTCTTATCTGCTCCCCCTCTCCTCTGCTGTTATAATCTAGCATGCTTAACACACAGTGTGACTTTTAGGACAATATGCATATATAACTCAGGTGTATAGGGCAGACTTATTTATAATTCCTCTGCTGTGGATAGTAGTGATAACCCCGCTCCTATTCCCCGCAGTGATCACTGCTATGATCAGTACTTGAATGTCAGAGCACTTTTGAATTTCCCACTTCCAGCTCAATCCAGTGAATAAATTTACTGACGTCACTGAGGGGCGGGAAATTGAATATGGTTTGTGTTACAGCGCCTCTGGCACCGCTCAGACTATTAAACTTCCTAATGATAGAGGTGCCAGGGCTAATAATACTACAGGGTGCACCCCCTCAGTCCCAAAGCACCGGCCAGCCCCCTTGTACTAGGCAAATATTGCTAATTTCTCCCCACAGATGGAAATTTCTTAGCGAGAGGCTTAGCCATATTTGTACTCGCAAGTGAATGCAGTCTGAGTACACCCAGCACACACCTCTGGCATGCGCAACATTATGAAATTCTGTGAAATTCCCTATCTTTAAAATGGGGCATATTTTTCCAAATTGTAAAAAAAACTGTCAAACTTGTGAACCCTCAAAGGCACTCCTCAGCCCTAATAGCTTTCTAACAAAACAGACCACGCTGGAATACACTATGTCTTCCAAAGATCCTGGAGGATAACTACTGGAGTTGCTGCCGTTGTGAATCCTTTATGGCAGCCAGCACACAGAGATTGTCTGTTGACAGGTGCAGGAGCAGCATACCTTGCAGAAAAGTGGGAATGTGCGGGCACAGAGATAAGGGTTAAGTGCGGAGCAGGAAGGGGAGGGGAAATGAAAACAAAAACTTTATTTTCAAAAAAAGAAAAAAAAATGCCTTCAGCTGCTCCGTGATAAGCCGGCCCCCAAATACTCCTTTCTTAAGGTCAAAGCGTCCCTGGCAGATAATAGCTGTAAGGTGAAGTGAATGCTTTGATACAGTGCCCTGAAAAGGAGGACATGCTTAAAGACTTTCTAAAAGCTGCTATGGCCCAGCAATCTGCTATGATCCAGCAATCCGCCCTAAGTTAACAGCGGTTACAGGATGCCGTGACTCGGGATGAGACCCAGAGGCAACAACAAGTGGCTAACGCAATTCAGCAGGCAGCCCACAAACAACAACAGTTAGACTTAGAGGAGACCGTGACGCAACTACAGGAGTCCCAGAGGGAACGGCACCAAGACCTTGAAGCCGCACAAGTAAAATGTTTAAAATACCAGCAGTGTATGGAGCAAATGGGGAGAGAAATAAATGAGCTACAAAATAATCTGAAAACAGAGCGGGGAAAAGTTCTGGTAACTGCAAAGACAGTGGCCCAGCATAAAGAAAAAGTGGACTGTGAAAAACCGCAACTTCAAGCTAAGATACAGAAGCTTGAAGCAAATATATTACTGTTGCAAGAATCTAACTCCAAACTGGGTAAAAAACTGAAAGGTTGCTGGCGGAAAAGAAGTTGCTTGAGGAAGGTGTAAAAAGTGAAAGGGTCCAAATACATCAGCTCACTGAAGAGAATGGAAAGTTGAAAACGGATATTGCAAGGGTAAATGCAGCCCAGAATACAAATCAAGGTCAAAGTCAAGGTGCAAAAGAGGAAACAGTAAAGCTGAGAAATGAAAAGGAAAATGTGCAGAAAGAACATGATGCCAAAGTCACAGATATACAAGAGAAAATTAAGATCATATCCGAGGTTAAAAATGTTGGAAAGCAATATATGACTCAATATGAAAAATTAAAGGTTCAGCGTGATAAGCTGGTTGTCGAAACCCTCCTAGCTCAGTCAACACAATTAGAAGAGGAAGCTTCTCAAACAGAAGTACAAGAGTTAAGAGAGTCCCATGTCCAGGCTGAAATAGAGATATCTGCCCTGACAGACCAACAAGAGTCAATAATTGGAAAAGGAAATGAAGATAAAGGTAAACGGGAGCAAACCCCAAAGATTCTAGCCGATGTGGTCCACAGTTCAAAAAGAACTACAGTACGCTACTAAATCTATTCAAGACAATGTCAGCAGAATACAAACTGTTAAGGATAACTGGGACAGGTTTGCCTATGGCTTTGAGACACCTTCCACTTGGGTTTCAGGAAAAGAAAAGCAGTCAAGTGATCTAGGATTATCCAAGATTTTACCTGAGCCTCAAGTTACAAGAAATTAATAAAATGCTTCAAAAGGTACCGCAGTCTGCAAATACTACCGACTTGCCTCGGCAACAGTTAAAGGAGTTGCAAAGTCAACCATGTCAGGAAGCTGAGTTCCTGTCCTCGTCTATGGCTCCATTGAAAGTGGTACAGACCTAGTATGTAGCAACAAAAGAAATGAAAAATACACCCCTTCCGCCTCTAGTTCGGAAAAGGTATTCTCCAGTGGATTCTGGTAAGACTGTTTCAGGGGAAAAGGCTGCTGGGCGGTGAAATTAACTGAAATGTACAGAGACTGTAGGCTCAGAACCTGGAGATTGGCCAGTTATGCCAAGAAGGTTCCGGCCTCGTAGGAGATATGACAGAAATGCGATTACCTGTTTTAGGTGTGGTGGCTTAGGTCATATTGCTGCTAACTGTTCACGTACCTTTGAATCTATGCAATGTAATAATGCTTATGTACCTCATAGAAGGTCTTTATGTGCCCAGTTAGCCTGTATTGCAGACCGACAAATTAATGTGTGAACTTCTGTAGAAGGTAAAAGGGTAAAAGCACTGCTAGATTCAAACAGCATGGTTTGTCTTGTAAAAGCAGAGTTGGTGAGTCCCTTAAAGCCTGAAGAGAAAACTGTTGGCGTAACCTGCATACACGGGGATACACTGCAGTATGATGCTACTGAGATACAAGTAGAAACAAAGTGTGATCATGTGGTAGTCACTATGGGATTAGTTCCCATTTTGAAATTTGATGTGAAATTGGGGAGAGATTGTTCCCACTTTTGAAAGCTGTGGGAAACCCACGACTGCAAAAGTTAATACCCCAGACCCTCATGGTAATGTCACTGATACAGTGGTAGGGGGTGTGTACCCCAAGAAGTGTTCTGTTTATTAAATGTGGGTGGCGAGTCAGGAAATGACAAGGGTAGAAATGGACAGCAGGTGAGTGTAAATTCTATTGGGATGGGAAGTATTGTCTGCTAACTGTACACCTGATGTTAAAATAAGATGCTTAAGCATGGGAGCAATTAAGAGACCCCACTCTAATAAAAGCCAGAGAGAGAGAGTGAAAATTACTAATGAGAAGCCAGTAGAACCTGGTTATAGATTGTTGTATCCTTACTTGGCAAAAAAACAGGGCTTTGAAAAGAGGTCTTTGATTGTTGATCATCCTGCTCTGCGTGTCGGTGACATGTTTCCACGTCTCATTATAAAAAATTGCTGGCAAGTACCCCAGTTTCTTCATTATCCATTGTTCCTTTGGGTTGTAAAGGATCTGTAACAATATCCTCGCACGTAGTTTACAGCATGAAGCTAAACGTTTTTGGAAAGAAATAAAGGAGCAATTAGGGTTACTGGTGTTCCACTGTGTTGAAACATAGGAGGGTATATGTGACAGTGTCACTGGAAGGAGGCTAAATGGCAGAGGTATGTGTCTCAGGCTTCCAGCATTGTGTACGTTAAAACACCAGGTAGAATGTGTAGACGTGTGGGAAAAGCTTCCTACAGAGTGTTTTCATGTGGTAACAAAACATGGTAAGGGTCCCTAGTGTTATGTATGGAGAAAGAGAATGGTGGGCTCTATACATAAGGCCCAGTCCAGGTCTTCTGATCTTCCAGTCTCTAAACAGAATGATCAGGAGTTGCACCTGTGAGGTGCCTGTTACAATGCAGCTAGAATATTCAACAGTCTCTCAACCTGGGCAGGAGGCCAGATGGCTCCTGAGAGACTCTGCTGAGGTGAGCAATGATATGTTGAGTGTGTGTTTGGACACAAGGTCCAACACCTGAGAGGGTGCTGCTAATATGTATACGCCAGACGGTTAGGATTTTGTTTATGTTTTGTTTTGTTTTGTTTGCAAGCGGGTGAGTAAACTAGCTGTGTCTTTTAACCTGGATTTGCACAGCGATCGAAAAATAATAAAATAATAGATGTTTCTTGACTTCATTGCAATTACTGCCCCCTCTTCTGTCCTCTTATCTGGCTTTGCAGAGTGGTCGTCCAGTTACAGTTTCTCAGTGCGGAGCTGCACAACCAGTGGGGAAATGTTACTAAAGAAATAAAGAGGGTGGAGGGTGCACACTGCCCTTTTCCAGCAGCACCTGCAGCTCTCAGACTACAGGGGTAGGAGGAGAGACATACCACTGTGCTAGCCTACTTGTGATGACAGCCAGCGATTCACACAATGTTATTCACTGCAGACAGGATGGAACAGATTACTGGCTCGGATTAAGCACTCTACCTTAGCAGTAGATCTACAATACATCTACATACTGCACTCAAGTAAAAACCTTGGCTTATACATATATATACTGTATATGGTTAAAATAAACTGTGAAATGAGAGTGGTGCCAGCTCCAAAACTAGTATAGTGTGCCCCCCCTCAGCACCAAAACATGAACCGTCCCACCTTTGGCTAAAAAATCTGGATAATTTCTCATGCACACAGGAGAAAATTTCTTAGCGAGAGAGTCAGCCACATTTGTACTCTCAGCCAGTCTGAGTACAACCAACACACACCTCTATCTAACATGCACAACGTTATGAAATTCTGGAAATTCCCTATCTTTAAAATGGGGCATACTTTACTAAATTGTTAAAAAACTGTAAAATTCTAAAAAATGTGACATCTCAAAGGCACTCCTCAGCTGTAATAGCTTTCTAACAAATCATACCCCAAGTCTTAAAACCTCCTGTACACTGAGTTATACTCTCCCAGAAAAACTGTTACTTTTGCAAAACAGGAAGTGGAAATAAACAGCAAGATTTTGAAGTTTTGATTAACCCTAATTTATCATTTTTTATTCTTTTTTTCATGCGGCACCTGTTGACAGTTTGTAGCCCCTCAAACAACATGCCCCCCTCTCAGATTTAATAGGGCGGAATGTCGTTCATTAGATGCAACCTTAATATAAGAGCACAACTGTGCCCTTTTAATGAGTTAGCATTCTGTCAGTTACAAAATGTCCAAGCTTATAAATTAGTGTTATGAAATATTTATGTTACGACTATCAGAAGTAAAATAACCCAGGCATATATTGTAGGTTAGACAGATGAAACATGTTTCTTTAATCCTTCAGTGTGATTTGGTGACCTCCAAAGGAAAGATGATACATTTGATATACCACTGCATTCTATATTAATTGTAGAGGGGCGTGGTTAGACCATAGTTACCTACTCTCCCAAAATGTCCGGGAGACTCCCAAATTTCTGGGAGTCCTCCTGGACTCCCAGGGCATTAGGGCAAACTCCCGGATCCTTGCCAATCCGGTAGTTCAGCGGCGGGGTGTGGGGCTTAGCGGCGCAATTCTCATGTCATTGTGCCTTCCCCTTCTGGAATAGGCTACAATGTTGATTGGCGATAATGGGGCAGGACTAGGTAACGCTATCCACTTGACCACACTCCCTGGAATTGCCAGCGAGAGATCTTCCCTCCTGGAGGGGAAATCTCTGAAGTTGGCAAGTATGGGTTAGACACTACAGTCTGATCAGTACACCATGCGTCGGATCTTGCCATATGTCTTAATCCATGTACATATTTACTAAATTTCAAATCTGTTTTAGTGTGCATACTTTTGTGCGTCTGTGTGTGGGGGGGGTGGTGGTGGTGGTCAGGGCCATATCTAGGGCTGTGTGAGAGGGGAAACTGCTCAGAGTGCAAAGCTGATGGGGGCACAGAGATATGAATATTACAAATAACTTTCCTATCAGCTCAAGATAAAAAATGTAGGGCCTGATTTATTGTTAAAAATAGGAGATACATCTGTTGATGAATGTGGTTCTAGTTCCGCTCTGCTCTATACACTGCAGGATACGCCCACTACATATGTGGGATATAAAGTCACAAAAGAGCGCTCAGTAAAAAAACAAACAAACAAACAAACATTAACTTGATATCATTTGTTAATAATATAGGGTCTGATTCATTAAGGATCTTAAATTAACAAGTTTCTTATTTCAGTCTCCTGGACATAACCATGTTACAATGCAAGGGGTGCAAATGAGTTTTCTGTTTTGCACACAAGTTAAATACTGTGTGTTTTTACACCAGACCTGTAGCTGGAGCAAGAGATAGGGCAGAAAAGCAGGGACATTTGAGATGCCCAAAGCTGGATTCGGACACTGCTGCCTGCGCTTGAGCTTAACAAGCCCTTACTGTACATTGACTAGATGCATACACCCAGTAACCATTATATTAAGCCCCTGAAATCGTAGGCTGTACTAATGGTCTATTGCGCTCGAAAATGAATTAGATGTTGCTGCGTTCTCTGGCATATGGTTCCTTACTTGGCATGCACAGCGCAATTTGGCGCAAAATTTAGCATTTACGTTCCTTAATGAACCAGGCCCCTGATATCAAAATGTACAATCTTATAATATGGACAGTATGATGACACAGTGGTTAGAATTGCCGCCTCACAGCTCTGGTTTCATGGGTTTAATTTGACCTTCTATAAGTTCCAGTGGGGCAGGGAGTGATGTGATTCATTACAATTTCTCTGTACAGTGCTGCATAATATTGACCCTAATAAATAATAATAAATATCCTTAGTATCTGTTATACACCAACGAGACACAGTTTGCTCTAATCTTGCTGAGCTGGTTGCAAAATTGAAGTAAACAGATGTTGGATTAATCTACAAAATGGGCCTGGTTGTAATGAAACGACAAGGTATATAGGCCCACCTTGCAATATAATGCAACGTGTCTCCCTAGCATATAAAATGAGAGGTTTGGGATTGGCTCTTCCCAGGTTCCCATGATACAATAGAATTAATAAATTGGCCTCCACCTTGTTGAAGGATGTAGTATGTAAATCTTCACAGTCATCCCAGTGTAATGTAAGGTGTTTGTGTGTGTGTATATTTCAAACCAGTTACTAATTATTTCATATTTTGCAGCTTTAAACTCAATGTTCCTCTGCTCATTAGACAAAGACAGGTCTTGTGTCGATATTTCATAATGAGTCATATTTCCCAGCCCACTCATAATCTCACATTTTATCAATTTATTGCAAATTATTCTAATTAATAACAGTGTTAAATATATGTACCAATTAAAATATTACAGATAATACTGTACTTCTGTTACCATAGGTTACATAAAATATTCTGTCTGTCTATTATGTAAATTTCCTGAAGTAATTTGCTAAAATGCATTAAAAGTATATTTAGCATAGAATAGTAATATTTTTGACAAATAAAATTAAGTTGTGATGCACAAATTATGGCTACTGCAAAAATAAATTACACAAAGGTTTCTCATTCGTTTCTCTGTGTCTTTCTCTTTTCTCCAACCTCCAGCCGTTATAGTGGTCCTGAACAGTATGAGCGTTAGCTGCAGTACTCGAATACAGATCTTCTTGACCTTTTGTAAAATTATAGCACTCCTGATGATTATAGTTCCTGGAGTTATGCAGTTAATTAAAGGTAAGAGCTAACATTATTGTAACAGTTTTGGAATGTATAATCGACTCAAAAACTGCCATGTACTGTGTATATACTCTAATTGAAATATCTATATATTTGCTAGAAGAAAAGAAGTAGATCAACATCTCAATTCCCCATATATTACTTAAAACACAATTCCATCTTTATATACTATGGGGTACATTTACTAAACTGCGGGTTTGAAAAAATGGAGATGTTACCTATAGCAACCATTCAGATTCTAGCTGTCATTTATTTAGTACATTCTGCAAAATGTTAACTGGAATCTGATTGGTTTCTATAGGCAACATCTCCACTTTTTCAAATCCACAGTTTAGTAAATATACCCCTATGTGTAATCTTGGACAAGAAATGTGTGAGTGTCTTAATTATAACACCAAAATAGTTTTCTGGATTAATATCTTTGAAAAATGTCTCATGTAGCGGGCAGAAAAGGAGTTTGCAGCGACATAACACTGGATCTTATGTTAAGTTTAACACAAATTGCATTCTTGGCATATATTACATGCTTTTTTTACTTCTTTGCAATCGAACAATGCACTAATTTTGAAATTAGAGGTTTGTGTGCATGCTCAGATGCACGAAAAGCTTATTATACACCAAGAGCAGGAACACAGACTGTACAATATGATATGATAACACAGGTAGCTAAAAGGGAAAGAATACATAACATAAGCACACTGCCTCAATTCTTACCCTCACTTTATTCTTAAGATCTCGGCCTCTTTCTCTCTTGGCCTCTCTGGTTCTGTCCATGCCTGGTTCACCTCATATCTTGTTAACCGCTCCTTCTCTGTATCCACGTCTGGTTCTTCCTCCACCCCTTCCCCTCTCCCTGTAGGAGTCCCTCAGGGCTCTGTTCTTGGCCCTTTACTCTTTTTGCTCTATACTTCCTCCCTTGGGGCTCTCATCTCCTCGTTTGGTCTTCAGTATCACCTATATGCTGATGATATTCAACTCTACATCTCTTCTCCTAATCTTTCCTCCTCCCTCCTCCTCTCTCGTGTAACTGACTGCCTCTCAGCCATCTCCTCCTGGATGTCCTCACGCTTTCTTAAAATTAACATCTCCAAAACTGAACTCATTGTCTTTCCCCCACCCAGATTCCCTTCCAACCATGACCTCTCCATCGTTGTTAACAACTCCACTATCTCCTCTGTCACCCAACTCCACTGCCTGGGAGTCACTCTTGACTCCTCTCTCTCTTTTGCCCCCCCACATCCAATCCCTCGCCCAAGCCTGTCGCTTCCAACTCCGTAATATTGTCCGCATCCGTCCCTTCCTCTCTCAAGATGCCACCAAAACTATCATCCACGCTCTCATCATCTTCCACCTCGACTACTGCAACCTCCTCCTTACTGGCCTTCCCTGCTTCCACCTCGCCCCCCTCCGCTCTATACTCAATGCGGCTGCGAGACTCATCTTCCTCTCACGCCGCTCCTCCTCTGCCCCCCCTCTCTGTCTTGCCTTACACTGGCTCCCCTTCCCCTATAGAATCCTTTTCAAACTCCTTACCACCACTTACAAGACTCTCTCCCAGTCTACTGCCCCTTATATCTCTAACCTCCTCTCCATTCACACTCCTGCCCGCTCCCTGCGCTCAGCCAATGATCGCCGCCTCTCCTCCACTCTGATCACCTCTTCCCACTCTATAACCCAAGACTTCTCCCGCGCTGCCCTCCTTCATTGGAACAACCTCCCTCGCTCCATCCGTCTCTCACCCAAACTGTGCTCGTTCAAACGGGCACTTAAAACTCACCTGTTCCTTAAGGCCTACCAACCATCCTCTTAACCTCTCATCTCTTCTGTTTCCCCCTGGCCCCCTTTTCTCTCTCCCCTTTGCTTCACTGGCTCCCTTCTGTGCCTGATTTTGTTCACCCCCCCTTAGGATGTAAGCTTGTATGAGCAGGGCCCTCTTCCCTCATGTCTCCATACCTGTTCTTCCGCTCCGTCTCTACTGTATTTGCCTGCCCGGAGTTTCTGAAGTATTGGTATTTTATGTTTAATGTTCTGTACTGTTTTACCCTGTATAGTCTACTGTTTGTACTGTGTGCGGCGCTGCGGAAACCATGTGGCGCCTTACAAGTAAACGATAATAACGATAATAATAAAGATGCTTAAATTAACATTTAGCAAAGTGTGTCAGTAAAACTGATTGGATGGCTGCTGACCAAGGAGAAAGAGCAGAGTAATGAAAACTAGACAGGGCAACATTGAGGAGAGGGACATAGAAGTACTAGGGGTATGCTCTTTAAACATCTTATAAATCTTACTTATTGCCCATCCAGTTGTAGGGGGGGCATGTTGGATATGCTTGTAGAGGCATTTATGTCTGTATCAATAGATCATTTGTGAGAGCGATTTATTACTAACTAATCGCCAGCTAGCAATGTGATGTGTAGTGCTTCACCCTGTTCTGAAATCGACAACACCAGCTTGAAGGAAGACCAGGTGACTTCACATTAGAGCATTGGGTTTCCATAAACACCACCTCCCCCAAGAAAAAAAAAAAGTTGGAACTTACTGTGACTTCACTCGTCCAAATCCTCTTCACGTGGTCCTAATCTACTATCCGCGCAGGGAGAAGTAGTGTGACAGTTGATAGGTCACACTGCTGTGCTGATAGCGCCTCACCCCCTCTGATGCCTCATTTACACTGAAGACCCAATGCCTAACGCTAGAGGTCTTTCTGGATGAAGGCTTGAAATCAATGGACATAAATGTAATTTTTTTAGCCTAAACAGCTGTGTATGAATACAATTCAAAAAGGAATTCCAGCAGACCATCAACTCATGTGGCTAAGTAACAAATTAAATGCTACTTGGCTAAATATTGAATATACATTTGCATATTTTAATGCACAATGATGTACTGTTGGTCATTGTATATATAGAGTTTCCTAGCACATAAAAGCTTGAGCGATCCATAGCCACCCCCCATTATTTTTTTTCACTGGGTCTGAACTATAAATTTTGCTTAAAATTTTTGCTTGCAGATTATTAAGCAACTGCAAGGGCTAGTTTATAGCACTGCTATTGGCCACTTGGTACTGCTATTAGGAGATACAGTAGTCAGTAACAGAGCACTTGGAAATGCTTGTAGAAGATACTGCGAACAGGAACAGAGCCCAGAGACCTTCACCTAAAGGATGAGCATTGTTCTGGCAATGTGCAGCCAGCAGTTCCTGGTTTAAGTAGGGCAGAATACTTTACTTAAATCACTGATAGGCTGGCTGAAACATGTGACTGTAGTTGCAGAAGACTGGTTTGTCAGAATGGATCACATGATGCAATCCAAGAAAGCCACACCCATGAAGCCGAACAGCAGGGATTGTTTGTTTACAAATAATGACGCAGGACTCAGGAGTGCCATAGATGACCTGCAAGGGCACGGAGGTTGTAAGGTGACATCGCCACACCAGGTAAGTGGGGCTAAGAGCTCAATGTGTGACAGTGAAGTTTTCACAGGCTGAAACGAGGAGTTGGGTGCAGGGCCATCTTAACAGCATTATAGGCCCCCGGGGCAAAGCAGTGTCCTGGGGCCTTACCTGCACAAACACTCAGAGGAATAAAAATGTAAATTATTGATAAAATTATGCTTATATTTATTGGTACCTCCAACAAAATCAGTGCTAAAACATTAAAAAACATTTTGTACAGCAGAGATTAATCCACACAAATGGTTAGACAATGTAACATGAGCCTTGAAGTTGAAAAACAAAAAATTCAACATAAAAATGGTACTTGAAGAAAAACGAAACCTACGTTTAGTAGGTAGCTGAGGGGGGTTGGGTACTATTTTCCGTCTGTACAAAGTACATGCTTTAGTAATGAACCTTGTACAGGCGACGCCTCCTTAAATTACTACCTTAAGAACTCGGATCACATTCAGTCTCTCCAAGGTCACCTCATCTCTCGCTGCCGGGTTCTTCAGGTGCCGCAATTCAGGAAAGTCTGCGTTTGAATGTGTCAGTAATTTCAGTGAGTCGGCGATGAGGTCTTCGGTTTCATCCTGCCGGGATAAGTACTATCGGGTTTTACAGCTTCGGAAAAGTGATTACCACCGGCAGAGGGAGGAAACTAACATGGACTGTTAAAAATATTAGAAGAACTTTATTATAGCTTTATGCCTTCAAAAAATGATGTGTGTTGATTAGACAAATTGTACATAAGCAAGACAAACTCAACAGACATAATTTCTTGAAGCCGTAAAGCTATAATAAAGTTCTTCTAATATTTTGCAAAAACAAAGTACATGTAATAACTACTGTCCAATTAGTACATGTACGTTGGTTTCGTCAAAGTCAAGATATGTATTCGCGTAATATTATAACATGTATAATTTCTAATGCACATTGTCTAGAAAGTTCCCGAAGATAACCCTTACATTTAATGTACAGTACTTCAATGCAGCAATTATATTACCCAATAGTTGTTTCTATTCACATGTTCTTTATATTTTCCCTAGGATTCTCTCTACTCCCCACTGTTTTATTTCCATTCATCATGCTCTTTCACAATCCCTAATTCATTTTAATGACCAGCACCCAGAATTTTTATAATACATTATATACTGATCAGTGAAGTGACAAGTGTAGTGAATAGCATTGATTATCTCATTACAATGGCACCTGCCAAGGTGTGCGACATATTGGGTGAGCATAAGCATTTGAGCAACTTTAACAAGGGACAAATTGTGATGTCTAGATGACTGGGTCAGAGCATCTCCAAAATGACACGTCTTATGGGGCGTTCCCTGTATACAGTGGTTAGTACCTACCAAAAGTGGTCCAAACATGGACAACTGATGAACTGACGACAGGGTCATGGGAGCCCAAGGTTTATTGATGCATGTGGGGAGCAAAGGCTAGCCCGTTTGGTCCTATCCCACACAAGATCTACTGTAGCATTGCTTATAAATTGCTGAAAAATTAATCCTGGCTATGATTGAAAGGTTTAAGATAACTACAGCACAAGAACATATAATTCAGGCTGTTCTCTCTTCAATTATTTAGAATAAATATTAGTTAATTCTTCTACAGCTCGTATGGAAAGGTGCAACCATAATCTACTAAGCATATCGTAAAAAGTATAGAGAACAGAGTTTTCCGCCTGGAATTAGTGTTCGCTCCAGGGTACCAATTGTAAATGAAGTAATCATCCATTATAGGCTGTCAGTGAACCATTCTAGAAAAAGCCTGTTTTCTGTACTTTATGTGATATGATAGAAAAGAACACACAGTGCACTGCAGCTTGTTGTGTATGGGGCTGCATAGCTGCAGACTGGTCAGTGCCCATGCTGACCACTGTAAACTGCCGAAAGCTGCTACAATTAGCATGTGAGTGCCAGATCTGGACCTTGTTGGCAATGGCCTCTTTCAGCAGGATAATACACACTGCCACACTGCAAACATTGTTTAGGAATGGTATGAGGAACATAGCAAAGAGTTCAAGGTTTCTTGGCCTTCAAATTTCCCAGAGCCAAGGAGGGCACCACCTTGTAACTTACATGACTGGTTCTACTGCTAACGTCCTGGTGCCAGATACCAGAGGACACCTTCAGAGGCCTTATGGACACCATCAGGGCCTGATCAACCACTAGGCTGACCAGGCTGCAGCCTGGGGCGCTGGGTCCCGGGGGGCGCGGCACTGTGGGTATTTTTTTTTTTTTTTTTTCTTCATTCATTTTTTTTTTGGTGTGGGGGAGGGGGGGGGGGGTCGCCGCTGGGGGTCACCGCGGGGGGGGGGTCGCTGCGGGGGTGTGGTGGGCTCGACGATCAAAAACATTGGTGGTCAGTGGTTAGCAACACACAGCCAATCGCCAGGCTGCCTGTTGCTGTGCAGCAGGCAGGAAGCAGGACGTCTTCACTTCCTATCTGCTGATCTGAGGAGAGGAGCGACGCTGGCACAACTACAGGTAAGTGAAGGGGGGAACTGCCCTGCATATCTATAGGGAGTGGGGGAACTGCCCTGCATATCTATAGGGAGGGGGGGAGCTGCCCTGCATATCTATAGGGAGGGGGGGAACTGCCCTGCATATCTATAGGGAGGGGGGGAACTGCCCTGCATATCTATAGGGAGGGGGGGAACTGCCCTGCATATCTATATGGAGGGGGGGAACTGCCCTGCATATCTATAGGGAGGGGGGGGGAACTGCCATGCATATCTATAGGGAGGGGGGGGAACTGCCCTGCATATCTATAGGGAGGGGGGGGAACTGCCCTGCATATATATAGGGAGGGGGGGAACTGCCCTGCATATCTATAGGGAGGGGGGGGAACTGCCCTGCATATCTATAAAGAGGGGGGGAACTGCCCTGCATATCTATACGGAGGGGGGGAACTGCCCTGCATATCTATAGGGAGGGGGGGAACTGCCCTGCATATCTATAGGGAGGGGGGGAACTGCCCTGCATATCTATAGGGAGGGGGAACTGCCCTGCATATCCATAGGAAGGGGGGGGAAACTACCCTGCATATCTATAGGGAGGGGGGAACTACCCTGCATATCTATCTATAGGGAGGGGGGGGGACTACACTGCATATCTATAGAGAGGGGGGGAACTACCCTGCATATCTATAGGGAGGGGGGGACTACCCTGCATATCTATAGGGAGGGAGAGGGGGAACTGTCATGCATATGTATAGGGAGGGAGAGGGGGACTGTCATACAAATCTATAGGGTGGGAGGGGGGGGCTGCCATGAAAATCTATAGGGAGGTAGAGAGGTTGATATGTATGAAGGAGGGCAGAGGAGGGGGGCTGATATATGTGACTGGGGGAGTTTTGATGTGACGGGGGGGGTAGCTAGCTAGCAGAGTGGAGGTAAGGAAAATAGCTGCAAGGGGGATGGATGCAGGGTGGGAGGTAAAGAAAATGGCTGCAGCAGGGGTTAAGGAAAATGGCTGTGGGGGGGTTGTGGTTAAGGAAAATGGCTGCAGGGGGTATTTAAAAAATAGAGCAGCTTTGGGGGGCAGAATCTCATGATTGTGTGGTGGTCACATGGGTGGTCTCAGCAATCACTAGAATACTAAATATTAGTGAGATGGGGCTGGTAGAGGTTTGTATTTGATTGACAACAAATATTCAGATATTGCTTATATATGCCTGTCCAATGGGGTACTTTTAGCTGGCCATAATGGAGTGTTTTAACTAAAGGGCCTAATCATTCAGGGTTTGCATTATAATACATTTTTGCATTTTCAAAAAAGGACGCCAACTTTCCAGAAGCCAGCGAGAGGATAACAAAGTTGCAAGAGAGAAGAGCAAGGACAGGTAAGAGACAATGGCACAATCTGTCTAAATTTGAATGCTGGAGAATACACCTGAACATTCATATTCAGGAGTGTTCCTATACACCTATATATTCGGAGGAGGGGGGGGGGGGGCGCTGCGGCCGTATTAGCCTAGGGCGGCCAGAACCCTTAATCAGGCCCTGGACACCATGTCTCGACATGTCAGAGTTTTTTGTGGAACAAGGGGTCCTACACAATATTAGGCAAGTGATTTAAATGTTGTGACTGATCGGTGTATATAAAGGCTAAATAATACCTATTTTACACAGAATAAATTAACTTCTACAATTTGAGGCAACAGGTTTGTTGTCACCAAAAACGTCCAATTCCTTTTTCTAAAACTGCATTCAAATAGTTGATTTAATTTTATGTATAATTATCTTCACTAACCTTATGTCCAGATGCACATCAATGTGTTTATTTACATTGACACAACCAAGTTCCAGAAAGGAATACATTTCTTTATTAAAAAAATAATGTTAAGTCCATATTCACCTTCACATATCTTAGAGCATTTATGTGTTTTTATTATGTTATTCTTCAACTGCTTTTATGTTTATGCTTTACTTGTCTTGCACAGTTTTGCAGGTAGAGATTGAAAACACGACTGCTCATAAACTTATATGTATTAATGGAGTAGCTGATACAGAACTTGTCAGGTCCATCAAGGCATTCCTGTAAACAACAAATATGTTTGATAAGTTGATCAAACATGGCTTATAATTATGCTTGTGTTTTCCATATTTGCATTAATGTCCCTTAAAAATACATTTATCTGTACTGATATATTATTTGGGTATAAATAAGAATATTTGGAGAAAATCAAACAGAAGATGGACATCTCTCTACATTATATTTGACAGTTATATGTTTAGAACTGTTCCATATCATTCTTTATGGATAAAGTAATTTCCATGTTAACCGCATTGGATCACCAACTATATTATTGCATGTCAATAAATACTTGTTTGTTACAGGTGAGACACAGAATTTCAAAAATGCTTTTGTTGGGAAAGATGTAGGCATTATGGGGTTACCCCTTGCCTTTTATTCTGGAATGTATGCATATGCCGGCTGGAAAGTAGATCTGTAAAATTATTTTCATGTGAAAAGTAAACCTTTTAATTTCCTTGTCTTAAAGGCTCCTTTAAAAATCCCATTGCTTGGAGATAACCCCAGCTAAGTGGATCTTCCATATATATGCAGAGACTATAATTAGGGCCTTATTTAGAGCTTAGTTTACTCAAAGCACTGTATTCAAACTAATTCAGTGAGTGCACGCTCATGCGGTCACCCACTTATTTCTTCCTCCATATATTGATTGAAAAAGATGGCTGGTAAATCCCAAAGAGCAAACAAAAATACCCAAATAATTAAAAGTAAAAAACTAAGTAACATAAAATCAATAACTTTCTGCCCCCTGAACAATATTGCTTTAAGCATGGTAAATACAGCTCTGACCATCACGGAGATTCATATTTATATGTTGTAATTAGAAATATTACTTGTATGGACTTACATGAGACTGACACCCTGGGCCTGATTCATTAAGGCACGTGAATGCTGATACGTGATATATTTTGCTTAAAATCAATCTGCGCATGCCCAGAAACTAGCCATATACCACAGAACGCAGCAACGTCCAATTTATCTTCTAACACACTTACCTTTGGGACTTTATATTCCACATGTGTATTAGACATATCCTGTAGTGTATTGTCTGTTAGAGCACAACTAGACCTGTATTCCTCAATGGACGTATCTTCAGATCCGCTCCTTGATGAATACGGAGGCACGTACACCCGAGATATATGCTTTTTTTAAAACGCACAAAAAGCAAACAAAAATGCACAATATGCTTGTTTTACATTCCTTGATGAATCAGGCTCCCTGTGCTTAGGACCATGCACTGCTAATGATGCCAAGAATCCATTCATAGAGTTACAGGCAGGGAGGAGTAAGCATATGTGAATGAGTCCTAAACTTTTTAATCAGTGTAAGACATCAGACCCACTGACATTTTCCTTACATTTTTAACGTTAGTAAAACACATATCAAATGTAAATTTTTTTGGTGAGCCTTATAACTTGTGGTTTTACTAGTGTCTTTAGGGATCACTGTAAGCTGCACAGCAAGTGCAAAAAAATTTAACAAGTGGCTTTCAGAAAAAATATTATTGCAACACAAGTAAAAAGTCCAATAGGTATGGTAATACTAGAGACAATAGAGAAAAACTCTCTCAGACTGAGACATGTCTTCTCCTTGGGCCTCTCTATGCTTAGAGCGGTGGGAAGATGAGGTATTGGGCAGGCAGGCATAGGCATAGTGCAGTAAGGGTGTGTTATCGCACCTCTATGATGTGTGTCTGTTGTGTCTTCTTTCACCTGGTGAAAGGTCCTCACTGATGATGCTTGTATGCATTTTCCTTACTATTCTAAGTAGAGATGGGCGGGCCCGGGTTTCCTTGAAACTGAACCCACCCGAACTTCGGGGATCCAAGTACCGAGCCAGTCGTCTCGGTACGCTCGCACCTATTCAGTTTCCAAAACTAGGCAAAACGTCATTGTGACGTCGTCGGATCTTGGAGTTTCAGAATGAACAAATACCCGCCTCCAATGCGATCTAGCAGAGAAGGGTTAGGTCACAGAATAGAGCAGGAATAGCGCAGTATAGAGCAGGCATTTTTCAGAATTTGCACTACAAAGTGTTTGGGCTGTCATATCCCCCCTTCTAAAAAAGCTGTATTTACTGAGTGCTGAAATTGTAATATAGCAGCACTGTATATTTCTGAATTTGCACTACAAAGTGTTTGGGGTGTCATATCCCCCCTTCTAAAAAAGCTGAATTGGCTGATTGCTGAAATTATAATATAGCAGCACTGTATATTTCTGAATTTGCACTACAAAGTGTTTGGGGTGTCATTGTAAGTCCTGCACCAGTGGCAGCAGTTCTGGCACGTGACAAGAAGAAAGCCCTTGTCATGCTTGGACATAAGACCAAAAAAGCCACTTCTTATGTGTAGAATTATTTCTACACAAATCCTGGCAACAGTTGTCTAGCCCTTTATAGTGTATGTGTTAAGGCCACTTACTGGTATTGGCACAACTGTCACGGTTCAATGTGGAGGTCACTTACTGGTATTGGCACAGCTAACCCAGAGGCGTGGAGTCTAAATGCACTCCTGGTCTTCACCAGTGACCCTCGCAAGGAAGTTTGGAATGTGCTGCAGGAGTACGCAGGCCGCGGACCTCAGGGTCAGCCACCAATGAAGTGATGCTGGTAATGGTGCTGTACTGACTGAAGGTAGGAAGAAATAGGAATCGGGCTGAAACGTGGTGAGGCGATCCGAGGTCAAACCGGGCTGGCTGCGTAGTACAGAGGAGGCACACAATAGCGAGGTCAAACGGTCCGGGGTCAAAGTCAATGAAGAGGATAAAGCCCAAGGGAGATCCAAAGGGAGAGTCAAACAAGCCGGGTCAGGAACCAGAAGATCAATCCGAGAAGAGTAACACTCTGGGAGACGCTGGAGCAGGGGAAACATTCCACGATACTCTGGCACCCTAATGGTGCAAGAGACTTCCTGATATAGGAGGCGGCAGACCCCTATTGGAGAGCGGGGGTCAGGTGAGCAGAATAGTGTCCCGTTGCTAGGCAACGGGACGCGGACCCCTAAACATGCGGCCGGCCGCCAGGCGGAGATACGTCATTCGTCCCGTTGCCATTGCCATGGGGAATCGGAAACCGGCGCCCGTCCTCGGCACCGAGTGAAGGTGCGGGGACGGCGCCTGACAGTATGTAAAGCGACAGTCAGTTGAGGGAGGGACCTTAACCATCTTGGAACCTCATCCATGTTAGTCCATTTGACGCAAGTTCATGGCAAGGTGTTGGGAAAAGCTGAAAGTTATTGTAAAAAAATAACAACAAGCAGTCCATCATCAGCTTAGGACCCTTCTCTCACCTACATCCCGACGCCTGCAATCTACACCCACAACACCGTCCTCATCAATATCCTCAGTAGGGATCGGAGTTAGCCTCTGCATCCAGCTTTGTAAGGCTCGATGACTCCTGCACTATAAATGATTCCTCTGAAGAATTCTTTAGCGTTAGTCCCACTGCTGCTGTTGTTGTGCTGCTGGGGTGAATCTTCCTCCCATAAGCAGACCAAGAAGAAGAGCACTAGTACTTTACAACAATTAACTGTGAAACAATCTTTTGCTAGATGAAGCAAGTATGACAGCAGTCACCCAGTCGCAAAACGGATCACAGACGCCATGGGGACTATGCTAGTGTTAGATCTGCATCCAATATCCACTATAAACGCAGCTGGTTTTTCACAGATAATTGATGTTTTGTGTCCCCGTTGCAAACTTCCATCACGACACCATTTTTCAAGAAAAGGTATTCCGCAACTATACCAAAACATTCGCAAAAATGTACTCATTGGGCTCAAAAATGCCATTGTATCCACTGAACACTTAACCACAGATATGTGGACAAGCGAAACTGGGCAAACTAAATATTATATGACTGTGACAGCCCACTGGGTGTGTGATTCGTCATCACCACCAGGAACAGCAGCAGCATGTACCCAACTATGTCACATTTTTCAGAGGCAGGCTACTCTGTGTATCACCGACTTCACTAAGAGGCATACAGCTGACAATCTATTACAAAAACTAAGAGATGTCATTGCAACATGGCTTATCCTGCTTGGACTCTCATCAGGATGTGTCATTCTAATAACACCACCAATATTGTGAAAGCATTACAGCTGGGTGAATTCCATCACATTCAGTGTTCACTCACACAATAAACTTGGTACTGCAGAGCTTTTTAAAAAATGACAGGGACATGCAGGAGATGCTGTCTGTGGCCCGTAAAATATCTGGACATTTCCTGCATTCGGCAACAGCATGTAGGAGATTGCAGCAGCTACAAGAGCAATTTAATTTGCCCTGTCACCAACTGAAGCAAGAGTTGGTAAAAAGGTGGAATTCCATCCTGTATATGCTTTTGAGGATGGAGGAACAGCGAAAAGCTTTCCACACTTACACCACATGATATTAGGAAAGATGGGGGATGTATTTTACTCAAGCGCAGTGGAAAATACTTTTTGTGTTGTGCAAGGTCCTGAAGCCATTTGATGCACTCACCT
Organism: Mixophyes fleayi; assembly: GCF_038048845.1. Classification (NCBI taxonomy): domain Eukaryota; kingdom Metazoa; phylum Chordata; class Amphibia; order Anura; family Limnodynastidae; genus Mixophyes; species Mixophyes fleayi. Next base: position 25,068,477 of record NC_134402.1, on the reverse strand, counting down.
GTGAAGTGAGTCTAGACACTGCTAGCTTGAGCCAAGTGATTCCCTTAATTAGACTTTTGGTAAAGCAGCTTGAGAAACTGAAGAAGGAGATGAAACAAAGCAGTTACGCCAAGTATGTCTGACTTTTAGATCAAGTACTTTATTCGCTTCACAAGTATCCAAGAGTTCTCAAATTCTTGAAATCGGATCACTACATTTTGGCGTCTGTGTTTGATCCTAGGTTTAAGAGCTATGTCTTCTCTTTGTTTCCAAGTGACCCAGGTCTCAAGAGATTCAAGGAGCTTCTGGTGAGCAAGATGATAGCTCAAGTGTTGCGTGACTGGACGTCGTATCCTCCTTCAGTTTCTCAGTCAACTGCTGCTAGGAATAACCTTAGCTTCCCAAGAGATCCAGAGATGATGCAGATGACTAAGCAAAACATTTTGACATCTGTTCTTGTCTACTGTAAAATAATTGATCAAAATTAATGACACATCTGCTGTAACTCCACCTGATCCTCCTATCAACTATCAACATCCAAAGAATGGTGGAGGATTATATTAATTTTTTTTGAATGGTATAAAGACAACTGTTTATTAACAAAGAACAACGTTGCTTGCAGAAGTAATGGAAGCATGGATGTTTAAATAGACGTGTATATGTGCTACTCAAACCTTCCACTTTGCTGCTCATTCATCAGTATTGCACAAAGAGTTTGTAATCTGCACTTCACGTCAAAGGTACCTAACTATATTATAATTTTTTGGGAATTGGGGCTGATTTGAAGCTCAGTGATGAACTTGCTTTTTGCTGTGAATTTCAATGGCTCTTTTAAGTGCATTGTCTGGCACCCTGAATTGGTCTTGGTCTTATAAAAGCACGCTTCCTGGCGGCGTCAGCGCTCGTCACCATGAATTAGCTGTGGAATTACTACAGTTATCCAAGGAACGTGTGGAGAAATCAAATGAACCATAACTGATTTCAGGATTCATTCTTAGTTTCACTGTACAGGCCATGTGCTCAGGGTGACAGCGATCTCCTCGTTTTCATCTTCCAAAGCTTAGTCTGCAGGGGCCAGTGACACACCCATTTGTTTTCTCAGGTCTCTTAGCGGTTCTTTAAACTGGACATATTTATCGTCCTGCCTCAGGGACTCCTCTGTATTTTTTTTATGAAGCGCAGTCTATCTCTCGTGTACAAGCTCTCTTAAATCCGAGATCTCATCCGGTGGGTTACGTTTTAACTTAAGTATGGCCTTCTCAACTGCATCTATATGTTGCTTTAAGTCTCTGTTCAATGCAGCGCATTCCAACATGACAGATTCCATGCTGCCCACATGTTCCGTGTCAGTCTGTCTGAAGCAGATCTAATGCCACTCCCGTTGTAATATCCATTCCTGTGTCTACATAAGTTTGGCAGTTCTTCAAGGATGAGAGGGAGGTATCCACAAAGGAGAAGGAGACTAAAGATGCAGCACGAGCAGACATAGTTTAATAATGTAAAGTTCATTGACAGCTCTGTTAGGCTTAAGACAGCTAAGCTATTGGTAGCTTGTTTTGTGGGGGCCCAAAGAAAGCAAGTACTTCAGCCACAAAAGTGGCACTGCTTTGTCGATGGAGAGCTTTCTTTGTTAAACTGTACATGTCCTTTCAATATCTTACATAAGGGTGGGTAGGAGGGCCCAAGGACAACTCCATCTTGCACCACTTTTCTTTTCTGCCATTGCTGTGAGGCAATGTTTCCTAGATGTGCTTCGAACTGTGGTGTGTTTGTCATTGCTCTGTCACTTACCATGCATCGCTGCAGTCTTTGTTTGAAAGTGTATGAAAATCATATTGTGACCTGTGAGGTGGTCAAAAGTGACTGCAAATCACTTGAAATTAGTGTTATTGAGGTTCATAATAATGTAGGGTAAAAAAAGAGCAAAATTATGTGATTTTAGCAAGAAAAAAGTAGGGATTTTTGAAAAAATAGGGATCAAAAACCAAAACTAAAACACACAAGGGCGGTTTTGCCAAAACCAAAACACAAAGTTATTCCAAAACCAGAACACGAGGGTCAGTGAATATCTCTAGTTGTAAGCGTACCTTGCATCCAAGTCTACATAAGTCCCTGAGTAACTAAGCAGCACACATGTGTGACTGGATATCCCTAATTCCTCACCATTTATCAAACAGCTGGTTCCTGTACTTTGGACCTAGTAATCTTTGCACACACACATGACAGTAGAGTTTAACACAGTTTTCCTCATATCAATTAATTCCAGTTCAAACTGATCAGATTTTGATTGTATCTAAGAAGACCATTAACAATAGTTTTTTGATTTTGTCACTTAAATCAATTTGACTAATCAAGGTTTCATGAGCTACTAAATTAAAAACTATTTTTAATCAGTGAAAAATAGGCAGAAGCCAAAATGGAAATTCTTGTATTATGTCATGATAAACATATATAACAATTTATGCTGTCTTTTTCATGGGCTGTACTGCTTAATGACATACTACGTGTTTTTGAAATGCACGTTTATGGTTAAGATTAACAAAATCAAACCTTAACTATATCCCAGACTTAAATATCTGAATACAGCTCAATTTCTTTCTTTTTAGGTTTTACCTCAATTTTGTTACTGAAGAAGTTGAAAATCCTGAAAAGTGAGTGAGGAACAAACAAAAAAAAAAATATTTATCTTTCTTTATTTTTATTTATTAACTATGTTAATGTTTAAGATGTAATATCAGTCATTATGATGTGCTGGAGAAGCACAAACACCAAATCTGTAAGTGTGCATCAAGTGAATGCTATGGCTTGCTAGGTAGGGTCAATGCTATCACTTTATTCCTCAGCAATGACACTGGTTCCAAATAAAGTTATAGGCTGCATTCTCATGAATATTGATTCAGCCCACAAAATGGCTGCCTCCATTTTGCATAGTCAACAGAGGCAGTTTCATTGGTTCAGCAGAGGGTAAAAGATTGTATTAGATATGCTACAAGCAATTTCAGTTGGCTACCAGGAGAACAATAGGTTTTCTACAGGGAACCAAGAAAGAGAGTGATTAGTTGCAGGCCCCAGTCTAGGCCATCAGGGTAGTGTTATGATTCCTAGTAAACTCAGCAAGCAGCCACGGAAATATAATACAAATGTCTTTATTCCAGCAAAATATATAAGCAAGGATTCAGTTCCAGTAACATGCAGGTTTTCATAAACAGGTATAATGAACAGGTATGGCAGGAAGGTACACAGAAATAACTGGTTCCACAGAATATAAATATAATTTGAATGCAGGGATAATAAGGATGAGTCACCCAATTTCAGGATGCAAAAGTTTAGTCCAGGAAGCAAACAGAGTCCAGGCAAAGTAAATGTCACAAGCAAACTTGCATAGTCCGGTAATCAGGCCAAGGTATAAGGTAACGAGAGGTCCAGCAGTATTCAGTATCCAGGCAAAGTTCGGGGTCACGAGCAGACAAGCATAAACGGTAAACAGGCCAAGGTCACAACGGGAGATCAAATATCAGCAGAATCAAACAGGAACAGGGGGAACACAAGCAGCAGCCAGGTATACAAGGATGAACTGCTCAGAGCACAGCTTGAGGCAGGTACTTAAAGCAGTGCAACAGGTGCAGTTCTAATTAGGCATAATGCAAGGTGATTAACTCCTTCAGGCATGTAGAAAAGTTCAGGAACAGAACAGCAGCACCTCTGGTGGTATAAGGTACTGCTGCTAGATACAAATAACAGGCAGAGTTGTAACAGGTAGCTGTAGATTAACAGAAGAGTAGACAAGTATAGGTCAAGGCCTGAACTAGTCACTCGAGTTCAATTCAGCATATAAGACTGAGGTCAGGGCAGCCAGCACAAAACCCCTAGATATGTAAGAATCCACTTACAGGAAGAACAAGGCAGATCAGTATACATATAACCAGTGGTGGTAGTCATCATAATGACACTGATGCCACCTACAGCAACAACACCGACAAAAAAATTCCGAATTGAAAAATTACTATAAAACCAAATGAAGACTTAGCATAAAATTGACAATGTACGTCACCGACCTGCTTCTGTTGCATTCCGAACCCTAGCAAAGACGGCAGTTTCTATTCACGTCACTTTGCATAGCGACTTCCACTTTTCTCTTTTTTTGTCGGTGTTGTTGTCGTCTGTACCATCACATTCGTAATTACGTACCCAACCCATAACCAGACTAAATATCAAGGTGCTTCAACAACAGAATGTTTGAATCCTTGCTCAGGCACCTGTTAAAGGGTTGAGCGAGTTTAAAAAAAGGCACTGTCATATGCCATGTCATGCCAAATTCATTGCATCCATAATGCTAGTAACTATTCACAATTTGTGCCCAGTGGGTGAGACTCAGCAGCCTATTAGACATGTTTTAAAAGGAAAAAAATATTGGTAGTCCAGTGACCCAGCCCAAGGTAGCCCACTATCTATGGGACTGGCCCAAAGGGCAGGTGTCTCTCTGCCACCCAGGCTAGCAGCCCCTGCCTGTTTGGGTATGATCACTTTTAAAGTGTATTTCACAGACAAGAGATTCAAAGAAAATTTAAGCAGCGACTCTGAAATGTCTCAATCTAAAGACAGGTAAGTTATGTGCAGCAAATGACAACATTGGTGCCCTTTAAGGTGTGAAAGAAGAATGTCTATAACATATGTTAAAGTGTTCAGAGTTGCATTGATAGGTAGGCATCATAAAGCATAAAGTGTTTATAAAGAACATGGACACAGGTTATACTAAAGAGATTAATGTAAATAAAGGGTTACCAGGGACATATAATACTTTTTTTTAAAAAAATCCAGTTTTAATTTTAACTAAAACGTTGTTAATGTTGTTAATGTTTACTCAGCATAGATTCAGTCTTGGCATTTGTGTACTTGCTGACTGGCTTCTTTGCGTTTCATTCACGTGATTGACCTGATTCGCCAGTGGACATGAATTATTCAGCATGTGTTTGGTTAATTATTTTGTAGATTAAATTCTTTGTGGCAAATCTCTGAATTTGGCTGAATGTATTCCTCTCTAATAATAAAAAATGAGAGTATAAATTCAGATACAACAAAGTAGAAGTAGTCATTGACATGATCATGCCAACAAACCTAAAACAGTGAGAGGCTGTGGTAGGTATATGCAAATATTTAACACCAGTTTTGAAAGGATTAATACCAGCCACTGCTCTTTGTGAACTTGACTTCTTTTTGAGTCTCAAAAGCTGTTGTGAACCCATCAGATAACTCATAACCAATCGTACAGTAACATTGTTGAATTTCTTTGATATCAAAAAAGATGCTGTGATTAAGTTTGAAGCACCACAAACAAGGTTAATGGCAGTGACTACTCACTAAGGCAAGACAATAGCCTAGACACCTAGTCTGACACAAAACAGATTAATTCCGAACATTGAAAAATAAATGTTGGCTACAGAAGTGGTGTGGGGGAATTTCCATCATTAATTACATTTACAATTGTAGAACAGGGGCTGAAACACACTAGAACACATACTTGAGAAACTCCTGGTTGCGATTCCACCACACCTGCAAAGGATAATGTTATGATAACATTTGCATTATCAGTGTAATATAAACCAGACAAAGACATCACAATGGAAGACATATTATCCAGGGCATTCCCATCCAGAAATAAGGAACAGGAGGAGCCAGATGATTCTAATGCTTTCTTTCATGGACAGTATTTAGACACAGAATGAGTCTGATGTCTTAATGAATCCTTCACATTTATTGCACCAAAACATTTTTAAGACAAAATGCTATATTAACATTAAAGTAAAAAAACGCTTAAAAATTTCAAAATATGCACAGCTAACGACATTTTTTTGTCTGATGATATGTGATCTCTTGTTATACAAATAATCACCTCAGCAGGCTAAACATCCTTTTATTTGAAAATCCAGCACTACGAATTATATTTTTTTGATTTTGGACTAACTGAAGATAATTGTAATTGATACTATGATACAGCATGTAGTTTTAGATGAAAGAGATTAGTAAATATTGCTTTTAAGTTGTTGCATTCCAGAAGATGTTACGTAACACACACACACACACACACACACACACACACACACACACACACACACACACATAAAGAGTTATTGGTTTACTACAAATGCATTTTGAGGCAGAACAATGGCACTTTATTTCCTATATCCATTGTTTGGCAGTGCAAAACACTTTAAAATCTACATCTACTGGTTCAATGCCAATACAGAATACTATGCTGAAAATTCACAATTAGTTCTGGAAGATTCATGGCCTGTGCAGTCAATGGAACACCTCCCTCTCCTTTTTCATGATGTATTCACAATTCTGCTTTTTATATGAATAAGGCCATACATTTATTTCAATATAGAAAGAACAAGCTGACCTTACGAGGAGATACGTCAGTAATCCAAAGAGTGCAACTATGCTGCACGTTCTGATTCTGCTTTTTGTCAAAGCCCTTCGCATGTGACAACATTAGAAAATCTTCAACCCTAATTTTGCTGAAGATTCAAAAACAATTGTTTAGAAATTGTGACCATATAATGTGAACCAAACCAGCACATATTTATTTATATTATATTAATGTTTTCTAGTTCTACTTTGTTCATTTCCTGTCATTTATTTTACTAAACTCAGTGTTTGATTTAATTTGTTCTCCTAAGGGAGGGACTCTTATGTCTGCTTTACCCAGGCGCGGGCTGGCAAATTTCAGCCCTGGGGCACACAGGCGGCCGCATCACCTAACACGCGATGCGTGTCATGTGATGCGGCCGCCTGTGCGCTGACGAGGCCACATCGCATGTCATGTGGCCCAAAAAGCGGCTAGACTGAGCAGGCTTTACCTGACTTTACTTGAGCATTAGTTTAAAAAGCCTAAACCTGTAGAAATAGATGAGAGCATTTCCATTATTTTTTGGTTTTACTGGTTTAAAACATTTCCGAATATATTATGTGTAATTTAGCAATGATAGTTATATAACATTATTTCAGTGCACCTCCGTGAGTGGTGAATGACAGTCCTGCACCTATCGCCCCCTGGACTGCGTTGTCCGAAAAAAAATGCATTCCATCTGCACCACCATTTTTCTGTGCTCTCCTTTACAGAAATTCCAAAAAACGGGCAGTTGATATTTTAAAGCCATTTGGCAAAGTGAATCAGGGATGTATGTGCATATTGTAAAGTGGAAGTTGGCGGCAGTACTCTAGAAATCAAAAAAGGTGAAATCCACAACATGTTTCCCACTTATCACTTTAAATGTTTGAATATTTACTTGGAGTTTATATATTAGTATTCAACTCATCTAATTTGAATTTAGCCTTAATTCTAACATGAGTGTTACCATAGGAACACATTCATAGGATATTATAATTGATTTGCAAACGATCTTTATTGACTGAAATGACCAATTTTAAAATAGCAGCATCTGTGTTCACTTATGATTTTCTGTTACTATTGCTTTTGTTGGTTAATGATATTCTGGTTTCCATGGTGCTGTTGTAGCTGCAAGTAGCTCTATTCATAAGTGAATGGTGTAATTTCTGTTATTACGGTAATATTATTGGTGGCAAATTGTTCTTCTATACTTGATGTTGTAAAAATTCCCTCTTTAGAAATTAAATGTCAGAGATTCTCAATAATAGTAAAATCCAGAGTTTCTTACCCTTATGAACTTTTATAAATGAACTTTTCTTATTAACGTGCTTATACATTACAATATCTTTTCCTAAAAATGGGAGCTATCATTTTCGTCAATATTTCTTGTTTGAAACCTGTTTATACATCTGGATTGGTTTAAAGCAATTGTGTATACTATTTGAAATCTTGGTCCCTTTAATTATGGCAAGCAAAATATTAGCTTGGTGCATAGACCCCTATGTGAATCTGTCTATGGCTCAATCATTGAACACCTGAATCTCTATCCAGATATTAGGTGCCATATTGGGTATATTTAGTTGTTCAAGGGGCTGAATAGTCATAATCTAATAATGTTGATCATAAACTGATCAGGTTTTCAGCTTTGTCTGATCAAATCAATTTGTGTTTTCTTGGTTATAATGATTGTTATTCTGATCCTATTGCACTTTGTGGCCATTTTAGTTGAAAAAAATTATATTGGTTAGATATGAACTGCAATAAGGGCAAACATGATAGCCGCAGCCATTTGGCATGATCGCTGGACCTCTGTATGTGTATCAATATGTGATGGCTATTTGACATTGAGGCAAAATGACCAGTTATTTTGTCTTGTTTTCACCGTCCAACTACATTTATCATCCCAGAATCTTTAAAATCTGGGTGGATTTAAGTCATTCACCCATCTTTATGGCAGTTTTATGACAGTTTGGTCTAAGCTGGCCGACAAAATTGTCAATGTGTGGCCAGTTTTATAAATGAATATCCTGTTGTTTATTGTTAATTGGATTTTTACTGTAGCTTTTTATTATATAGATATTACATGATGTATGATTAGGAATATTATTCACATTAACATTTAAGACAGAACCACTGAACCATGTACCCAGTGAGTACAGGCATTTTTCCATTGTTACATTGTGCTGAAAATTAACTTAAGGAAATCTGTCTTGTTTTAATAGAAATGATTTGGGCTCAAGGCATGTTATCCAGCTCACAAATCAGGTATTCAGAAAAATTCAATAAATCATTCACATGAGAATCTGCTGGGATAAAATGCACATTTCTGATGTTGTTCAAGATACCTTTAATTATTTGTAATAATTTTGGTGTTTATTTAAAACTTGTATGCTGTACATAGCATCTAAAAAATCCAATGCAGTATTTGTGTAGTACTGCTGGAATTTACTGATGAAAATTAAATATTTTGAATTATAAACCTGAAGAACAGCATATTCTGAGTTTTTTTTCATGTCTCTAAAACTCTTTTCTGTCCACAATGTATGTATCAAAGTGCACATAAAATATGATAAATCCAACCACATAGTTTAAAGTGTTCTTCAGAGATATAGTATCCCCCAACTAAATTTTAAGCTATGTAGCTGTTTATATCATGTTTTCTGGGAATGCTTATATCTACATATTCTTATGTGAATTAATGGAAATGCCGGTATCTTCCCTAAATAAGGGATAAAGTCATTATGTAAGAAGGGAGTCCGGGTGGCAGGTTCAATTAGCATTGAGGTGCAACTGGACATAGTTTCAAAGTCTGCCTGAGCACCTTGCCGGTTAATACGGTACAGAAATCTCTGGTCATTTTTCCCTGCAAGTCAATGGAACGTAAGCGAAAATGAGCAGAGATTTTAGACATGTTGACACGTTGTCTCTGCGAAATGTACCGGAGAAACGTCACATCACCCTATGGCTAATTGAATGTGCTCCTATCAATAGGGTAGAGGCAGAGGACAAATAGGCACAAGTTTTCCATACTTGAACTAGGCTACCAGTAAAAACTTCAGCATCTTATCAATTAACCAACTCATTTGTCAATTGTCATTAAAAGTATATTATAACCAACATCCAATTAACCAAAATCATTTCTAAGTACACTGTACTGTTAATCACCTAAGCATGCCACACACTGTATAGTCCAGTCAAACCTTGGTTCACTACAACCTTGATTACGTTATGTTAATTAATCCCAACTATAATGTCATTGTTTGCATGTTATATGCTCAACTTTAATAAATATCAACTTATAAAATATTGGGCATTTGGTAATTTTTCAAGTTTTCATGAACAAGTACTTAAAACCTTTTGTTATTGTAAACATGTCTGGTAAGTGCAGTGCAATGGTTGTTTGTCATTTGCATATTGTAACATTCTGATAAAACACTATTCTCTCTTGTTTATTTGACACATTATATTGTTTGCAAATATGATAATGTGACTCGCATTTATAAACTAACAGTGTTAAGCGGCATATCTTTAGTTGGGCGTAAGTATACGCATTTTTAGATGATTTTGAAATACAGCTGTATTTGAGTTGACTTGAGATACATGCAATTCAAAATACACATGTAAGAACAAATGTTTATGTGTATATTCGGAAAGTCAATATTCATACAAATTGTTGCAGTTTTGAAAATAAGTTACCTAAACTGAGTTCAATTATATCAATGGATAGTGTAGATCTCCTAGATATCACTGAGAGGTACTACATTGATAAGAATGACAGGAACACGGTTAACATGGTCATACCCTATTTTGAAAAGACAGAGTAGTATAAAAAGGAGCTGGAATTGCTTTAATTGTAAAGAATAATACAGAAGTAACTTTAATGCACAGAGTACTGCAGACAGGATTGTGAGTGTTTGGGTAACTGCAGAAACTAGTGAGAGTAATAATGTATAGATCACCAGGACAAGATTAAGAATGGCATGGAATATTAATAGAAGAAATCAATGAAATGTCTCTGAAACAAGAGAAAATTAAGGGAGATGTCAATATGCATAAAATGGACTGGAATCTGGCAATTGCTAAATAAGCCAGGATCTCATGACATTGTGGATGACTTGCGTGGGGCATCAAAAAATCAGTTAGGGAACCAACAAGTATTCCTATATTTAGTTTCAGAACTGCAGATGTAGTATAAAATGCATATATTGGAGAGAACCTTGGAAGTAGTGATTTGTAATCTATTGGTCAGCGTGGTTGAATGTAGAGGTAGCAGTACAGCAGAACAGCATCAAAACAAAGGTTTTAGATTTAAAAAGGTTGAATTTAGTCAAATGATAAATCATGTGTGTGAAGCAGGGGGTTTATTTATATGTGAAGAACAGGACCAATCTAATAAACAAAAAATGCATTATTAAAAGAAACAGAACTTTATTCTAGACAACTAATATGATTCTCAAAGAAGTTGAAGTTGTTAGAAGAGCGAAATACAGTTGACACAATCTAACACAATCTTGCGAGTTGATGCATTAATGCAAAGGTCTTTGCCGCCTCTTGTGGGACTAAAGGCCATTTGTGTTGTCTTCTGAAAATCATCATGTTTCCCATCAATGACATAGTTATGCCAATATATAGCAAGTTACAGTGAACGGTTAAAGTTGATGGCTCAAACATTTCCACTGCCTGTGGCTAAAGCTAGGTAAACTGAACAATGATCTGCTTAATTTAATATGCAAACAAATACAATACTATAAGCAAATGCTTATATTAATATTGTTATTTGACCTGCCATAACTGGAAATGTTGTGTTCAGAATGGAAAACCTGGTAAAATTATTAGATCTGTCTTGTTCTTTTACTGAATAAACATCCCATTGATACAAACATTTCATCTGTTTCTGGCAAGCACAAAAAATATTTATATGCTCCCACTCGTAATACCCTACCAAGCTGCAACCAGTTCCTGCAGCTAGCTAACTACTTGCGCCACCTAATTCCTGCCGAACTTTTTCAGTCTTGTTTGATGTGTGTTCTACCAGCGTCTTAGGTAATTTTTGCAGGTAAACGCCCATAGCATCTGAATTATTCACGGTCACGCCTACATAACTCCATGTTCCACCCTTTCCCTCGTACTGGGACGCAAGCTGTCGCAGTGTACACTTGCTTCTGAAAGGCAGAAAGAACTGCAGGGAACAGTTGCTTACTGTAAATGCCCCATTAGTGGAATTGTGAAGGATGCTCCTGAAATGGACTTTGCGTCCGACTCTAAATGAGATCCTATATATTCCAGTTTTTTCCACCATAGTGATTTAACTAGGTAAAACTGTACCAGTCCTACATGCAACAGGTGCCATGAGAAATTGTCTTTACATTATTTCATCTGTTAATTAAAAATCAGATGTTGTAATGGTTAACTGTGCAATACCTATTGTAATAAATCTGTCTTCTGTTAAAATCCCGCTGTGTCTCTGAGAAATCTACACTAAGGACAAACGTAGACAAGATAAACACAGTGAATGGAATTAAACTGATTTAGTATAATGTACGGCATAAATAACCTTGATTCTTGCCTGTTGTCAGCGAACAATTAGATAGGCTAGTGGGTGAGTAGAAAGGTTAAATGGGACATTGAAACTGGAAATTCAGAAAATCATGGCTGAAATAAACAAATCATGGCCAGAATGCCTGCCCATAGCCTTGTTCAGTGTAACTACTGTGCCAAATAGGAATAGCAAGCTGTCTCCATTTGAAATACTTTTTGGAATACTACCAAAGACAGGGTGTTATTATCCACAGCAATTACAACATAAACATGAAGATTTGACTAGCTATATGAGAAGTCTAACTGACCATTTGAACTATTTCATGTTATAGCATTTTCTTCACTTCCAGAGCCTGATTCAGACCTATAGCAACATAAGCTGAAACCTGGCGATTGGGTGTACTTTAAGAAACATGTTAGGAAAACTCTTGAACCAACATTCGAGGGTCCATATCAGGTCTTATTGACCACGCCCACATCAGTGAAACTCCAGAACCGAGACTCCTGGGTGCACGCATCACACTGCAAGAAGATGATTTATGTAGCTGCAGCTGCGGAAGATACTCAAGGATTATTGCAGGCTGGTATAGCAAATCGCACAGGGACACAATGAGATACAATGTTGTGAAGAACCTTTTTTGAAATGGTTGGAAAGTACAAAGGCAAAGAATCAAATAGATCAATGCGGGAATAAAACCAATAGGATACATTCAAACCCATAATGTCACTAGCTACCAGGATAGAACAATAGTCTGTACCAATAAGACACAATTGGGGAGTTATACACTTGAATTGAGAACTAAACTCTATATTCTACAATAACAGCCAAAAGTGGTAACTAATACCATTGTAAGGATACTTTCCACCTGCTTAACAATGGGGGTGAGACAACAAAGAACAGTAATTAAATGGAATATCACTTTCCCAGTAAGCAACCAAAAGAAATGTAAGAGAGAATGGTATGACACCTTACTGGGGGTCACAGCCACAGGAATAGGTATAAAAAACACAATAGATATGGAGGTAATTGATACAAAACTGAGTAAAACAGGAGCTGACATGAGTAAACTGGTACATATGATTGGATGCCTACAGTTTTTATCCCATTAACCAAGAACATACAATGGAATAAAGAGTTTTTACAGTTATTTAACAAATTGGCCCTTGGTACTTTGAGGACAGAGCAAAATATTACTAAATGTATAACTTGGACTCAATGTACCCTCCAATACTTACATCAAAAACAGTAGAAAGATACTGCACAGGAAAAATTGATGGCTGGTAATATATTGTTTTACAGAGTAATTATTAATATAACCAAGCAGTAAAGGTTCAAAATGGACAGGAGGAGAGTGAGGTGCGAAGAGACTTATTGTGCAGGAACTCTGGAAACATACACCATAAAAACAGAAACGCAAGTGTGTAAGTTTATAGTTATGCCTATGATCCTACAGGATGACAATCTATGGACACCTGAATTCAAGGGACATTACATTGATAAAAAGAATAGGACACCTGTCTGCCCACTACAAACTACAGTATTAGAACCATGCTTGCTGCAGCATAACACTAGTGTTTGTGTATGGGCGCTACACCCAAAGGAATATGAGAAACTAATAGAGGTAGCCCCTTAAATGATCTGCTTAATCACATATTATGAAAAAATAATACTAACCTACGGGCTGACCTACCCATTTTCCGGGTGTTTCATGAATATAGAACATTTACAATGGCAAGGAAAAGTGTTGATATTTTATAAGGACCAAATGTCTCAGGTAGACAAAATGTTCAAGTATAATAACCTAAGTCTGCCTCAGTTAACCTTAAATATAGAGGGAATAGTAAAAATTATAAATGAAACAAGAATGCTGAGTGAACATTTAAAGCAGGTAAACTATACTAACAATAACGCAAAAATGGTAATGGTTATAGAAGGTAATGGATTAAAAGCTTTAGCAACCAAACTGAAGGATGATTTAGAGAAACATTGGTGGGATATATTTATCGGATCATCTCCATCTATGACTGGTATACTTAACTTACTAGTACACCCACTTCTCATTATCACTGTGGTATTGGTTATATTGATAGGATGGAACTTGTATTTGTCATGTATGTTCAGAAAAGAAACAGAGATTACAGCAGAGGCATGAAGAAAAGATACTTTTTGAATAATCAGGGGCGGAAATGATGATATCTCTACTAGGTCACGGGTGAATGGTGAAAGACCCATTCTGTCTCACAAGAAACTGTACAAAAAGTAGTCTGCACTGTGTTACATATCACCATTTCAGGCCTTAACATTTTTAACCTTATATATATTATGAAAAGGAGGGAAATTGTGGAGGGACTTTTATGTTCCTCAGCATTAGTGGTAATAATGATATGTGAAGAAGTTAAAAATGTTGGTATTGCCCTAAAAATACATTCAGCATAATCAGCAGAAAAACCAGCTCCAGCCTTAAACTATCTAAAGGACCCCAGATGAAGGCCTAGGACAGGGGAGAACGGATGGTGACATTGGTAGTACTGGCGCCAGCAGAAACTGATAAGAAGAAACCATAAAAGTCACACCAAGAGAACTATCTAGCTTTGTCAGAAGATTTATATTTACTCAGAAAAATATTAATCATGTGCTTCTATCCTATAACCAGATCAAACGCTTTTTCATGTATAAATGTAACCCACTAATAAACGAGCACAGTTCAGTATCCATCTTTGCACAGGGACTGGATATGTCCACGAGGAGTTAAAAAAGCAAACTTAACCATATGTAGGTTGGATATTGATGATCTCTCAGACATAGGGAGAAATGTAACAATGGGGGAGTGTTTTAAAAGTTACTTAGAAAATGGAATTTTGGAAATGGAAGATACGGTAAAAAATAAAACAGCGGCACAACAGTTTGACCATGTGACAAATTAAGTATAAAAATAAAAGTTGGGAAAGTGTATAAAATTCTAAGAAAAACACACACTTACCTAATTTGAGCAGCAAAAGTAAATAGTACATTTGAATTGATAGGCACAAACGAGACACAATGTTGTAAAGAACCTTTATTGAAATGGTTGGAAAGTACAGAGGCAAAGAATCAAATAGATCAATGCGGGAATAAAACCAATACAATAGGATACAATCAAACCCATAATGTCACTAGCTACCAGGATAGACCAATAGTCTGTACCATTAACACACAATTGGGAAGTTCTACACTTGAATTGAGAACTAAATTCTATATTCTACAATAGGAGCCAAAAGTGGTAACTAATACCATTGTAAGGATACTTTCCACCTGCTTAACAATGGGGGTAAGGCAACCAAGAACAGTAATTAAATGGAATATCACTTCCTCAGTAAGCAACCAAAAGAAATGTAAGAGAGAATGACACCTTACTGGGGGTCACAGGCACAGGAATGGGTATAAAACACACAATAGATATGGAGGTAATTGATGCAAAACTGTGCTTCTATCCTATAACCAGATCAAACACTTTTTCATGTATAAATGTAACCCACTAATAAACGAGCACAGCTCAGTATCCATCTTGACATTGGCATGTCTGTGTCTTGTTTACTGATCTCCTGGTTATCTCACTGATATCTGAAGGGACTTGATCAAGGAGAGGTAAATTACATTAACAGTTGAGACAAATATTGTGTTAATTTATATTCAGTGATTTATTATTTGTTCTGACATGTAGTATTGTGAATGTAATTCCAGTTGCTAGTTCTTGTCAGAGCTAAATATAAAGGAATTGCATATAACCTTCTGATTTTTCTTTTTCAGAAACATACCACTTGCAATATGTATATCAATGGTGATTGTAACAATTGGATATGTCTTAACTAACGTGGCATATTATACAGCTATTACAGCAGAAGAGCTGCTACTGTCAAACGCTGTTGCTGTGGTAAGGAAGTAGAAAAGGCAAATGTGATCACTATATTAAGATTTGAGCAGCAATTTGAGATATTGTAATGAAAATGTTTGGTGTACTTTAACATATGTGTAATAGTTAAAACTATGGTAAGGACTTCTCCACTTGGTATAGTATTTACCCCTACCCTTGAACCTTCATCTTTTTGCACATGTAAAACCATTTAGGAGGAGCCATTGAGCTGAGCTGGCCACGGCAGAATACTACCGTCGTCATTGCCCCCTAATTGCGTCATGCCACTGCTTCATTTTTCTAACATACTAACATTTTTCTAACATTTTTCTAACAAGACTTAATGCCCCTTACGGATATCTAATGGTCCTAGAATTGGAATATGTTAGGGTATGTGTATTTATGATATGTTAGGGGAATATATATCATATTACACGTTTACACATGACACAGACCATGGATATGTCTTTGTTAACTACAGTAGATCACATGTTTATTATTTATAATATGTTAAAGTTCTTAATAGGCACTGATTAGCTTCTGTCACTAGGTACCTAGTGTATGTGGTATAATAGACACTCTTTTGTAAATTATAACCTTATTATATGTTGTCTCAAAGTTCTATGACCATATCAACTTTTATACAGTTAGTGGAACTCTTATGCAACTTATAATTTCCCTAAATAATAATATAATAAAGTACAGTTAAATTATATGTAGGATCTATCATTCTTTATAAACATATGTTTATATACACAATACAATTCACCACAGTTTATAAGGTTCTTTGTACATTACAATATGATAAAAACAGACAAAATATAACATTAAAACTAAAAAAAAACAGAAAATAGAATACACTTATTTACTTATATTATATTATTAAAACAGTTTCAAATGCTATTTTACTAGCAGGCACTTAAATTAAGTAATTAAGACTAAATTCTACAGTATGACAACAGTTGATTTTTCAAATCATGACCTTTACTTTTTTCCTAGAAATGAAATTTTATTTGCAACAAACAAAACCACTGACTTAGATACAAAGTGCAAATATTAAGTCATAGTGATAAAATTTCAAATCAATCTCTCTCACACAACAACACTATAAATGCATCTTATGGGAAAGGGCAGAATACAAACGTGACAAGTCAACATATTTTCTTTTTTAAATTGAGTTTTTGTATTGTAAGTTTCTATAGATCTTGATACATGTATGTGAAAATATGGATTTTTAAGCATAATGTAAGTAGAGATGAGCAGTATTTTCTAAACTGTTCCACAATATATTTAACTTGTATCACGTGAGACTACAGGATTTTTTGCATATTTCATCATGTGGAAATTGAGTCTTATTATTATTACTAATTTTATCTTTATTTATAAAGCATCAGCATATTACACAGTATACTTAACACCCAATACACATACACAAAACCATAGTATAGGATTTTGTCGGTGTATTTGTAAAAATAGATTTTTACTTTCATTCATTTGGGAGGAGTATTATATCTGCTGTATTATATAAAGCCTAATAAGAAATATGTATTTTGCTGTCAAAACAAATGCTAGCAAACTTTTCTTGTGCCCATGACCTGGTTGTATGTTTCTAAGCAAATGGGTGGATGTTTGCCTGACATAAGCCACATGTAAACCTAGCGTCTATCCTGATGGTGCAGAACTGGCTGCGCCTTGAGATACCTATGACTCTGCATACAAGCATAAATACGCTATTTTTACGGACACCTACTTTGAGTGTAAATTATACCCAACCTGTGTCCAACTCTGTATCACTCTCGATGCTCATCTCCACAGAGGTGTACTATTACTATAGGAAAAATAATATTCCCCCATTATAAGCTGGCACATGTCCTCCTACAAAACAAACGCTCAAAGCGTATTTTCTCCAACTTCACCACTGCTGTGTCTGTTTCTAACATTGACTGGAAAGAACTGTTTCTAACATTGACTGGAAAGAACCTGTATTACAAACTGACCTAGTACAGTATGGGGCCAATTCAATTCAGCCGCATTATATCACGGCCTGTGCACTATTATGGTTACTAATTTTAAAGTGTGCAGTATTACCATTAATACGGCAATTTTAATGCTGTTTTTAATTAACGGTAATACAATTAGCGCCGCATTATTCCTACACTAACGTGGCCGAATTTAATTCTGCACTTTGCGTTTAAACTTTTCTCAGTTGTCATTGGCAAGTCAAGAAGCAATTGCAGTTGAGGTAGAATTTTCCAGAGCTTTTGAGGCCCCTGGCATAAAACTCCAATTTTACTAGTTGGAGGGAGTGGAGATGTTAAGTAAAATATGCCTTTAAGTCTGTGTAAACAAAATAAAATGCTATAAAAATTATAGATACCAAAAAGTACTATAACTTTATCATATACATTGAAAATTGGATTGTGCTTATTTTAAAAAGCACAATCCGTGCTGGATTCCTTAAAAAAATTTAAGGAATCCAGCATAGGGGACATAGAGGTACAAGAAGTACCAAATCATGACATGTGAAAGAAAGGGACAGTTTGAAAGCACACTTGCTAAATTTAAAAGAATGTATATAGTACTTTAGTCAAAGTAAGTAAATATTTGTCAAAACTTTGTTAGGATTGCTTCTGCTGTAAGCATCAGTAAAATGGGAAAAAAATGGGCATGAGTAAAACTTTCTCATAGAAAATTTCTTTTCAGACATTTGCAGAACGTCTCCTGGGAAAGTTCTCACTGGCAGTTCCCATCTTTGTTGCTTTATCCTGCTTTGGCTCCGTAAACAGTGGTATTTTTTCTGTGTCCAGATGAGATAATAATACCAACAGTAATAGTAATAATAATAATATTTGCATTTCTTAAGAGAAGTAAAAAAAGCAAAAGAATTCTATCCAGGTTTCCCAACAAGAACGGCCATGCGTACATGTATATTTTAACATGGGGTCATACCAAGTTCTTAAAAGTTTTGCAGTCAGTCCCTGACAGAAAACAGCGCCAGCCTATTGTTATAAGATTTTCAAAAGTATAACATGCTATTATTGGACTGCTGCTGGCTTGTACTATACCCTTATCAAATTTATTTTACTGTAGCAGAAAAGGATATCTATTAAGTTTTAACTTTCTATCCTTTTCATTTGTCTTCTCTGTAATAGATCAAGCACTTTATAGTGCTCAAGATTTCATCTGATACCTGACACAAATCTCTAGGAGATGTATATTTCTCTAGTCATCATCAGTAAAAAACAGTTGTCATTACTGAAACAGCTACATGCCATCACTCTATTTTTTTTGTTTATTAATTATGTAGTGTGTCAGGATGAGAGCATAAATCTGATATGCTGAAACAGAATATTGAATGTTAGGACCCAAATAAATCTTTGCATGAATACCTAAATTAACCCGATGTTCAGCTCAGATAAATGTGTGACCAAATGAGCCCAGGAGGAGGTAATTGAGTTAGGCAAACCCTTTGTGCAGAGACCAGCTTAAGATGTGCAGATCACAGACATCCATTGTATTTGATCATGTATTTCCCTAGCTAATTGACTTCCTTTCAATAGGTAGAGTAAACACAAACTAACTCCTGGGTGTAAATTGGAGAGCCATATGCCTAGGTGCAAATCTTGGAAACTCTGGTATAAAAATCTGCATGGTCTTTATGCAGGTATATTGAAATATGACCTTCAAAGGAAAATGTTGTCATAGTTCATATTTTGGGGAAATCTGGATGGCACTCTGTACTGAGGGGCAAAAACCACACAAGGGTCTTAAAACATAGATACCAACTACACCGGGAACAACCATAGTCACATGTATTCCAGGATGAGACTGGATATTGTTGTAATCTCATCATATTTGGTATTTAAACGTGCGGGTGATTATGACCGGATTATTGAGGGGGGTGTTATTTCTCTGAGATATATCTGTGAAGAATTACCAACAGGTCAAAACTTAGGAATAGTTTGACCAAACCTGAGGTAACACCCAGGGGACATTTCCGCCCCCACATTAGCATTCACACTGCCCCTGTGAATGCCGTCCCATTTGAGTTTGCTTAAAAATCTGTGTTCTGAGGGAAAAACTGTCAGACTTTTGGGGAAATCAAGATACATTGATAAGCTGTCCATCTTCCTAGCCAAATTCTCCTTGGCCAGAATGCAATTCATGTAAGTGCAAATCTGAATGTAATCCTTTTTATTTTAAACTGTTTTTGCTTGTTATGTCAATATATTAATTGTTTATTCATTATATTTCTTTATATCTGAATGCCCTGTATTTTCGTATATTAAATCTAAAATTTAATAAGTTGCGTCCTTGATACTCTATCAGATTCCTTAGCCTGTTTAGAAGAGATTGCTTGTCCAGGTTGCCCTGTGTGTGATTTGTTGATACATTTGATTAACAAGCTGTGTGTGCTGGTGTGGGTCTTGCTAGTTTGTGGAACTAGAAGCCTGTGTGCCAGTGTGGGACAGTATATTGGGGTCCTATTGCCCGTGCCCAATAGGTGGTGGCTGAACCTTGAAGTGTCTGGGGGGTGTGAGAGCGCTGTGTTTGGGGGCGATTCCGTAGGTCTAGAACCTGTGTGATAGGTGAGAGAGACTGCGGGCTGAAATCGTGTATGACCTCATACAGCAAACACCCCAAAGTCATGGCAGCTGGGAGCGTGTTCGTGACATAGTGTTACTAGCTTATAAAAAGTTAGCCAATGATAATGATAAATTCAAGTTTATTAGTGCCACATGCTTTGATCCATCATTTCAACACTACCAGCATGACTAATTAATTCAGATCAATGAGGAACTTAGCTACTTGGCAAACTCCACTGATCTGTTGTTCTGTAGATAAACAGCCACAAGCATTGTTATCTGCACTTCTCTCTGTCAGACAATGACTGCACATATGTTTCAGATTAAATCCGAATCCATATGATTACATTTTTATAGGGTGTGGTGATAGTCTTGTAACCCACATATGATCATGTCTGTCAGATTTGTCAATCTGACCAACCAAAATGACACTGTGGGCCTCATTTAGATTCGGACGCAATGTGCATCTAAGACGTGTAGGAGTGGTAGTGTGCCGCAGCTTGGTAGGGTATTATGAGTGGGATGCAACCCCAGTTGCCATCCCACTCGTAATACTCTGCCAAGCTGTGAGCAGTTTGTGCAGCTAGCTAACTATTTGCGCCACCTAATTCCTTATGCACATTTTTAGCCCTGTTTTGACGTGTGTTGCGTCTGCGCCTTACTGCGTCCAGGATTTACTTACAAGGTCACGTCCCCCTGTGTCTATATTATACAAGTTCACGCCTTAACAATTCCGCGTTCCGCCATTTCCCTCGTAGTAGGCCTGCAAGCTGTCGCATGTGTAAATTGCGTCCGAGATGCAGGCAGATATGGTGCTTGCTGCACATGCGTGATAGTGGTTTTGTGGTCCATGCGCCTAAAACGGACTTTTCAACCGACTCTAAATGAGGCCCTGTGTGTATAGATTTTGTGATGCATTTATTGTCTCGTTGAACAGCTTTAGATAACACTGCTTCATTGCTTTTAGGTTTATTGTCCAAGGATATAATAAACTAGCTTACATACTACAATATTGATCTTAACACCTTCTGCATTGAAGGAGTGTCACTTAATGCAGATTGTGCAATATTGATGGTGTGGTCTGCCACCTTCTAAAGTGATGAAAGTGTCAGATCTTGGGCTCTAGCTTAGTCCACTCCACAATGTTGCTATGGGAATGTAGTGCAGTTACAGGTATGTGACAAGGTGAGTGCTTAAAGTGTAAGGTGCTCAATGGAGCCATTAGTCCATCTCTAGGTCAAATAAGCACATATAAGTATATTGTAAACGATTTATGCAATACAAAACAAACAACATAGATTCTATTTTTATTTAATGATAACATAATATATAAGTGTTCCATTGTTGATAATATATGAGCATACTCAGGTAAACAGCAGTAAATACTGTTAAAATAAATGCATTATTCAACATTTTTTCCATTAGGATATTCTATGTTGCTTCCCGAGAGGGTCACCTTCCAGAGATCCTCTCTATGATTCATGTACACAAGCATACTCCATTACCAGCTGTTATTGTTTTGGTAAGTTAAATAACATATTTAACTATTCTTATTTATTAATAATTATTTTACAGTGCATTGAAATAAATTTTATTAACATTTGTCCAAAATCTTATGCTTTGTAATAACATTTTACAATTCTTTCTTGCATCTATCAAAATGTTTACCCAGATGCTCACATTATCAAGCAGATTATTCAATTATCATGTAATACCTGACTATATATTCCTAAGGCTTTACATGTACACATATTGCATTGAAAAATGCAGCATAGGGTCCAGTACTTCTTCCAGATTTTAATCTATTGAGTGCTTGAAAGAAGTACTGAGAATAATATCAGGGCATTAATCATAGTGATGTATTGATCCCTGAATCAAGGCTGCTTAAGCTGTGCTCACCACCAAGTGAACAAGGCATAAGGCACTGCCCCATCTGAAATACAAATCTACCTGTAAATACATAAGGAAGTTCATGAATTTTTAAAATATTATGAGATATTTTGATTACTATTAATTTACATTTGCAAGAACAATTTTGGACAAACCATTATTTTTCACATATCTCTCATATATAGAAAATTGGGGTCCAAAAGACATTTCCCTATATTACATGAAGTTAAGAGTGACTGTAGTCCCTCTGGTTTACTTCAATAGAGATTGTGAAGATACCGGGTTTTCTGGCCCAATTCTACCCACTTCACGCTGGCTGGCCACCCACGGGTGCCGTTCTATGCCAGAGAAGTCTACCCAGTACCTTCTAGGAATCGATGGTCTTCTCGTAATCTGCTTTGTTTCGTTATGCATCTGGCTGGTTATTGCAACAACACTTTTTTGTTGACCCAGACCTAAAGAACAAACTTTTCGCCCCTTACTCTCTAGCAGCCCTACTACATACACCCCCACACCCTCTCCGTCCTCAGATAGTAAATATCGCTTTATTCTGGGACACGCTTCGTGCATGGCACGCGATTAATAAGAAATTAGACAGAGCTTTTAACGTCACTAAATATAATACTATATGGGGCAACCCCACTTTTGAGTCTGGAATAGGAACAAAAATTTCCACATTATGTGAGAAACAGAATGGTTACAAGGTTATCACACTCATTTCGTCACAGAGATGAATAGAACAAACTATTCAGAAACAAGTGGAGATTTAGGTGTATGAGAAAAAGAGAATGTGTTTTTCAAAAATGGTCTCCCCCTTTAAATATAAATATTGAGCCATTTTGTTGGCACCATCTATTTATTGCTTCCATTGAATGAGGTTTCTGATACAGACACTAGTAGTAGAATAACATTTTATAGCTCTACTATTTCTAGTAGTTCTCCATTCTTTGTGAGAATAACTTCAGTGTTATTTATTTGTTCATTCAGTATTATTTATAATGTAAAAACCTGATAAAATGGACATAACATGTTGTTCATCTTGTTGATTTATAGCAACAACCCTTTTTTGTTAACTCAGACCTAAAGAACGAACTTTTCGCCCCTTACTTTTTAGCAGCCCTATTACACACACACCCTCTCCCTCCTCAGATAGCAAATAGCAGTTTATTCTGGGACACGCATCACGCATGGCGCGCGACTAATAAGCAATTAGACGTCACTAAATATAATTCTTTATGGGGCAACCCCACTTTTGAGCCTGGAATAACAACAAAAATTTCTTGAAGTGCAAAGATTAGGGGATTTCTTCTATTAGGGATGTGTTTGATTCTGGATGATCTTTATATTCTTTTCAACAATTATCTCAGAAACACTCATTAGATAATAAAAAGTTCTACTTGTACCTCTAAGTTCGTCATTTTATCATGATGATGACGCTCAATAAAACCAGATGGCCAAAATCTGACAAGCTAGAAAGTTTATTACATTTTCTCAAAACCAACAAATTTAGAATTAGATATTTGTACCAGGATCTCATATACTGTGATAATTATAGACTCTGAAGTCACACACTCCAAGGTTGGAGTTGTGATATCCCTTCATTAACGAATCTAGATACTTTGATGAAGTATCAAGATAAAGCATTAAAATGCTTAACCTCAACGAAATTACAAGAAGTACACATCAAAATGTTGCAAAGAGCTTATATATAGGATCACAAAAAAAACATTTTATATTAGAGGAAAGAGGTTTACGCCCAAAATGCAAGCAAGGTCTGGCTAACTTTTACCAAAATTTTTGGGAGTGCAGGAAAATATCTCGCTTTTGGAAAACATCACTGGCTTTTCTGAATTCTATTTTTAAGATCACGCTATACAGAGAATCCATCCCATTACTGTTTTGTAACTTCAACACTTGGGAAGGCTTGCCTTCTTTTAATATTATTCCAATTTTAACAGTAGATTTGACAGTGACAAAAAAGCAATCTTGCGTAACTGGACTTCCACTTCTCCTCCATTTTTAAAAGATGTACAATGGGAATTAGTAGAATTTCTCTTTTTTGATAGACGTGCAGCCTTTCCAGACATTTAAAAAGTAGTGCTTAAATTTCATTCTAAGGGGGGTCCTTATGTGGAGTAGTTACCAAAATCCCAACAAGATGACATTCTCCAAGTGTTTGAATCTACTAATGGTCCTTATATAGGCGTCTGGGTTCAGATGATTAATGGTTTGTTTTTATTTTTCTGGTCCTTCATAAATAACTTGTGCAATGTAATATTTTACGTAACTTGGGTTATGTGACAATATCTTCAACTCCCCTCTCTCACTCTTCCTCCCCCTCCGTCAATATCCAATATCCATTATTTGCTGTCTAATATCCTATTAAAATAAATTCATCGTTTTCCAATAAGTATTGTCTATGCGATTTGTGTGGTTCCAAAGCACAAGCAATTTATTTAGCAAAAAGCAAAAGTTGGGCAATTCAATAAACAAGTACAATACAGCCGATACCAAATACATACATACGCTGCACTCTCTGCTGGATCCAGCTAGACAGTCCTTCAGTCCAGAAGACTGTGGTCAGGGATGACTGTTTTTCTGGTTCCAAGGAGCTGTATATAAAAAGTTAGTGATACAGTGAAAACAATACAGATTGGCATTGGCAATACAGTGTTGGCTTGCTTCCATAGGTTCAGGCTTCAGGAGGGTCCAGTGCAATGCAGGTCATTGGCCAGTTCAAACAAACCCCTCCAAGTGTGGGGGTCAACATTCCACGGATGGGGGTCTGCTCTCCAGATGATGCATACTTAGTTTTTCCGCCAAGAACTAATTCAAACTGGTCTATTAGCATTACACTGACAATATCATATCAATCATTTATTCCCTATCATCGATAACTAGCGCACACAATATGCAATCCTTTCGGTGAATGAACCGAACAACTTCAGATAAATAGGGGATTAGAAAGATACCAAACATGACATGTTTCCAATGACCTGAACCTAAAATATCACTAAAGTGTACATATAACCTTATAATATATAGCTATAAACCAAATAACATCTGCTCATAAACGACTGTGGAATGGAATCATTATAAATATGAACTATATATATATATATAAATGGGAAAGTGTGAGTGTAAGCGTGCGTGCTTTATCGTGCGATTGCGCCATGATACGTAACATGTCGCGTACTGATGGCAATCGCCCGGTAAAACAATATTAATCAATATACTTTCTTTCATCCAATTATACAACTTTGACAATCCATTATCCAATTTCCAATCCCAAGCACACAATATGAGATAGACAATACGAAACTTTAAAACAAATGTTTGCAGTGTGTAAAATGTAGTACAATTATTGTAGAAGAATGAATGATGTTTACCTGATGCTTTCAGTTTTATTCTGATTATGCTAATTTAAGTTATGTTTGTTAATAAGTGGATATTCACTTAACGAAGACATATACATTTCAACTTCAATCTCCAACTTTTCATTTTTCACTATGTGATTATCTGACATGTATGTGTGGATATATGTGGGTATATGTGTCTATTATATATGTCGCTATTTGAAAAAGAAAATATGTATTAAATATCTACTGTTTTTTCTTTTTTGTATTTGAAAATGCAAATAAAAAGTTTTGAATAATAAATGTGGAATGGTACGCACAATTCAAACCTGCAATAGATATTTGTGTTCTCTACCGGACTACGCATAGCTAACCACCTGAAAGAGAAAGAAAAAGCTGGATTTGTTAAAAACCATCAACATTCACTTATTATTACTAATATGTATGTGTATACTAGCAATTAAGTTTGACTTAAAACAATGATTTATATTTTGCACTCCTTTACTCTGATCCACACCAGTCCATAAAATGAAACCACAAAGTTTAAGGCCCTCACCAAACCTTCATTGCAACTCTCCCTCTGATATCTCTGAGATGATCCATTGGCCCCTACACACCTCTCCTCGGGCACTGTGCCCCCATAGTAGGATGGGAGGCAGATATCCTCTGCTCCTGTTGGACTGGGAGTGTGACATCATAACCCAGCACCACACTCCAAGCCCACTGACTTCTTACTGACATTGAGGATCAGCAGCCAGCAGCAGGACATTATGTCATTCAGTAAGTATTTTAGGGCCCCCTAATCTTAGGGCACCCTGGATTCTCCTATTGGCATCGCGGTTTCTATTACTGAATCCTGTATACACAGAACTCTGGGCCCATCTGCTAGCCACACCTTGTCTACACAAAGCATTATTTAGCTACACTGGCTCACAGTGCAGAATATAATGTCCCTGTATCCTCCTCAGGAAAAAAACACACAACTTCTTTTTTACAAGAAAAGAGGTTTGACAAACTCTCTGTGCAAGAGTTACCTCTCTTTATTTTGGTACCTGAGGCACAGGGCTACTTTACTTAATCCTCTGTGCATGTCATAAAGATAATGGTAATGTTGAAGTCCGAGTATTGGTACATTCACTAAGAAGGACAAAATCTTGTCAAACTATAAATAAATAGATTTAATTATGGTGAAAAAATATAATTTGTGATCGATGATAATCAAATATTTATAGTTATCGACTGTTGCTTTAAACAGTGTGTCATCGTTCTCTGGAGACCTCAACTTGTTCATGTTGCTTAGGAAGAAAATTATAAATCATTAGTATAGCATTACTTTTGCCTCTTTCATTATTTTATTGCATTTGAAGTCCATGCAGCATCACGCTGATATCAGTTTCACTGGCAGATTTGTGCATCTGCTCCTGGTATTTAACTCTCGGTGGCAACAAAGTAAATCACTTCTTATTAGTGTGTGTTCCCTGGGATTGTATGGATGGAAAGCAACTGATTACTTCAGGCTTCTTCCTAGACATGAAGTCTTTTGAAGCAGAGGTATGACTAATAAAATCTAAATTTGCTTGATTGCAAGTGAAGTAAAGCTCTATGGTCTGAGAATTTGCAATGGGCTCATCAGAGGCACCACTGTAATGAAGGACACAAACAAGTGTACACATTTGTAATGGGAAGAAAACTAGTTGGTAAATGGATTCTGTGGTTAAAAGTGTGTTTTACAGGCAGAAGGCAAGGTATAAAAACATGTACATAGAGAAATGACTGGAAAATAAAACAGTGCAGTGCATATTCTATATAGTAAGCATATCAAATACTTGTGTCTAGCACTAAGACAAAAAGCAAAAATCATAAATTATGCCTACAAAATGAATTCTCTCTCATTTTAAATATTTCTTAAGGAATAAAACATTGTTTATATTAATTTCACTATTTTCAAAAATAATAATATTAAAACCATTATTTCAAAAGCATTATTTTAAAATAGGGGTTGCTGTCCTCATATTTCACATGAAAGAAAATAAACTCTGGAGTCATTTTTACGGTTTCTTGTAGCAGATAGATGATATGGGCCTAGTGTCTGTGGCGGAACTAACATTGGTGCAGCAGGTGCGATGCACTGGGGCCCATGGAGATAATGGGGCCCGCTGCATGGGGAAATAGCCAGCACAGCCACCCAGAAGTGCTCATTGTAACTGAGCAACCAGCAGGACAAGCAGCACAGAGTGGTGGCACATCCCTGTGCTCACTGTTCCTGAAAGTATGACACTATATAAGCGGCACAAAGTGTGGCTACCTTTAGCCTTTTTTAAAAAAGCTACTTAGTATGTCAGAATTCATTTTATTATTTTTGGCTTGTAGAATATTTTTAAGTGAGACCATCTGTTGTTTGGAGGAGCCAGTGCAAGGGATAATCCTAGTGATCTAGGAGATGCATGTGGTGCATGTGTGAACCAAAAGCTTTATTTCTATATTTCTTTAAATTAGATTTAACAGTTTTTCAAATCACAAGTGAAATAATTAGTACCACACACCTGTACTCAAACAAGGACCTGTGGAAAACATGCACTGTTAGGCAGTGTCGGACTGGGGCATGAAGGGCCCACCGGGGGACTGCAACGTTAGGGGCCCACCAGAGGGGGTGTGGCCAGCCATCATAAAGGCGAGACCAGACACTAAAGGGAGAGTGGTCAGCCCACGAAGGACAGCTAGTACCATAGTGTAGTATATAAAGAATGTAGTGTGCTCATCCTTCTCTTTTAAAATGACAGGCTGACTGCGCACTTAATTACTAACCTGCTCATGCTCCTCTGGGCGGTTGGATATCCGGAACTCCTACTCTCATCTGCCCTGCTCAAAGTGAAAAACACAATACCGCGCAGGTTCAGAGAGCCCAGACGCGACTCTCTACACCTGTGTGATAGTGTGTTTAACGGGAGTGTTTGGCAAAAACGGGGAGCGGGGGGGGGGGAGGAGTTGCGCTCTACCCCTACTGTTGCAAGAGCAGCATTAACACAGGTTATCCCTCTCTACGAACTAATAATATACTGAAAGTTAAGCGCTCATTGACTTATGTATTATTCCAAGTGTAATGCTGATAATAAAATTTGTATTCTTTTATCTTGAATACAATTCGTATTTTTCTATATCTTTGTCACTCACCGGACCGTGAGTGCCTCTTCTCGGACATTTAGGAACCGTGGCCGTCCACCATCCTGAGGGTCTGCGCATGCGCAGCCCTTTTCTATACTTCAGTGTATACCCCTTTAACTTAATTGGCAGATCAGGCAACCTCCCTATATTAAGCACCTGTGGTCACTACCACGTTGCCTGATCTTGGAGTCTCATTCCTCATGAGTCTCTGAAGGTGTTCCTGTATTACTTGTGTATTCAGTGCTGCTGATTCCTGTGGTTTCCTAACCACTTCTACTACTGTGGTTCCATACCACTTCTACCATCAACTATATCTAAGTGACTGTTTACTCATTGCTATCCGCTGCCTCCGTGCACTCCAGCTTTTACCTCACTCACCTGCTTCTCATCAAGTCTGTTTGCTGATTTCTATCCGCTGCCTCCGTGCACTACAGTCTCCTGCTTGCAACTCGCCTGTGTTCAACATCGTGACTGCCAGCTGACTACTATCCGCTGCCTCTGTGCACTACAGTCTCCTGCTTGCAACTCGCCTGTGTTCAACATCGTGACTGCCAGCTGACTACTATCCGCTGCCTCTGTGCACTACAGTCTCCTGCTTGCAACTCGCCTGTGTTCAACATCGTGACTGCCAGCTGATTACTATCCGCTGCCTCCGTGCACTACACTCTCATCTCATCTTTGCTGTGGCTTCCTCGAGACTGCCGCTTTTCATTACCATCTGCTACACTTCGTGATCTACAGCTCCTGCCCTGCGCTGCACTCCTGTTTCCCATCGCTGTTGGTTCCTGTGGTTGCTACTGGTTACCTCCGTGTGCCGCTGAGTCCTGCCGCTGTGGTCAGCGCTATCGTCCATCTCCTGCTGATCCACTCTCCACGCCTTCACGTGTTCCACTGGCCTCTACCCTCCTGTCAGCATTGGATTTGTATCTCTTCTACTACCCTCTGCTGGATCATCTCCATTATCCTGGGTTTCCTATGAGTCCAGTTCCACGTGTTGCTGACTCCTGTGGATTCGTGTCCCTGTCGGTCTACTCACCTGTGCGCTGCACCTGCTAGTCCGCTGCTTCTCCTATCCAGGGACTTCCTATCCAGTCGGTCTCCAGCCGCTCAGGTACCGCTGCAATCCCATCTGACTGCTACTGCTGAACCACGGTATGCATACTTCTCATTGACTGTGCTGTGTATTGCATATCTTGCTGGACTGTGTTTGGTTCTCTCTGGAGTCTGCTATCCGCTGAGTCTATTGTCATCATTGACTGTGTTATCATTGTGCTGGACTACTTCAAGAGACTTTCTAGATTGCAGACCTGATCAGTCATTTACATATATATATACCTATATTGTGCATATTACTGTGGATCGTGTATAAGGTGCCTGTGTATATCCTGTGTTGCAGTCTTCCCCCGTGCACCTCCTCACATATATATGCAGTGGTACAACTTGCTGATGTCAGACCACTGATCCCTGTTCCCGGTATCACCTGTTCCATTATCCTCTCACATAGCAGTGGTACAACTTGCTACCGCAGACCACTGACTACCTGGATACCTCCACTTGGATTCCACTCCTTCACTCAGACAGCGGCACAACTTGCTACCCGCAGACCGCTGACTCTCATCACCTCCTTGTCTCTGTTGGACATTCCTCCTCACTATAGCAGTGGTACAACTTGCTATCGCAGACCACTGACTACCTTCACGTGTCCTTGTCCATACAGTTCCTTGTGTATCATTACCTCATTATTACCAGTGTTGCTAGTCATAGACTTTCCTGAGCATCTCATCGGTCATCATTTCATGTTCCGTGATCACCCAGCTACCAGAGTACCCTATTACCATCTACCTTGCTCTGGTAAGCCTACCATCTGGTGATCCCTGGGTAAAGACTCCTAGTGCCCGTGACAGTAAGATCAGGCCATGACAGACCCAGATGTGGAACCTACCGCCAAAGAGATGCTGCAACATCTGGTTAGCCGTGTGGAGCAACAGGATGCCCGCCAACAGCTGTTACTTCAGTGTTATCAGTCATTAACCTCCCAAGGAACATCTGGACAGACTGTGACAGCTACTACTGAAGCTCCTGTGCTTTCCTCCGTTTCCCCATTGCCATCCCAGGTGTCTATAGCTTCCACGCTTCACCTGCCTACTCCGTCAAAGTACGATGGAGACCCCAAAACTTGTAGGGGTTTCCTTAACCAATGTTCAGTCCATTTTGAGCTCCAACCTCAAAATTTTTCTACCCATCGTTCCAGAGTGGCCTATCTTATCTCTTTGTTTTCAGGACAAGCCCTGGCTTGGGCCTCCCCTCTGTGGGAGAGGAACGATCCAATATTACAAGATAGTGCCAAATTCATTTCTACATTCCGAAGTGTGTTCGATGAACCAGGTCGTGTGACCTCCGCTGCTTCCAGCATCCTCCGTCTGCGACAAGGATCTCATACTGTAGGCCAGTACGTCATTCAATTTAGGATCTTAGCCTCTGAACTTCAGTGGAACACTGAAGCCCTAGTTGCCGCCTTCTGGCAGGGGCTTTCCGATAAAATTAAAGATGCACTGACTACCCAAGAGCTTCCTTCGTCACTTGAAGATTTGATCTCTCTATGCCATCGTGTTGATATGAGATTTCGTGAAAGAGAGGCTGAGAAAACTACTTCTGCTAAAGCACCTTTTCGCTCTAACCCTCAATTTCGTCCAGTGTCACCCGCTGTGATTCCCATGGAGATTGGACGTTCCAAGTTATCTTCTGAGGAGAGGAAACGAAGAGTCAAGAATAGACTCTGTATCTATTGTGCTGATTCCACTCATGTCCTCAGCTCCTGCCCTAAGAGATCGGGAAATGCCAGGCCCTAACTAGTTCTGGAGAGGTGAAGTTAGGGTCCCTGGAGTCCTCTCCATCGTCTATGAAATCTAAAGTCTGCGCTTTTGATGTGACTATTTCCTTTGCTACCAAGACCTTTGAGTCACAGGCATTGATTGATTCCGGAGCAGCAGGAAATTTTATTTCCAAATCGTTAGTTAATCAATGGTCTCTACCAATGATTACCTTAAAAACTCCCATTACTGTGACGGCTATCGATGGATCACGTCTCATCAACGGTCTCATCACCCAGAGTACGTCTCCAGTAACCCTTCAGATTGGTGCTCTGCATCATGAAGAGATATCGTTTTTAATTCTTCCTGTTACGACAAGTCCGATTGTTCTAGGTCTTCCATGGCTTCAGTGTCACTCTCCCCAGATTGACTGGCGCACCCCTCAAGTCACGTCTTGGGGGCCTGAATGTCACCATCATTGCCTTTCCCAAGTCATTCCTCTCAAGGTACAGCAAGCTTCCATTTCAGCTATTTCCCCGGGACTCCCTCCTCAATATGCTTCATTTACCGATGTTTTTGATAAAGCTCAGTCTGAACGTCTTCCTCCTCATCGTTCTTGGGATTGTCCGATTGATCTTCTTCCTGGCAAGACTCCTCCCAGAGGCCGGGTCTATCCACTCTCGTTACCTGAAACTCAAGCTACATCTGAATATATACGGGAGAACCTCCAGCGTGGGTTCATTCGACCTTCCACCTCGCCCGCTGGAGCTGGGTTCTTCTTTGTCAAAAAGAAGGATGGATCATTACGCCCTTGTATAGATTTTCGTGGACTCAATGCCATTACTATCAAGAACCGGTATCCCATTCCGTTGATCACTGAGCTATTTGACCGCATCAAGGGAGCCCGTATTTTTACTAAGTTGGATCTTCGTGGTGCTTACAATTTAATCAGAATTCGTTCCGGTGACGAATGGAAGACGGCGTTTAACACCAGAGACGGGCATTACGAATATCTGGTAATGCCTTTCGGGCTATGTAATGCCCCCGCTGTTTTTCAGGGCTTCATTAATGAGATTTTTCGGGACTTATTATATGTATGTGTCGTCGTCTACCTGGACGACATATTGATTTTTTCACAGGACCTGCCTTCTCACCACCAACATGTGGCAGAAGTCCTCTCCAGGCTACGGAAAAATTCATTGTTCTGTAAATTAGAAAAATGTTCATTCGAATTACCCCAGATTCCATTCTTGGGGTATATTGTTTCCGGAGTTGGTCTGAAGATGGATCCTGACAAAGTAAATGCTGTACTACATTGGCCCCAGCCAACTACTCTTCGTGCCATCCAGCGTTTTTTAGGTTTTGCCAATTACTATAGACGCTTCATTCAAGATTTTTCTTCCATTGCATCTCCTATTGTGGCCCTGACTCGTAAAGGGGCTAATCCTAAGCAATGGTCTACTGAGGCTATTCAAGCCTTTCAAACATTAAAAGAGTCCTTCTCTTCGGCTCCAATCCTTCGTCAGCCTGATGTGACACTCCCTTTTTTCCTAGAAGTAGATGCCTCTAATGTGGGCTTAGGAGCTATTCTCTCCCAACGCTCGGAACAGCAAAAATTCCACCCTTGTGCCTTCTATTCTCGGGGTCTCCTACCCGCAGAGAAGAATTATACCATCGGAGACAAGGAATTACTGGCTATCAAAGCCGCATTAGAGGAATGGAGATACTTGTTGGAGGGAGCTCGCCATCCGGTGACGATCTTCACGGATCATAAGAACTTGTCATATCTCCAGTCTGCCCAATGCTTGAACCCTCGTCAAGCAAGATGGTCTCTTTTCTTTTCCCGTTTTGAATTAATAATTACCTTCAAACCAGCTGCCAAGAACAAAAAAGCTGATGCCTTATCTAGAGCCTTTGCTACGTCCTCTGATATAGAAGAGGTTCCCAACCATACCATTCTAGACCCCAAATGTATCTCACTGGCTGCTTCATCCACCAAAACGCTACCATTTGGGAAGACCCTCGTGCCTTCTACTCTAAGGAGGAAAATCCTTTCGTGGTTCCATGCCTCTCGTTTTTCTGGACACGCCGGTGAACACAAGACTTTTGAGATCCTCTCTCGAAGTTACTGGTGGCCTTCAATGAGGAGAGACGTCAAAGAGTTCATTGCTTCCTGTGAATTATGTTCGCAATTCAAATCCTCCCGCAGAACCCCAGCAGGGTTGCTGCGACCACTACCCATTCCGTCCAAACCATGGACCCATATTAGTATGGATTTCGTTACTGACTTACCACCTAGTAAGAACCATAACACTATTTGGGTGGTAGTGGACAGATTTTCGAAGATGGCTCATTTCATCCCTCTGTCTGGTTTGCCTTCCTCGTCTATCCTGGCTGAACATTTCATTAAAGAGATCTTCCGTATCCATGGATGTCCATCTGAGATTGTGTCTGATAGAGGAGTACAATTCGTGTCCAGATTCTGGCGAGCCCTTTGTAAAACCTTGGGCATACGATTAGCACTCTCATCTTCTTACCATCCACAATCCAATGGACAAACCGAACGTGTCAATCAAGATCTTGAGACTTTTATAAGGATATTTTCATCAGCCAATCAAGACAACTGGGTAGAGTTACTCCCTTGGGCTGAGTTCGCCCATAACAACATGTACCATGAGTCATCATCCAAAACTCCATTCTTTGTGGTCTACGGTCACCATCCGTCTTTTCCGGAATTTCCTGCCCTCCCGCCCACCCAAGTTCCTGCGGTGGAGACTGTTTGTCAGACCTTTAAAAATATCTGGTCTCAGGTTAGAACCTGTTTAAAGAAGACATCTGTCAAATATAAATCTTTCGCTGATAAGAAGAGGCGGGCTATTCCACCACTAAAAATTGGAGATCGTGTCTGGTTATCCACAAAAAATATTCGTTTGAAGGTTCCATCCATGAAATTCGCCCCTCGTTTTATTGGTCCATATAGGATCATTCAAGTTATCAATCCAGTATGTGTGAAACTCCTTCTTCCTAAGAGTCTTCGGATTTCTAATGCCTTCCATGTATCTTTGCTCAAACCTCTTATTATCAACCGTTTTTCAACTCCTCCCTCAGCTCCGCAGCCAGTTCAAGTCCATCAGGAGGAGGATTTTGAGATTACCGAGGTACTAGATGCAAAAATTTCGCGAGGAGTCCTCCACTTCCTCGTTCATTGGAAGGGCTTTGGTCCTGAGGAGCGCTCTTGGATCAAAGCTGAAGATCTTAATGCTCCTGCCCTTTTGAAGAAGTTTTACTCCAAAAATCCGGACAAGCCCGGTTCCAGGCGTTCTGTGCCCACCATTAAAAGGGGGGGTACTGTCACTCACCGGACCGTGAGTGCCTCTTCTCGGACATTTAGGAACCCTTTTCTATACTTCAGTGTATACCCCTTTAACTTAATTGGCAGATCAGGCAACCTCCCTATATTAAGCACCTGTGGTCACTACCACGTTGCCTGATCTTGGAGTCTCATTCCTCATGAGTCTCTGAAGGTGTTCCTGTATTACTTGTGTATTCAGTGCTGCTGATTCCTGTGGTTTCCTAACCACTTCTACTACTGTGGTTCCATACCACTTCTACCATCAACTATATCTAAGTGACTGTTTACTCATTGCTATCCGCTGCCTCCGTGCACTCCAGCTTTTACCTCACTCACCTGCTTCTCATCAAGTCTGTTTGCTGATTTCTATCCGCTGCCTCCGTGCACTACAGTCTCCTGCTTGCAACTCGCCTGTGTTCAACATCGTGACTGCCAGCTGACTACTATCCGCTGCCTCTGTGCACTACAGTCTCCTGCTTGCAACTCGCCTGTGTTCAACATCGTGACTGCCAGCTGACTACTATCCGCTGCCTCTGTGCACTACAGTCTCCTGCTTGCAACTCGCCTGTGTTCAACATCGTGACTGCCAGCTGATTACTATCCGCTGCCTCCGTGCACTACACTCTCATCTCATCTTTGCTGTGGCTTCCTCGAGACTGCCGCTTTTCATTACCATCTGCTACACTTCGTGATCTACAGCTCCTGCCCTGCGCTGCACTCCTGTTTCCCATCGCTGTTGGTTCCTGTGGTTGCTACTGGTTACCTCCGTGTGCCGCTGAGTCCTGCCGCTGTGGTCAGCGCTATCGTCCATCTCCTGCTGATCCACTCTCCACGCCTTCACGTGTTCCACTGGCCTCTACCCTCCTGTCAGCATTGGATTTGTATCTCTTCTACTACCCTCTGCTGGATCATCTCCATTATCCTGGGTTTCCTATGAGTCCAGTTCCACGTGTTGCTGACTCCTGTGGATTCGTGTCCCTGTCGGTCTACTCACCTGTGCGCTGCACCTGCTAGTCCGCTGCTTCTCCTATCCAGGGACTTCCTATCCAGTCGGTCTCCAGCCGCTCAGGTACCGCTGCAATCCCATCTGACTGCTACTGCTGAACCACGGTATGCATACTTCTCATTGACTGTGCTGTGTATTGCATATCTTGCTGGACTGTGTTTGGTTCTCTCTGGAGTCTGCTATCCGCTGAGTCTATTGTCATCATTGACTGTGTTATCATTGTGCTGGACTACTTCAAGAGACTTTCTAGATTGCAGACCTGATCAGTCATTTACATATATATATACCTATATTGTGCATATTACTGTGGATCGTGTATAAGGTGCCTGTGTATATCCTGTGTTGCAGTCTTCCCCCGTGCACCTCCTCACATATATATGCAGTGGTACAACTTGCTGATGTCAGACCACTGATCCCTGTTCCCGGTATCACCTGTTCCATTATCCTCTCACATAGCAGTGGTACAACTTGCTACCGCAGACCACTGACTACCTGGATACCTCCACTTGGATTCCACTCCTTCACTCAGACAGCGGCACAACTTGCTACCCGCAGACCGCTGACTCTCATCACCTCCTTGTCTCTGTTGGACATTCCTCCTCACTATAGCAGTGGTACAACTTGCTATCGCAGACCACTGACTACCTTCACGTGTCCTTGTCCATACAGTTCCTTGTGTATCATTACCTCATTATTACCAGTGTTGCTAGTCATAGACTTTCCTGAGCATCTCATCGGTCATCATTTCATGTTCCGTGATCACCCAGCTACCAGAGTACCCTATTACCATCTACCTTGCTCTGGTAAGCCTACCATCTGGTGATCCCTGGGTAAAGACTCCTAGTGCCCGTGACAATCTTGTATTAGGCTGTAAGCAAGAGGCTCGGTTCAATTAGTGGGATAACATTTAATGTTAGTTTTATCACAATTTATTGAATCCTGGTTAAAATACATAAAAATACATTAATATAGACAAATAAAATACTCCAATTAAACCACAGTATTTATATTATGAGGCATTGATTTCTATATACATACATATGGTATGGCATCAATTGAACATACATAAAAAATCAGACAAACCTAGGTATATTGACCTTGACTAGTCTAGCTACTGGGAGGCAAATGGCAGTGGGTATAAATGCTGCATTGATCCAGATATAACACAGTCACTGATATCTCAATAAAATAATGTTCATAGCATACAAGTTCAGTAGATGGGAATTGGTATTTCTTTAAGTCTCTGCTAGTGCAATATAAATATTCAGATCACTGTCCACATATATCACATGGTTTTTGCTGCGATGCTTTCAAATTTAACTTTGTTTACTTGCAGTTTCGATGTATATAGAGATGGTGGCCGGGTACCCAGTGTGCTGAAATCAGAGGATGTTTCTCGTGGTCCGTGCTTGTTACTGTTGGAGAGGAAGGTGCCTGCGTTCCACTGTGGAACGCATCTGTCCCTTCCTGTTCTCGCGTATGTCCAAAGATGAATTGTATGCAAGTCGGGAGTCAGCTGTTTTCTTAGCTCCTCCCTAACAACGGAGGGGGCGTGGCTATAATGTGGCAGGGCCTACCGGTGGATAGTCCTGCTGCCCTGCAGGCCAGTCCGAGCCTGCTGTTAGGGTTCCCTGATTAGTGCCGTAACTAGACATTTCAGTGCCCTGGGCGAGACAGGGCACCGATGCCCCCCATCGAAGTGGGAGTGACATTTGGCAAGTGGGTTTGGCCAACCTAATGTGGGGGTGTGGCTAGCACTTTACTAAAAAAGGATTCTGCTACACATGCAAATGCATGATATATATATCTATATACATATAGCCATCTATCTATATAGCTATATATATATATATATATATATATATATATATATATATTGTAACAGAAGACAGGCAGGGCGCCACAATGTGTATTATCACTTGTATAGTATAAATGGATGTAATATAATGCGTACCATGAGGTATTAGTGGGTCGTCTAGTCAGAGAGGGAAAATCCTCCTCATAGGTTGTTCCTCCCAGTGGGTCAAATAACGGACAATGCAAAAAACAAAGCACAACATAGAGTAGTATTGTCAAGATGTGCAATCACACCACCTGTGAGTATATACACCACCTATAGGGCTTCCTTAGCGTGAGAAAACACCTACGCCCAGGATAAAAACAATTGTAGTATACAGGACACCCGTGTGTTCCAACCATATAAAAAAAGTAAAAACTGCGTACCAGATGGTCTCTCCAAATTAGCATGGAATTAATTCTTTAGAGGATCAATTGTGTACTCTCTCTCTCCTAGTCTTAGTCATTGGCAGCAATAATGACAAGAAAGGAGGTATAAATAATACAATAGCGCGTTATTAAAAAAGATAAATATGTGCACTTACATCAAGGAGTGCAGGTAGATGCTGATATAGTAGGCTCAATGCGTTTCGTCCCGGTAAAACGTGACTTCACCAGGAGCAAAAAATAGCAAGAGCCCGCTACTGCTGAAGCACACACGAACAACTTCTGCTTTTTATGCAGCTTTATTGTCAGGATGATTTAAAATGTATTTGACACCATATGAATTTCACAGCAGACATGGAGACCCTAAACGCTAGCTAGACAAAGACAATCTCTCTCAAGACCAGCCAGCTTTCCCAGCATTGGTCTCAGTGAACAAATGACACAAGCAAGCTTTTATACATGATACTCCTCCCCCAGCCTTAGCTTGATGGGCAGGTGACACACCCACCTTCTCTTTAAGAGGAAACGCCCATCACTGGCTCTGTTTGCACTAACAGACACACCCTGTCTGTTTGCTGAGAGGAAGGAGCTTTTAAATCATGTAAGTTAACCAAACTTTAAATTATACATAAGTCTTTACCTGGTTTAACCTCAATCTAGGTGCATAACTGCGCCAATGTCTTACTCTGCTTGTATGCTTTCTCTGCATCTTGTCAGATAAATGCCTCCCTTTGTTACATATCCATCCCGCTAGCGTCTCTAAGTAGGGGGACGCGGACTTCGCGAGGAGCACATATTTTCGTGACAATGCATCCGCATTCTTGTGCAGAATCCCAGATCTATGTTCTACTGAGAACTTGAAAGATTGCAGTGCCAAGAGCTGATTGTGTCATATTTACCCAGCGGCTGACGAACAGTGACAGATTTGGAGTGCTGGGACAGCGGGTCCCCCCCTGCACAGAGGGGAAGGCAGCGGGCGGCTGCTGCGCCCCCTTGGGCTTGCGCCCTGAGCGACAGCACCGCCTGCACCACCCTAATTATGGCTCTGTCCCTGAGTACTGGATTTTG
The DNA here is from genome assembly GCF_038048845.1 of Mixophyes fleayi. Classification (NCBI taxonomy): domain Eukaryota; kingdom Metazoa; phylum Chordata; class Amphibia; order Anura; family Limnodynastidae; genus Mixophyes; species Mixophyes fleayi. Next base: position 25,029,226 of record NC_134402.1, on the reverse strand, counting down.
TAAACGAAATAGAAATACATTTTTTTTGTAAATGTATTTTTATTAATGATTATAGCATTAAGAGTTTTTTGTATGTATTTAGAGTTGTATGTAGAGTTGTTTGTAACATATTTTTTTTCCATGCGTTCTGATATGATTATATTGCTTGTTAGCACTATGCATCTCCTTCACTGTGTTCTGCCTGCAGGGCTGCCAAGAGGATTTTCGGGCCCCAGTATAGAAATCTCCTGGGGCCCATTCCATAGCTGTCGAAAGGGTGTGAACACACCAGATTGGTGGCCCTTCCTACACAGGCAGGCCTGGGATCCGGTACTTTGCACCTGCTCCCCCTCCTCCTTCCTTTCTGTCTTTCTGTCTGCATATGGCACGTTAAGTATAGTCAGAGTGTTATGTAACAAAGGGAGGCATATAGCTGGTAGTCTGCAGAGAAAGGAAGCAAGCAGAGTAACACATTTGTGCAGCATTGCATCTATTTTAATGATAAACAGGTGGAGGACATATTTGTGACAAAATAATGGTGTAGAGTCTGATTTAACTTAGATGGTTTGAAAGTGCCTTTTCCCACAGCTACAGGGCTTGTCTGCAATAAGAGTAATCAAATAGAAGCAGCTGATGAGAACTCCCTTTTAAAGGGAAGGTGGTAGCGTCACCTGCCCATCAAGCTAGGACTGTGGGGCAGCAACAGATATAAAAACCTGTCTGTTTCATTGTTCAGGATGACTGATGCTAGAAAAGCTGACCGCTGTCTTGAGAGTTGGTCTCTGTTTATTTAGAGTTTAGGGTCACAAAAAACTGTATGGAATCTTTATGTTTTCAAGTACTTTACCATCCTGACATTAAAGCAAAGTGAAAGCAAGAAGTTGTTTGCATGTGTTCCACCAGATGTGTGCTCTTGCCACACTTATACTCATATTCAAATGGAAACATTTCTTAAGAACAAACTTTTCAAGAAACTTGTACTTGAATACTGCTGTACGTGCATGTGATTTTTGTCTGATTTTAAAAAGCGCAAATTGCGCTCACTTTGTGTTCCATTATGAATAAGGCCCTATACGAGGAAGTTCACAGTGACACACAGAACAATTACCAGTCTCCTCCTCAGTCCCCACCTCCGCAACCTCCACTCTGGCACTCCTCCTCCAGTTATCTATGTGGAGTGATGAATGTCAGGAGAAATTGAAGAGGTAAAGGTTTGGCAAGGAAGTTTTTTCCTTTTCCTCTCACTGATGGTTACTGTCCCCTTTCTGAAATATTGAATATATGAGAAGCGCAAGAGAAGAAGTAATGTGGACAAAGACATGTCTTGGAGGTTACAGATGACTGTGCAGAGTGGATCTCAGCACCAAATCTAACAAACATATTCATATAACAATCATATTTCGCTAAGTAGCAAAAACCAACTTACTATACCTAATACATGATTCAGGAAAAAGTATACCTTCACTTTCTCAAAACAAGCCGAATTGTATATTAAACTGACTAATAATAACTATGTTGATAATAATACAAAATAGTCTTTTCCAAGCCATAAAAATAATTCTCCTGCGCTGACTTCACCAGTTTGATTTTAAACATAATTGCAAATTAATTAGGGTGCACCAAATATTATTAGTATTGTGTTTGTAACAGATTCTCCTAAATATTCAGTACACTAAAAGAGTTCTGAGAACACCATGGGATTGATTTAAAGTTGAAGGTAAAAGATCCCCATTTGTGTATTTTCAAAAACAAGATAAACTTATATTTCTACATTGGCATTTGCATTATATATTACTAAATATATGGCATTCATTATTTCTATTTTTTAGTTTTAACAGTTTATAAAAGATATAATTCAAAGATATATATGTATCAAAATAATGTGCATCTGAATTGGGCGTGTTTAAATTGCATCTACATGCTTTTATTGTACTGCACCTGCACGTGAATGCCCCTAGATCCTCCCCTTTAAGTGCAAAGTGAAACAGGTATCACATAAAAGTTGTGTACATGCGCAGTACATAGTAATTGCACTTACATACAACTCTAATTCACCCCTCAAGGGTTCTAATTGAATCCCTTGATGGTAGATTTTATGAAAAATTAATGTATATGCTGACATGGCTGCTAAAAGTCATTTTACATAACATTTTAAAGCGTTTTAGTACGTTATGATTACATTTTCATTCAAGTCCGCTCTAGATGTTCAAAACAGCAAGTGTCATCAGTACTAAGGCACAAGGGAAAAGTCCAAATGACAATCATGTAACCATTTAATAACCTGTTTTATATGTAAAATAATTCATGCATTGCTTGAGGAAGGATTAAGAATCATGTGAAGTACATGCTATCAAGAGACAGACTAAGCCTATTCAGTGTGTAGCATACACATATATACCCATACGTCTACCTTGACATTAAAAAGTCTGTGGATTAAAAAATAAACAAAAAAAACTAAAACATTTATGTGGTTTTAAGACAGCTCAGAAAGTGACAGCATTGATCTCTAAATAGTTATTGTTTTGACCTTGAGCTCTTGGAGGAATAGGTAAGAAAAATAGGAGCTTTCAGCTGACAGAAAATATTCACAGCAGCTGTAATATGATAACAAACAATATATTAAATAAGCTCAGTACTCTTCTTTCAGTTGATGGTTAGAAAGGATTATGATGTTTTCTCTTTCTAATCATTTATATAAATATTAGTATTAGATTATATTTGCTTGCCTGCCTCATAACGGCTCTTAACTTAACTACTAGTATCATGTGTAGGAAAGCAAGTTATAAATGTTTGGTACATTTGGAAAATACAACACAACATACTCTAGCCATGTAAAAAATGTTATTGTTTATGGCCTCTTTTTACCCCAATAAAATGTCCTCAGTTAAAAATTTGCACTAGTGTTATCATATGGTGCCGATGTGACTTTATGTAGAGTTATCTGTTCAATTCAAGCTGTGTACACTTCTATGCAATCTTATTTCAGATACAATTTCTGTAACAATTTCACCAATAATTTCAATTTTTAAAATATATCCCTCAGCATTTTAAAATGTGAAGCATTCTTAAGGGTACATTACATTTCATATAAAATACATTATCATCACTAAATGTGCTGAAAGTCACCTATTTAACCACCATTTCTCCAAAACATATCTGAATAGAATAGATATATATTGTGTAATACCAGTAGCAAAAGTTTAATCAGTTCTCCAAATGGTATTTTATAGCCTTATGAATGCCCCTGCTGATTCAAAGGATGAATTTCAGTTTTATCTTCCAATTCAGCATGGATATTAAGTTTTGAAAGGACAATGAATCTGTGAATAAACAATAGCAAGTAGATATAGTGGGGGTGATTCATCAAAGCACGCATACTGAGCGCTACCTGTGTTATAAAAGGAGCGGATCTAAAATTACATGCAGTGATAAATCCGGGTGTAGGTCTGCTCAGCTCTACTACACAAAACACTGCTGGATACATCCAATACTTATGTGGAATATAAATTAGCATAAGAAAGCACAGGAAAAAAAACAATTAATGTGTCCTGTTAATAATATAGGCATTAGAGATAAAACCGTTAAAAAATTGTGTTTATTTTTATATTTTGTTCCATGAAATACATTTATTAGGATGTTCTTAAGTTTCTACTGAACATAAAACACATTTTTCCTGTTGTTGCTGATTGCAAACACGTTATAGCATGTAGTCACATCACTAGTAATCAGGGGGTAAATGTATCAAAGTGCGATTTTGCAACTCCAGCGATTTTCTCGGGAGAGTTGAAACTCGCCGATGTATGAAGCTGAGATTTCATGCAAAATCGCCAGAGTTCTGCTTCTGTCAAAATCGCTACTTGCAAAATCTCCAGAGATCAAACTCCCGACTGTTTGCCACTGCAGCTATAGAGCTCTCAAATGTATGAAGCTGCGAGTTAGCAAACTCAGGAGAGTTTGCTTCAAAACACGCCAGATACAACACGCTGCTTGATAGCAGCGTGTTGTACAAACACATCACTGTTACACTGCCCTGGCAGTGTTAAAATGGTAAAGAATAGATAAAAGTTGAAAAAAAAAAACGTGAGGTCCCCCCACTATTCATGCTTAACTCTAGTGCTGCCTGACTAGTGCTGGTCCCGTGAAAATTGGGGAAAAATGTTGCATGGGGCCCCCCCGATTTTCACTTTACCAGCACTAGGCAAACCAGCCAGGGTTGGCGGCACTATAATGACTAACCAACCCTAGACTGTTCAGCGCTGGGCTGGATTCCCTAGGGAGTGGGGTCCGCCGAAAAAAACGAGCGGGCCCACCCCTAGAAAAAACCAGCCCAGTGCTGATAGCATTAGGGCTCTTCCTACTACCCCTGGGCTGTGGGTAGTAAGGTAATACGGCGAAAAAGTATGAAAAAAATAAACATACGCCATTTTGTTTTGTGAAACTACAAGTCCCAGCCAGCCAGGTTGCCAAAAACAGTGTGGCCATGCTGGTGCTTGTATAACTACAAGCACCAGCATACCCACGGCAGCCAGGGCATGTTGGCACTTGGAGAACCACAAGTGCCAACATGCCCTGACATCCCTGGCTTGCTGGGACATGTACTACCACAAAAAAAAGTTAAATAAATAACAACACCCTTGTAAATACCACACATATTTATTAAAAATAAAAACCCCACAATAAATACACTAACCACCCTCATTAAAACCACATCTATTTATTAAAAATAAAAACACCCCAAATACTCACCAAAGATGTCTTCTTTCTTCTTCCAATAGTCTGTGCTTGCCCCAGTCCCAGCAAATTATACTTCCAAAAATGATGGCTTGTCCAATATCTTCATTGCTTCGGCCAGGAGGGCCCCATATTTGTAAGATCCAGAATCTTTGTTCTTGATTGTAGAAAAATAAAAAAAGTCTTTACCCGATACTAGGTAGGAGGTCCTAACCGCAATGAACGTAAGTTCATTGCGTAAGCTATAACTACAGTATTATGTGATTTTACTACGCTAGTGGGGGAATCACCTAATACTGTACCTGGAGCTTACGCAAGTAACGTAGCTCATGGCGCATGCTCAACGCTACTTGCGTAAGCTGTAATACAGTAAATACAGCTTACGCAAGTAGCGTTGCGCATGCGCAATGAGCTACGTTACTTGCGTTACGTTTATCTGCTCTTTACCATTTTGACAGCTGCGGAGCTGGTTTTTTTAAAACTCGCGGGTAAACACCAGCGATTTGCCGCGATTTAAACACGCTGGCAAACTCGCACTTTGATACATTTACCCCCAGGACTTAGACTACCCCTGCAGCTCGAGCAAGAGTTATAGCAAATACCTTCTAAATGCCCAAAGCTTAAATCGGTCGTAGCTGCGTGCGCTCAAGTTTGGCTCGCCCTTCCTGTACATTGATTATGGGCGAATGCCCCTTACATGGCCCATTCCCTCCCTGAAATTGTAAGCTTTAGTAAGTGTTGTTGCATACGATGATGAATTGAATGTTGCTGTGTTTTAATTGCATATTGTCTGGTTTTGGGCATTTGGAGATCAAAGTTGCAGATTATATGCGCAAAATCTGCATTTCCGTTCCTTGATGAATTAGGCCCAGTATGTCTCCTCTTTTTTATTCAACTTGGTTGGCAATATATTTAAAGAGACAAATGGAAACATGGTCATTGAGGATTAAGAAAGTACTTACTTATTATTTTTAAAAGACTGATTTGGGAATGTCAGACTGCAGTTATGAATGTTGAAACATTGTACGTATTTATCTCAATTGCCAATAAGAAAGTTTGAATCTGAGTTTCAAATTTCTGTAAATCTGGTAGAGGGGTACTGAATTTACAAGATATTGTTATTTGTTATTGGACTCAATCATGGAGCAAACTTCAAGTGATGCTTCTAATTTCATTAACGAGTCTCAATGACTGCATCCAGGGGTAGATACCAGGCTCCATGTCATTGAGGACATTAAAAGCGGATACATACACTGATTTTTAGTTGCTCCTCAAATTGTTGATGTAGATATTTCCCCCAAAGTCACATTTCATCGATTTGGTTTATGGCAGCATATAATATTAGTGCACATATAAGTTCATGACCCTATTTTGCTTTTGGGAATATGCGTGTTATATTATTAGCTTACGAGCAGGGTCTTCTTACCTCTCTGTATTACCTAATATTGTTTTATTACTGTTTACCAATTGTAAAGTGCTATGGAATTTCCAGGCACTATATAAATTAATGTTAATGTTGATGCTGATTTTGATGCTTTTTTATTTCCTCATTGCATATTCTTATAGAGAACATAAACACACATGTTGACATACATTTAAATGGTTGTAATCAATTGGCACTCTTCTGCCTATAGATGTATTTTTCATAAAAAGTATACCTGGAAATTGCAAAAGGTGTCCCATTAAAAGTATTGGAGAAACCTGATATCCACCATCTCCAAGTACCCAGTCCTTATTTAACCACTTACTAAGCAAAGAATGCCCCCACAAATGTGCTCCCTCCATCACCAGCTGAAGCTCACTTAAAAATTTTGTCGACAACAAGAAATCTCATTTTTGCATATGGATGTAATACCGAGTGCACAAGCATGCCTACTCCATATTCAGCAAGTAATATCACCTCAGCCCAGTCTCTGCCCTTCATGCAGCCACTGCCATTTAGTTGAGCTTCTCTTTGCACTTCTGGTAAAAAATTTGTGCATTCATATGAAACTGGATTTGTACTGTGCTCACTCATTTTTGCTACTTATTAATTTAATATTATTGACTACACCATGAGAAACCTAGACAACATTTTGGGTAGAATTTGGAAAACAATCATGCAGTAGACGGCATCAACGTCTTGGTTCCTCAATATAGATTATGCTGGGTTTTTTGAAAAAAAAAAATTAAGTTGTAGTTACTCTTTCAATAATATTTCTGTTTGAATGACACCAGTTTTAGTGGTTTGTATGTCTCAGTAGTAAAGTTTTTTATCAGTGGTTCATATGGTTTATTTAGCATGGGCATGATTTCAACCCAAAGTTGAGCAAACAGCTACAAGTCTCTGTTGGCTTGTATACAAATATATTGTTTCCTATCCTTCAATGTTATTGTAATGCCTCAACAGGTTTTATTTCTAAAGCTGAGTGCTTCTCATCTCTGCTACTCAGGGACCACAAAAGTTCAGATACCAAATGCATCCCCATTCTGTGGCCATTTATAGATTTCCGCATTAAATTTTACCAAACATCTTAATACAGAATATTTTGTTGCCCATTGTATCAGCATGATCAGTGAGCACATTTTAAACTGGATCCATAAACATTTCCAATTTGCATCAAGTTTACTTTTGTCTAGAAAATTCTTCTTTCCTCTGTTATTTAGTTTTACATACCGAAGTAGTGTTTATACAAATGTATTCTTTTACAATTGAAATACAGTTGTAATAAGCATCTTAACCCATTAAAGCAATAGACGGTGCAAAATATTTCTATTCCACCTCCCCTATTCTCTCTGGAGAATGATAAATTATGGAAACTAGAGGAGAGTTAACCATATCCTATTACTAGCTGCTAGTTACAACAAATTGACACTTATTTCAAATGGATATCTGAAGAGAACACAGATTTTAGGTATCTGGGTTTCCATATCTCTGAAACTATTTGTTAAACTCCATTCCTAGTGGTAATTACCGTAAGTTGGCTCGAATAAAAATAAGTTCCCTTTGGAACAAAGGTGTCTACATATGTAGAACCCTTATAGAAATCAATTAAATATTAATTTGAGCCGTTAAACAACATCCTCTTATATTAATGAAACTAAACTTCCTCCAGTCTGCACCACATGGCTACATACTTATATGTACTGGCAATCATCCAAACACTTCTGTAATTTAATTATACATATCATTTAACAGATTTAATAAGCATGATATACAAATCTTTAAACTACTCATAAAAGGCAAAAAAGTGAACACGAAAAATATATTTTTATTTTCAAATGAAAACTCATTTAAAAGATAACTCTTTTGTTTTTAAACATGTCTGTGAATATTTCCTTATACCATAGTGTATTCATTAAAAAAAAACAATCTTGTATTTTGCAGTATCCACTAACAATGATTATGCTTTTCACTGGGGATGTCTACAGCCTTCTGAATTTTCTTAGCTTTGTTCGATGGTTTTTTACTGGCCTGGCTGCTGTTGGACTCATTTATCTACGATACAAACGACCTGAGATGCATCGCCCTTTCAAGGTACACTCACCTCTCTGTCTGTCTGACATTAATCTTGATATGCCGCACTGATCCTTTCTCAGTGTCACAGGAAATTGAGGAAGATTGTGTATCACCAACTAATATAGAGACTTCACTGTGTGTAACTGTAGCTGACAACATAGCTAGCCACTTATATGCAATGGCCCTGGAAACTTTTTGGTGGAATGTTGACAAAAAGTTTGTGTTTTATCGTATGTGATACTAATTTTTTATTTTTTTTCTTAAAAATGTTTCAGTTCTTTAGAAGTAAGAAGAAATAGCCTTTATTCATGAAATGTTCTAGCATAGGATGGTTGAAACTAACTTATTAGCCTATTCTCATCCAAGCTTTAGTTTCGGTACGTCAGTGGTTCAAACCTTGTGTTTGAATGATGATACTTGTGAGGATACCGAGTTTAGCGTAACCTTCTGCGCCGCACAGCTGGCCTACCCGGTACCTATGCAAGGTTCAAAATCACCCAGGCAAATATCCAAAATAACACAAATAAGTTTATTTAACAAAATGGTAGCAACAAACAGCATTAAACATATTTAAATAATAACTTGAAACACATAACACTACAGTCTGGCACAGACAACATACAGGGTATAATGAAACAACTCACCAGTATCCTTGTTACTTTCAGGGACTGCGGTCTATCAACCAGAGCTTCTCCTCTCTCTCCTTTAAGACTACCAACAAACATAGTGGCCCTAAATCACTGGCACTCCGCTTTCAGTGGACACACAGCTCCCCAAGACCTGGAGAGGTAGATCGGGGCAACGGCAGTACTCCAGGGATTGATTGTCCCTTTCCTGTCAGAGGCAGAGATCTATATGTCTCAACGCCAGCCTGACCTCAGCGATCACTTTGTAGTAAATGCCAATTTGCTGTCTTCTCTAGCTGTCTTTTAAGCCCAGAAATGACCTAATCAGCAATTCCAGGACCGGCCTGATTGGTCCTTTTCTGTGTTTACCTTTTCTCCGCTAAACATAGAGACAAGGAGATAGCAGATGAGTCACTTCTGATTTAATTAGGGACAGATATTTTTATGTGGCTATACAGCAGAGTTTGTGTAAACAGGAAAGATCACACTCCACACACACTTACATTTAAATACACAATTCCTTCCACTATAATTAAACATAGAGCTCTGTGTGTGGACCCATTTCCTATGCTAGCACACATCCTGGTGTGATGTACATTCATACAGGACTGGTGGACAATAATCCTTTTTGCCTAGACTGAAACAATGGACTAGTCTGCATGCTAAATATACAAACTGGCAGTTATTTTAACTACTTACAAAATAGAATATACACAAGCTTAAATATGACTGACAAATATGGGGGAACCAGAAGGCTAGAAAAAGTATATGTTTTATAGTCCGCAGTCACCTTCTTCCCTCACAATACTCTAAGCTAATATTTCAAAAGTTTGCCAAGTTATTGTACTGGAAACCATGCTTATTTATGCTGGAATTATTTTGAATTATATTTACATACTTTTAGCTTCAAACTCATTTTCACTATCAATTATTGTATGTTATTTATGTGATTATTAACTGTGTGACCTACTTGTTAAACACCTGTGGAATGACCATAAATAATCATTCAAGTTGGATTAGAGTATAAGCAATATGTATATGCAACTGACAAAATATTATTAACCTTACTGTCCAATTTTACATGAAAATGATGCTACACCTATTAGTCTGCCAGCCTGTATGTACTAAATAAATATCCCCCCTACCCCCAACTGCTTAGCGCAGCTAAAATGTAAAACTGTTCAATGGTTCTTCCTAGAAGATTATGTGAAGGAAAACAATGTAAATATAATATGAACATGATGTAGCCAACTAGTCATTTATCTTGTATGTACAATTCATAATGATATTTAGTTTATTTAATTTGCTCTTATTTCAGGTGCCAATTATTATTCCAGCATTGTTCTCCTTCGCCTGTCTGCTTATGGTTACTTTGTCACTATATTCAGACCCCATAAACACTGGGATTGGCTTTGCAATCACCCTAACTGGTGTCCCTGTCTACTATCTCTTCATCTTCTGGGATAAGAAGCCAAAATGGTTCAGGACCTTTTCAGGTACAGTAGACTGCGTTGTAATGTAGGAAAAGAAAAACTTTGAATTAAACACAATGCGTCAGTAAATCACTATGTGCTTGAGAGGTATTTGATATCAGATTAAATAACTGATGAAAGTAAAATTTGGATTTTAATCAGGGCCATAACATGCAATCACCGAGCTCCATCGCAACATGTGTGATGTGCTCAGCCATGCTGGTCTATATGCTACATAGGGCCCAATTATGCTCTGCTGAGCCAGCCCCTACACATGCACAAGAGAGCAGAGGCCTTCATGGAGGATGGACCAGCATAGGGGGACTATATGCTACATAGGGCCCAATTATGCTCTGCTGAGCCAGCCCCTAAACATACACAAGAGAGCAGAGGCCTTCATAGAGGATGGACCAGCATAGCTGGACTATCCTCACCACCCGGCTCCATAGCAGCTGAATGGATTGCTGCAGCTGTAGTTCCACTCTTTATAGTGTCACATATACAATATGTCATTTATCATTTACTAGTTTTCAATATTCATTTTTATTACAACATACTTCCAAAAACACAACTATGATTAAACACATTTACTGAGTATCCTAAAGCTTGCTGATATTTATCTGTCCTCAATGAGGTAATGGTTTTGTCATTATGTGGAGGTTCGGCGCCCTTTGCTCCGCTGTCCCACCATGAGTCAAGTCTTAAAAAATTGAGATTGTCCCTTGAAATCAAAGATTGCTGAGACCTTATTGCGAAAATACCTGATTTTCATAAAATCTGTTTTGGTGACTAGAATGTAACATACAATCCTGGGTAAATGATCCATCTTATTTGAAGCTTAACAAATACATATTTAAATGGTTGTGCAGAACATAGTTATTAGGTTCATTTACAAATAAGCATGAATCTTCCTAATCAATACATGAAGCAGCACATATGGCTAAAGAGGTCTCATTTGTTATCAGCAGCTTAATTATAGGTTAAAAGTTAAAGTGGCAAATTTACAATGCAACTCATTCTATCCAATAGATGCAATAATCCTTAAATGAGTTGATCATCTGTCTAAGACATGTAAACTAATTTACATTTCAGCACATAAGCTGCTTTATATATGTTAACCAATATAAATTTAACTCCTTCGTTCCCAAGGGTGGGGGAGGCCCCAGCTTTCTTCTTCCTTACAGTATTTATAAACATAGACTTGATCAGGGCACGTAATTGACACTAGGGAGTGTTACCCATGTGAGTGTGCCTGTGCATGGATATTGCTTCTTAATATATTGTGGCCTTATAAACAAAAACAGTGTAAGTCAGAAATAAGGTCAATAAAACAAATGATCGTAGTTTATTAGGTGTTTCCGCTGCATTTTTATAGGGCTAGAGGTCATGAAACTGCAATGATTGGAAATAATTATGACATAAAACATTATCAGTGATCACATTCATCCTGAATGCAAATCTTTTCCAGATATGTGTTGTATAATGGAAAAGATTTTACTAATGGATAGAAGTTACTAAATAGCCACCTTTTGTATGTGTGTGTGTGTGTGTGTGTGTGTGTGTGTCTGTTTTTAAGTTACACCCTTCTTACCTTTTAACATACAGCATTAGTGTCCTGATGAATAAAACTTCTAGTTTTACAACTGTGAAATCAATTTTCAAAATTCGCGCTGAAAATAATTTGTAACATGTATTTAAAATGTTTTTTTCTTTCACAACAAAATCTAGGAAGAAAAAGTAAAAACAGATGTACTCTAGTATATAGAGCATAAACTCAATGCTATAACTATCCTAGGTGCAGGTGTTATGACCACCAGGGCATCATCTGCCTTAGGGAATCCCTATCAGGCAACGTCTGTGCAACAATAAATATGTATATGCAAAACATATACATAAAACTATAAAAATATTCATCACATTTTCCTCATTTTCTTACATCATAAAACAAAATGGGTTAAATATATGTATTTTAATACAAGTAAAATAGTTGATAGAAAAACCTTTAGGTACAATACAGCTGGGGGCCTATCTGGGTAAATCTCTACCATCTGTCCACATGTGAACAATGCAATTGTCATCCATTGTTATTTATAATATTCAAGTTCCATCAGATTAAACGGAGAGTTACAAATTCCAAATCATTCCAGGGATTCTCAATGGGATTGAGGTCTAGACTTTGACTTGATCACTTATGTTTTTTGTTGTTGTATTAAACCACTCCAGTGTAGCTTTATATAATTTAATGGTAAATAAACATATTTCTCAGTTTATTGCCATGTGTGATATTTAGAAAGAAGTGTATACTCGTAAATACAATATACAATAAATACTCTAGTTAGCAAATTTTAAACCAGTGTTCTCAATATAAAAATATAATATAATTGGACTTGGAGTGTCACTTTTTGTGGAAAGTTTTGCTTAGTATCTTAAATCTACTGCATTTCAGTAAACAACACAAAGTATCCTTACATATTATTTTAACAACCACTGCAGTCCAAAGCAATGCTTAAGGCCAGCAAATCATTATAACACATCTAATTAAAATATGTTTTTCTAGCAAGCAGGTAGTTCTATACAGGTCATAATACTATTGAACTCTTTCAGTGAGGGAGGATGGGACACTTAAAAGAACAGATCGAATCGTTTAAGAAACTTACTGGCTAAATGCTATTTTCTAGCTGTTTATTACACACAAAGTCACAGCCAAAATCTGTAATGTTCCTCAATTCTGCTGCACATAGCATTATGTTCTCTATAATGACTCAGAAATAAATTGTAGCAAAAACTCTGCATGTAGAAAATAACTTATATATATGCAAAGGAAACATTTTGTGCCTTGTGTATATGCTGTATTAAGTACTCGTCTATATGTGTGTATACTACATGAAAACAACATACAACCACAATTCATTGGCAGAATAGAATAGTTTGGGTGAGATAGGAGAATTGAACCAGTGACGTTAATATACTCCTACGTTTATGTGGAATTTACTTAAAGAATTCTCTATCCCACATGAGATAGAAATAGACATGTCGGGCCAGATTCATCAAGGAATGTCAATGGTGATATTGTGCATACAATCCATAAAATCACTCTGCGCTTGCCCAGGATGCAGCAGTGTTCAATTAATCTTCAACACTTACTACAGGGAAGAAATGGTGCTGGGAAGGGGTGTTTTGCCCATAGTCAATGTACAGTAAAGGTGTGCCAATCACGAGTGCAAGCAGCAGGAGCAACTGAAGGCATTAATAACATAATAATAAATGTATTTCATGGAAAAATAAAAGGAATATAACACTTTTTTAAATGTTTTATCAGTAATATCTATTATTAACACTTAACATTAATTGAATAGGTTTTTTTATATTTTTGTGCGGTCTTTTGTGATTATATATTCCACATATGTATTGGACATATCCTGCAGTGTCTAGTAGAGCAGAACATACCTACACTCATCAGAACACGCATGTACACATCCGTTTCTTGTTGAATTCTAGCGTAATTATACCCGATTTACATGTGTTTTAAAACAAATGCACATTGTGCTCAGCAGGGCCGGACTGGCCATCTGGCACTTCTGGCATTTGCCAGAAGGGCCGATGGCTGTATGGGCCGGTCCGGTTCCTGCACTTTCATTTTTTATTTTTTTTTTAAACTTCCGCGGGGCCGCCTGATGACGTCACATCATGCCGACGCAGCCGCCCAGGAGCCTTCGGTAAGTTGGTGCGCTGTTTTTCTTTGTAATCCGTCCAGGGGATAGTGACAGGTACTGCGGAGGGGGGCTGGGGTGGGCAATAACTAAAAATTACTGCAGGGGGAAGAAAATGTCTGCAGGGGGAAGGGGGGGGTGAGTGAGTGACAATGCAGCAGGGGAAATGGGGGTGGGTGAGTGACAATGTATGTAGGGGATAGGGGGGGTGAGTGACAATGTATGCAGGGGAAAGGGGGGGTGAGTGACAATGTATGCATGGGAAAGGGGGGGATGAGTGACAATGTATGCAGGGGAAAGGGGGGTGTGAGTGACAATGTATGCAGGGGAAAGGGGGGGTGAGTGACAATGTATGCATGGGAAAAGGGGGGGTGAGTGACAATGTATGCAGGGGAAAGGGGGGGGTGAGTGAAAATGTACGCAGGGGAAAGGGCGGGGGGTGAGTGACAATGTATGCAGGGAAAATGGGGATGAGTGACAATGTATGCAGGGAAAGGCGGGTGAGTGACAATGTCTGCAGGGGGAAGGGGGCTGAGTGAAAATGTCTGCAGGGGGAAGGGGGGGGTGAGTGACAAGGTCTGCAGGGGGAAGGGGGGTGAGTGAAAATGTCTGCAGGGGGAAGGGGGGGTGAGTGACAAGGTCTGCAGGGGGAAGGGGGGTGAGTGACAATATCTGCAGGGGGAATGGGGGGGGGTGAGTGACAATGTCTGCAGGGGGAAGGGGGGGGTGAGTGACAATGTATGCATGGGAAAGAGGGGGTGAGTGACAATGTATGCATGGGAAAGGGGGGGTGAGTACCAATGTCTGCAGGGGGAAGGGGGGGTGAGTGACAATGTCTGCAGGGGGAAGGGGGTGAGTGAAAATGTCTGCAGGAGGAAGGGGGGTGAGTGAAAATGTCTGCAGGGGGAAGGGGGGTGAAAATATCTGCAGGGGGCAATGACTGTAGGAGGGGGACAATAAAAATGGCCAATGTGTGACAGTATATGACTATAATGTGTCTGGGGGACAGTATATGACTATAATGTGTGTGGGGGGACAGTATATGACTGTAATGTGTGTGGGGGGACAGTATATGACTGTAATGTGTGTGGGGGGCAGTATATGACTGTAATGTGTGTGGGGGGACAGTATATGACTGTAATGTGTGTGGGGGGACAGTATATGACTATAATGTGTGTGGGGGACAGTATATGACTATAATGTGTGTGGGGGACAGTATATGACTATAATGTGTGCTATTAAGTGAATGTGGGGCTGTTTGGGGAAAATGAGGTATATTTATTGAATGTGATTATGAATTATTTAATGCCTGAGATGGTTGTGGGAAATGGTTATTTTTATTAAACATAAATGCTATTTATTTTCTTGCTGGGGTCGTTTGGAGGGAGGGAAATAGGTTAACTTATTAAATGGGAATACTATTAATTTAATGTTTGGGGCTGGTTGTAGGGAGATAGGTATATTTATTAAATGTATATACTATTTAATGTCAGGGCTAGTTGGAGGGAAATAGATGTATTTATCAAATGTGAATACTATTATTTTAATGTTGGGGCTGAAGTGAGGCCTAAATATAAAACGTGGCTGCTATATTGATTTAACACCGGTGCTGGTTGGAGTTTTCTAAATTTCATGTAGCCATTTTTTTTTTCTAATAGGGCCTCCAACATTCCAGGATCCAGACAAGCAGCAACTGATCTAAAGACTCTGCCCTCTGTCACACTGTCACCCTCCTCTGCCCTCTGTCCCCCTCCTCTGCCCTCTGTCACGCTGTCCTCTTTCTGCTGCCCTGTCCCCCTCCTCTGCCCTCTGTCACACTGTCCCCCTCCTCTGCCCTCTGTCACACTGTCCCCCTCCTCTGCCCTCTGTCACGCTGCCCCCTCTCCTCTGCCCTCTGTCACGCTGTCCACTCCTCTGGCCTCAGTCCCCCTCTTCTTGCCTCTGTCACACTGTCCCCCTCCTCTCCCTCTGTCACGCTGTCCCCTACTTTGGCCTCTGTCACGCTGTTCCCTCTCCTCTGCCACGCTACCTCTCACTCTGTCCCCTCTGCTGCGAGAAAGCCAGAAAAAAACAAAACATAAACTCATCAATCCACGCTGCATCGGGACCCAGCATTCTCCCTCTCTCTCACGCAGCTTGTCACTATAGTGACCAAACCATGCGGCACCGGGACCCAGCATTCTCCCTCTCTCTCACGCAGCTTGTCTATAGTGACAAGCTGCATGAGAGAGGAGGATGCTGGGTCCCTGCTCCGCGCGGATTGGTGAGTTTATGTTTTGTTTTGTTTTTTTCTGGCTTTCCCGCGGCACCCATGGGAGCCTCGGTGCACACTTTTGGAACCGCTGGTGTAGACAATAACACCAAGTAATGGAGTAACTATTACTCAATTTGGTGGAAGTCCCAAAAACTAAGCATACTTCTAAGGCACAAGTTATGTTGGTGATAAGCCTTAATTTCTCAAATCCTTGTTTAACTGAAGTCACTCTCCCTCTTTCTTCCTTTGATGTTATGGAACTATCAATTTATCATAGACTGTATTCTATTATTTGTAGTCTTTCATATTTCACCATAAAACTTTTATATTTTTAATTTGGGTTCATTACTTGTGGCCAAAGCACACATGATAGTAGAACATCTCTAAAGTGAAGTGTGTAAGCTAAATATAGTATAGACATACTTAAAACTAAACAATATTTATTCTTTTAGAAATGCATTCCCAAAATTAGGTTTGTAATTATTCCAAATGAACACCGGACGTGCTCCAGGGTCTAGTCCTGCTTCATTACCAATGTGGAGTTACCAAGAGCTTTAGTCACATGTCTGCAAATGGGCCTGTAGTTCTAGTTGGTAATATTAAATGTGGGGTTTAATTTCTCTGCAGTTTATCATGATCACTCTTTGGTTTAGATCACTGGCTCTTTTGTGCTTAGGATTAAAGTGGAATGGGTAGGTCTACCTACTTATGGTTATTTGTTGCAGTATCATCAACATTTATTTATATAGCGCCAGCAAATTCCGTAGTGCTTTACAATTGGTAGTATATAAGCGCTGCCAAGTGGGGGATACATTATAAAGGCTACCCATCCTTCCCATTAAGTTTGCTTAAGTTGTGATTTTGCTCTTGTTTTTAACTTACAGTACAAGCAATGACCCCACATTTCAACAACACAAGAAGATATTGGGATCAATAACACATTAGATTACTGCACTTTATGACACTACAACTTTCTGGAAAAATGTATTATCTTTGAGTACTATTTTGCTATGGAGTTATTGTTGAGGATTTGTTTTTCAATAAATTCAAGTACTTAAAGTGCAGCTTTCTTGGCCCTCCAAAGTAATAAAGTATGTTCTTAGCAAAATAACATTTATAGAACATTATAACATTCTTCTAAAGCAATGAATGAAAAATGCTCTTTGCTGCAGTGTCAAGTTCACTTAAGTTGATTCTCTAAGCTGGAAGGACAATACATTTGCTGTATTGCAGTATTCTTGCATTCTAGCTGTCCTTTACAAACTAATTGAATCTGTGATTAATGTGCAGTTCTAATTGATTCAGTGTATCCATAGACAAAGTGTGGCCCAGATTTATTAGAAAACAATCTACTATTTTGCATAAGGATCACTTCATGACTCAATTTACTTTCTTCAATCTAAGCCTATAGACCCTGGAACATCAACATATAAAATAAACATGGGTTTGTTTCTTGTAAATATACTCAATTCACGGACTTAGACAATTAAGGCATAAAATATAGTAGCTGCCAATGTGAAAATGTAAAGAATCAATTGGTTTGGTCCTATTTAGTGAGTTGTTTTTGTTTGTTGCTTTTTTTGTTAGTATTATTTAGTGGTATTATATATTGGGGGGTATTCAATTGTCGGCGGAATTGCCGAAAATCCCGCGGTCCGCGCACGATTAACGATATAACGGTAATCGTGCGCGGAAAAACATGTAATACGGTAATTTACTCGCTGGATTTCAGCTCGCAGCTCCCTGAGCCGCGAGCTGAAATCCAGCTACAAATTACCGTATTACATGTATTAGTTTTTCCGCGGCGGGATTTTCGGTGATCCCGCCAACAATTGAATATGCCCCATTGTATCATTTAATTCTGAGAAATTGTTAGGTGGATCTAAGCACAAAACCTAAAACACATTAACACAATTTCCAAGTATGGGAGATTTATACGTGATTTTGATAGAGATAAATAAGCAGTATATCATGACTTGCAACAGAGTTATAATCCCAGTCTTTGATGGCTTTGGGCTTCCATGATGATCACTAGATGATAGTGTTGTATTGTTAAGCGTAAAGAACATTACAATATTTGTCATACTCAACAATATTGTATCACAGATAAATGGGGCCTTTGCTGCTCCAGATATATTAAATCCCTCAGTGTAGTGAGCTAGTAGTATTACTATAGGATGGCTTAAACAGTTATTGTACCTAAGAGAATTAACAGTACTTAGTGGTAGTAATACATAGGAAAAAATAACAGTGAGTCAGTCTTTATGAAGTATAATGTCATTTTATTTTTTGCATTTCATCAGTTTCCTACTGTACATGTCACTTACATGCAATAACGTTCTTTCATTTTTAGCATGATGTTGATTACTGTTCTAGTTTCTCCATAGCTTTTAGTACAATATGTGCTTCTTTTTTTCTTATGGATAAGCATTTATCATTATGCTAATGTTCTAATCCAATGTCTAGGACTTTAAGCCTAATACATTTTTTCGAAACCTCCTCTCAGCATTAATCTTTGATTTTCCTATTTCATTTGTAGTCATTTGACCATTGATTTGACCTTCATTGTTATTGGGATAAAGCAGGCTGGGGATGCTGAATGTCACAGAGAGATGTCATGTAAAATAAAAATACATTATGTATATTGTGTTATGACAGGTAAAAGCTTTACCAGATGATGATACTGATTTATAAATCATCTGAAAGAAACTCCTCCTTCAATAGCCTCTACTTACCATTATTATTATTATTTTTCTTTTTACAGATAGAGTCACCACATTGCTGCAAATACTTCTGGAAGTTGTGCCAGCTGAAGAGAATATTTCCTAAGAAAAACTCAAATCTAATAATATGCTGAACCCCTCCAGCTGCAGTTCTACATGTTGTGTTACTGGGGGACCAAATATAAAGTTACAACGAGATATTAAGCTATTCACTGCTTCTGCAGATACATATTTTAATTTATAGTAAAGGACAACAGAACTGCTTATTCATTGCTTCCACTTTCATGTTAACTTATTAGAAGTGCAAAATACACCTTAGGACACTTAATCATAATGGGCTGATCAGGGCCGGACTGGGACTCAAAATATTCCCTGGCATTTAAAGTACCTCAGTTCTTGCAGGACAGAAACTGTGCCGCCGCTGAGCAGCGGCACCGAACAAGGCGTGACCACATTCTGTTGTGGGTGTGGCCAACATGGAGCAATGATACATTCATTAAAATAAAACATTGCATTTATCACACCATCCCCGAGGCACATTATGACACCCCCAGCCCACTATACTTATCTATGCTTCTGGTGCTGCTGACATCAATCAGGCTGGGAACTTTCTGTAGAGTGAGCAGGGAAGCTCCCTCCTGCTAACCAGAGCTGGATTAACGCTTGGGGGCCCCTATTATGTAACATGACTATCATTTTAAACAAATGTTAGACAAATACACAGGCAATACTGTTAGTTGCACGCAGCTCTGCCTTCACAAGCAGTACAGTGTGAAGCGGGACATACCTCCCAACTGTCCTTGTAGTCAGACAAAATCTCACTAAACGAGACAGTCACCAAAATTCGGGATTTCACCACCAGATTCAGGACAGTTGGCAGACTGTCCTGCTCCCTCCTACCTGTCTTGTTACTTTCACCACCTGTGGATGCTGGTGTCTTTAGTTCGGTTGCTGCTTGTCTGGATACTATAATGTTGGAGGCCCTATTTGGGGAAAAAAATGGGTACATGTAATTTAGAAAACTCCAACCAGCCCTGGTGTTTAATCAATACAACCCATGTTTTATAATTAGGCCTCCCTCCAGCCCCAACATTAACATACTAGTATTCACATTAAATATAAATAGCTGCTAATAATGACAAATAAACCTATTTCCATCCCTCCAAACAACCCCAGCAATAAATTAAATAGCATTTACGTTTAATAAATATACCTATTTCCCACAACCATCACTGTCATTAAATAATTTATATTCACATTTTTTTCCCAAACAGCCCCACTTTCAGTTAATAGCCCCCAAACCACCCCAGCATTAAATTAAATTAAAGGTCCAATCACCCCATTTTAAATTGCTAGGCCCTATTATTAAATTAACCCACATCACCCCACAAATAAAATAGCACAAATTAAATAATTAGACCCCACCTAAACTCCACCATTAAATTAATAGCCTACCTCCCACATTATATTAACATTCTCCTCCTTACTTCATGCCTGAGTACATGCCCCCAATTTATATTATGCCACACAGTAGTGCCCCAAAATTATATTGTACCACACAGTAGTACCCCAAATCATATACCACACAGTAGTGCCCTAAGTTGATATGTGACCAGGAAGTGTCCACTGCTTGAACCGGCCCATCTGACCATCGGCCCTTCTGGCATTTGCCAGAAAGGCCAGGTGGCCAGTCCGGCCCTGGGCCTGATACATTAAGGAAAGTTAAGCAAAAAATCGAGTACGTTTTCTTAATCAAGTTTTCTGGACAAAACCATGTTACACTAAAAAGGGGTGCAAATGAGTTTATTATTTTGGAAATAAGGAAAATACAGGCTGTTTTTTCATGTAGCACACAAATATTTAATAGCTTATTTGTACACTGAATTTAAAGTTGATATAGGACATACCCTACCTCAACTATAAATCTGCCATCAGATTTTAAATTTACCTCCCCCAATGCAACATGGTTTTGCCTTACTTGCTTACTTTTGCTTAACGTCCCTTAATAAATCAGACCCAATGTAATTATTTTATACCTTTTAGATACTTACCATCAATAATTAACCACCATCACTCTCACAAAATAAAACCACAGAAAGAGAATTGTATTCAGGCTACAGCAGTGGACCCTAATACCCTTCAAGGGCCGAATGTGCAGCCATCTATCCATCGATAGCTGCACATTACCCTTAATTTCAGTAGTAAGTTAAGACAATATATTTAATATAAAATAGAGTCACCACTTGAAAAATAATGCTCCACGTGCCCACAGATCCAACTTCTACTCTAAAAATTCCTTCAGACTTCCTCACATGTCACTCAAACTCCCCACATGCTATTGAGACCTCCTCAAATACCCCCACCACTCACTTCCAATTAACAGCTAGTGACCAAAGTCAGTTAGGATTCAGAAATCACAGACTTTCCCATGCAGGAGAGTGGGAGATCCTCTGATCTCACTTAAATGCCCTATGTTGTGTGGTCACATAATGCAGAAGCGGCTTCTCTTATCACACTGTACTGTATGAAACTCTGAGCTTCACCTGCAGCCCCAGTTATGAATTATTCAATAACAGTCAGACAAATAGCATAAACCTGGAAACAGCTGGAGTCAGTGGTGAAACTACCATGGGGGCAGCACCTCTCCAAGGCTCCTGCACCACATTCCCCATGCAGCAGTGCACTCACACCACAGAATACACACTGACACTGCAGAGTGCAGAGCGGAGTCCTCATCTGAGTGGTCAGACTACACATTCTCAGAAGAGGCCCCATCTCTGCTCTTTTCACTGTAGAACAGGGGGCCTGGGAGGATAAACTCCATTGCCACACCTCTACCCAAGTTTTGCTCTGGTTTCCGATGCTCCTGACTAGAGACCGCAGGAGAAAGCTCATCGAGCTTTTGGACACCCAAGACTGCCTGTTGTCTATCAATGGTCTCCAGTTTAAGAGAATTGGTACTGTGCAGGTGTTAACTGACCATGATTTCCATGGACTGTGTCAGTTCTTAAAGACTTAGCTTTGGAATTTTGTATTACTAACTATGTTTATGGAGTTTAACTTTTTAACACAGACATGTTGTGCTGCCTGACAGATGTAGTACTGCAGTATATTTCAACTTACAGTTCAATGCAGCAGAACAGAAAACTGTGTGCAATGCTGAACGGAGTAAATAACATGCCTTAATGAATATATGTATTCCTTACAATAGCCACCTCTATAAAGGTTAATGAAAACACAGTGAAGCTTTAAGATAGTATTATACCTTCAAACATTTGGAATTTGATATTCGTGACAGAGAGTACCTCTGAATAGGGGCTATGGCAATGCAGGGGCTTAGCCATGTCATGTTTGGATGTCTCATGTGCCCAGGGGTTGTACCTAGCACTAATGATATACTAGACTGTCCCCACACTTCTCCAACACCAAGTGTATCTGCCACTGCTAATATACTTCCTAACTGTCCTGGCAGTTGGGAAAAAAGTCTTGACTATTGGGATGGTGCTACAGTACCCTATGATTGGGGCAGTTGGTAGTTATGTAATGTCAGCACAAAATTTAAATGAAACAGTGCAAAGTTCAACACAGTCCTAGGAAAGCCAAGATTCTTGGCAGTTGTGGTTTATGATTTGTAAATTGTGATTTGTAGTGGTAGGAAGATTCTACTTTGGTAAATGTATCTGCTGTCTTAAAACTGCATGGCTACCATGCAACCTTTTGTTCCGGATTGTAGAGACTGCAATACATATAGATGGACCTACTAAGCTTATGCCATTGCCATCTGGCAGCATTCATAATTTCCATTCCCACTTTTCCATTAAACACTCTCTTCTGTGCTTTCATCAACTTAATTAAAGTTAGTATTCTGCATACATAAATTCTACAATGTATACTTCAAGGTGCACACATCTTTCTACAAACAGGTTTTTAAGCATTGGTTATGATATGAACACACTAAATATATTTTCTACTGTCTTTTCTCACATTCAGAATTATCATTGCTATTGTTAAAAACCTAATTATTTTAAATTGCATTTAGCCATACCAACAATAAATATGCTATGCACTATGATGAAGCATATACCCTTGTGTATCAAAATCCCATTGTCCCAGAGATGATAAGCTTGTAAGCAGGGACCTCTTACCTCTATCTATATGTATAAATCAGTATTTTTTATTGCTGTTTGTTACTAATTGTAAAGTGCTATGGAATTTGCTGGCACTATATAAATAAATTATGATGATATTCACAAATCTACAAACATAGGTGTAGCATGATTTTACAGAGGCAGTTTTTTCTCTTTTATATAAAAATACAATGTGGTAAATAAGGTATTTAATGTTTCTGATATGTTAATCACATCCAGTTTGGTCTCATTCTGTTCGCAATTACATAAGAATGATTCCGGTTGTGTTTATGAAGCATTTGCACATTGCGAACACTAGACATAAGTGATATTAGATTTCATACACCAAATTGCAATTCCATACATGCTATAAAGAAACCAGTTTATACAGGTTCAGGGGCGGAAGCCTGAGGCTGTACACTTGGCCCCACAAAAGATGACCCTGTTATGGAACAATGGCCTTAGAAATCAGCCAATGGAGCATTGAATTCTTGAAAGGTCATGACCCATCAACCTTTGGATGTGGAACTTTATACTGTACCTGTTTATACCTAAAACAGGGACATACAAGGTAGATAAAATAAATACATATATGAAAACAATGAATAATGATGGCCCTGCTCATGAGATAGCTTGCATTGCATTTGGAAGGAGAGAAACAAAAGGAGCAAGGCTCAGAGTGAATATTGGGACAGTTGTGAGTGTGTAGGTGAGAGTACAGTATGGTCACATAAAAACATGGGCTTTCAGAGAGCATTTAAAGATTTTAAAGCTGTGGGAGAGTATGATCGGAAGAGGGTGTTCCATAAATGGGTAGCCGCGTGGGTGATGTCTTGTGGAGGGGAGTGAAAGATAGTTACCAGAGATGAGGTGAGGCATAGGCTAGAGGTAGATCTAAAAGCGCGAAAAGAAGATTGTCTTGAGATGAGATTTTAGTTGTATAAAAAGGTGATGTAGTTGAGGGCTTTGTAGGTAAGAGTGAGTAATTTGAACTGAATTCTGGAGGACATGGGAGTCATTGCAGGTATTTATAAAGGGGTGTGGCAGATTCAGAGCAGTGAGAGGTGAAGATCAGTTTTGCATAAAATTTACAAATGCTTGGACTCTGTTTTAGGAAAACCCAAAGATTGCAGATCAGAGTACCGAGCCGAGCCAGCCCGGTACTTTCGCATGCCCTCGAAACTGAAAACAAGGCAAAACGTTATCCTTGTATCATCGGATCTTGTGAGTTTTGTATTCTATAAGTACCTCCCTCCACGGAGATCGGCGCCATTTCACAGACAGATACAGAAGGGGTAGCAGTGTTCTTTGCAGTCTCCAGAGACATTGTACTGTGCCATAGCTCACACTGAAACAGAAGGGTAGGCAGTGTTCTTCTTATTAGTTTCCAGTGACATTGGTCTGTGCCATTGCTCACATAGAAACAAGGGTAGCAGTGTTCTTGTCACTCTGCAGTATCAGTGCCATTGGTCACACAGAAACAGGGGTAGCAATGTTCTTGTCACTCTTCAGTCTCCACTATTTGCTGGTAAAGGTCTTCCTCATGGAACTTGTAGTTAATTTTGCGGCAGAGCTGTCTTGATTTTTGGTGAATTCTTTAAGACCAGACCAGAGGTCAAAATGTTGTGCTGACTAATCTGCATCACCACTGTGACTCTTGGAAAAGCTAAGTTTTTTTTCCTAGCAGCAGTTGCCTGAGAAACTGAAGGAGGAGACGTCATCGTGTCATGTAAAACTTGATCTGTCAACTTCCAGATCAGGAGCTCCTTGCATCTCTTGAAATCTGGATCAGTTGGAAAGAAATAGAAGACATAGCTCTTAAGCCTAAGATCAAGCACAGTCGCCAAAATGTAGTGATCCAATTTCAAGATTTTGATAACTTTTGGTTCCTGGAGAAGTGAATAAAGTACTTGATCTACAAGTCATACTTAGCGTAAATGCTTTGTTTCATCTCCTCCTTCAGTTTCTCATGCTGCTTTTTCAAAAGTCTAAATAGGGAATCACTTGGCTCAAGCTAGCAGTGTCTGAACTAACTTCACAATCACCTTGAATGGTTTCAGCACCTTGCACAACATGGAAAGCATTCTCCACTATGCTGGACTAATACATTTCCCCTACTTTCCCAATATCATGGCTTGTAGGCTTAAGGCACCTAAGCTATTGGTTGCTTGTGTAGACCCATGGAGTGCTTGGTTTGTTAAGCTGTACATGTCCTATTTAATATCTAGCATAAAAGGGCATGGGAAGGCACAAGGACATTGCATCTTGCACCACTTTTCTTTTCTTCTGCCACTGCTGTGTGGCAATGTTTCCTACATGTGCTATGAATTGCTGTGGGTTTGTGCCGTTGCTCTGGCGATTAGTATCCAGTCAGCTCGATGCAGTCTTACAGTTCATTGACAGCACTATTAGCTTAGCTGCCTTAGGCCCATTGTTAGAATGTTTTGTAAGGGTCCAAAAAACCAAGCATTTCAACCACAAAAGTGGCACTCCTTTTCGCTGAAGTGCTTGCTTTGTTAAACTGTACCTGCTATCCCTCCTGTTTCGGTGTGAGTTTGTTAAACCTTTTTAACCTATGGGTGGGTGGAAGGTCCCAAGTAACAGGTGGAGCGATGAAATGAACCATAACTGGTTTCATGATACAATTCCTTCTTTTCTTTTCTTTTCATTCCTTATTATTGTGGGAAAGACACAGGATATTGTGTTGCAGCGTGAGTTACATTTGTTTGTCCCTCGTGTTGTCACACAACTCCTGAATAATGCACAAACTAGACATGTGTCTGTAGCAAGGTTTATACAATGGGAAATTCTAATTAAATTAAATTAAATTACATTAATTCTTCTAACATTACAATATGCAAATGTCAGAATCTCAATTTTGCTACATAATTGCCTGAGAAACCTCACATGACAAGGAAAACAATGAGCATGATTGAATTAAGTAAATGTGTAAGTTTTTCTGTGTTACCAGGCATTTCTGAGACTACATTGAAGAATTAAGATTAAAGTTTCTTTACTGATGAAAATGTTTTATAGATAAATGCATGATGGCTCACTATTGACAGTGACAGGATGTGCAATCACTATACATAATGAGATAACAGCACTCATCAGAGCATGTCAGCTAGGTAAAGGAAAACGAGTAAACATTTACACAGATTTACGTTATGCGTAGTAACTGAATGCCTTAGTTTATGCTTTTGGAATTATTTGAAAACATAGGGGTTACCTAACATCAACAGGAACACCTGTATCACATGCACAAACAGTCAAGCAACTGATAGAGGCAATACAGTTGCCAAAAGAGGTTAAAACAATTAAGTGTCAGGCACATATTAAACAGACAGATAAAGTCTTAATAGTCTAAAGTTCCTAGAAAATAAACTAATAAAAAAAGTGGAAGTTGATTAATCAATTTATAGGGTATAGCAGGTGCTTGAAAGGGATGGGTTATCCTGAAAGGAACAAACACATAGAGAGATCCCCAGTACACTGCTATAGCCAGCAACAAGTCTGCCCATGGAGGAGCAAATGAGGAGACCATTGAGCTAAGCTGGGCCGCCCAGTAGTAGGCCTTGAGGTCGGGAAAGCCCCTGCCTCCGCAGCCCTTAGGTTTTTTGAGTAGTGCCAATCGAAGCCTGGGAGACCTGCCACGCCAGACAAATTTAGAAAGGTGTTGCTGCATAGAGTAAATTTCAGTTAGGGGTATTCTCACAGGCAGTGTCTGGAAAAGGTAAAGAAGTTGAGGGAGAACAGTCATTTTTACAGCAATGTTCCTGCCCAGCCATGAAATGATTAGGGTTCGCCAGGAGAAGATGTCTGATTTGAGTTTGTGAAAGAGAGCTGGATAGTTCTCCTGATATAGGGATTCATATGAGGTGGTTATATATACTCCCAGGTATTTTAATTTTTTCTTCTGCCATCTAAAGTGAAAATGGGAGGTCCGATCACAGCAGTCCTGTGAGGGTACATTAAGAAATAGGGCTTCGGATTTTGTTATATTGATTTTATATCCGGACAGGTTGCCATACCTTGAGAGGAGGCAGAACAGGTTGGGCAAAGATGTTCTTGGCTGCTGGAGCGTGAGGAGTATATCGTCATCAAACAGTGAGAGCTTACTCTCCAGAGACCCTGTCTCCACTCCTCTGATATCTGGGCAGGCTCGGATAGTGGCTGCCAAAGGCTCAATCACTAGGGCAAAAATTAAAGGGGAGAGTGGGCTTCCTTGGCGGGTGCCATTGCTTATTGGAACGGAATCAGAAGGAGAACCATTAACCATAACCTTAGCAGAGGGATGAGAATACAAGGCCTGGACCCCGACAAGAAGTCCCCCGACAGACCCAAATGCTTGAGGGTATGAGTCATGAACTGCCAGGAGATCCTGTCGAAGGCCTTTTCAGCATCCAAGGATAAAATAATGGAGGGAGTTTTCCTGGTGTTAAGTATGTGAATGAGGTCAATAGTTCTCCTTGTGTTATCCCTGGCCTGTCTACCAGGGACAAAACCCTCCTGATCATAGTGAACTAACCCGGGGAGTACAGTGTTTAAGCGATTGGCCAGGATCTTAGCGTATAGTTTCAAGTCGTTGTTAAGGAGGGATTCTGGGCGATAACTAGCACAATTATGGACTTCTTTACCCTCCTTGTGGATCAGGGTTATCCGAGCCTCCAGAGATTCTTTAGGCCAGGGTTTGCCCTTTAGAATAGAGTTAAAAAGAGTGGAGAATTGAGGGGCTAGAAGAGCAGCAAATTTCTTATAGTAGGCTGCCGAAAACCCATCAGGACCAGGTGCCTTTCCCCCTTTCTGAGCCTTAATAACCTGCACTACCTCCTCCAAGGAGATGGGTTCACTAAGACGATCTGCAGCCTGGGGAGTAAGCTTCGGGAGGCGAGCGTCTTCCAGAAACTTATCTATACGCTCTGCCTGCTCCCGATGGGCTGAGGTGTTAGGGGGTTGAGGGAGATTATACAGTTTTAGATAATAGTTCTGGATTTCTGAGCGGATTAATTTTGGGTCATAGACCAGAGCTCCGGAGGAATCCCTAATAGCCATAAGATTACGGGCCGAGACTTTGGTCCGCAGCCGAGTGGCCAAGAGCTTGTCCGCCTTATCACCCTTTTCATAAAAGCATTGGTTCAGCCATTTCAGCTTGTTGGCCACTCGGTGGGAGAGAAGCAGGTTAAGTTCACCCCTCACAGAGGCCATCTGTTCGAATAAAGCAGGGTCAGGATTAGATTTATGTTGTTCTCTGTATACTTTTTTAAAGTATAGATTGTATTGTATACAAATATTTGCGAGAGTCAAACCAATCCGAGAACATCAGTGCTGACAGAAATATATACTCTTATTCAATTAATTATAGTCACATGAAAAAGTACCTTTTTATGTATATATAAAGGGGTGGAAAACTGTTGAAGTAATAATTAACAAAAACCCTATATTACCAATGAGTTCAATAGAATGAACAAATGAACTTGAATTTTGTTTCTGTGTGTCTTTAAGAGAACGTGTTGCACAATACTGAATTGCATTAAAAGAGACATAATTTTAAAAATTTTCCATTATTGCACAATTCATGAGCAAAACAGATTAGATAATTGTCATGTGATTGTATTTCACAATCATCGCCGGATATGGCCAAATAAATGACCGTCCAATAGAACATGTTATTTTAATGATAGAGTGCCAGCAGTGATGTAAGCTGGGAAGGTGTGTTTTGAAGTAAGATGGAGTTTCATATCCTATAAAAGAATAAGGTAATCAAATATAGGGTTTAAATTGGCATTTGAGACCCTGGGTGTATGTCTGCTTCATCCAGTATGGCTGTATCTATGTATAATACCTTTTTAATAAATTATAGAAATATTATATTTTGGAAACCTGCTCATCTCATATATTATTTAAAGAGACGGAAAGAGAATAACTTATACAACAGAAAAAGTGTCAGTTTTCCAGCCTTTCACTAACACTGAATTGTAAATGTCAAGGTACATCAGGTTAACATATGAACAAAACATTTCTCCCAAACAAAATCTGCACAAAACTCTACACATAAACTCATGAGAAACACGATCAAAGGCCTTCTCCTGATCAATAATGACTAGGGCCACATGTGCCTGACAATCTTAGATGTAATGAACCATGTCCCTCAGGAACACAAGGCTAGCTGCAATCCTGCAATCAGGATTCCGCAAGTCTAATCTGAAAGAATTATCTGCCCAATTACATCTGTTAGCTTGTTGACTAGTACCTTGGTGAGGACTTTGTAGTCTACGTTCAGGAGAGAAATCAAACTCCAAATATTAAGGTCACACCTTTCCCCCTTTTTATTGTTACAGGATCGTAATCATTCCCTCACTCAGAGTAGGAAGCATTCTGCCCTCCACCACCATCATCTTATACGGCTATAGCAGGATCATGCCAATGAGGTCCCACAGCACTATACAGAGGTCTGCTATAGGGCCATCACTGCCCGGGGTCCTGCCCAGTCTAAAATGTCTAGTGGCAGAGAGCAAATCCTCAAGTGCCATGGGGAAATCCATGACTTCTTTACCTGCAGGATAAATAGTGTTAGTGATACCTGACAGGAATGAATCAGCTGCTTTGATGCCAATAGTCTTAGGGGAGTAGAGTTTGCTGTAGTAGTATGTGATGACTCCCATGATGGCCTCTTTCCCCTTTTTGGGAATGCCGGTCTCATCTAGTAGTTCAGTCAGGGGCATGTAACTGAGTTTTATGAAAAAGAAAGTGTTACATTTCTCACCCTTCTCCAGATTCCCCCCCTTGGATTGCTATATAATGCCTCTGGTTTTTCCTCAAAGTGCCTTTTCAGGCTCCCCCATGCTCTTCACCAGATCATTCTTCACTTCCCAGCCGCAAAGTTGGAGATCCAGCAGGGACTGCAGTTATCTTTACATCCTCCTGAAGTTTCTCTTTCTCTGTGCCTGTTGTCTACCTTTGGCCTGAAACAAACTGCAAATTTTGATCTTAGCATATTCCCACCAGTGAAATATGCAATTAATATAACCCTTGTCTTTTTTTCATGTGATATAGCCATCCCACAACTCCTCTAACACGTTCTCCATTTTCCAGCAGAGCACAATTCAATTTCCAGGAGTTTGGACCATGGGGAAAACTGTGAACCCCATGAAAGAGATTGGCCCTGTGGCCTGAGAAGGGGCAGGGAAACATGACATGCCTATTCTAGCTTACTGCTCTAGAGATAAACACAAAGTCAATCTGAGAATGCACAAAGCCATCGGGGCAGCACCAAGTATAATTAACAAAGCCATCCCCCAGTGGCGGAAATACCAGTCATCATCTCCATGGCCTGCTGCATGTCACCAGGCCATGAAGATAATGGGGCCTGCTGCCACCGTCAGACCTGTCGGTCTAAAGTATATAGACAAGAATAATTCAGTTTAAAAATATGCCACTTAAAATCAATAAAAGTAGTGATCAATCACAAATTCTTCAATAGCACGATGAAGGGCAGCTCATATGTTAAATTAAGGGGCATATTCAATTAGCTCTCCCATTCATGGAAACGCACGTCACCGTGAAAAGTGCGCAGTATTTATGGTAATCCAGTACCGCAATAACGGGGATTTTCCTTTACAACCCTATTGGGTGCACACGAAAATTCATGTTATTGCGGTTTTGTGGATTGCCTTCGTGGCCCATCCTGGAGCGTTACTGTGGACTGGAAAACCTAATTGAATACCCCCTAAGAATTCTGCCACACAGAGAAGTTGACGAAATGAGTAAAAGCTCAAATGATACCCTATGCCTAGGCGTGTTTGGTGTTAGGAACCCCTCCAACCAGTACAGCAAAACCCGGAGTCTGCTCTGAAAGTCTGGTGTTCACTGTTGCCCCTAGTGGTGGGGACAGACTTGGCCGCAGACTAACAGAGGGTCGTGAGATGTGTACCGGCTGGGGAGAACCCAGGAAAGCAGAGTGAAGTCCAGGCAAGCGTCGAGGGCCGGCAGCAGACAGTGTATCCAACAAGCAAGCCGAGGTCAGAGGTCACAGGCAAAACAGCAGTATAAGAGTCCAGGCAAAAGATCAAGGGGCATTGGCAATCAATCGTTGTCAGATATCCAGGCAAGGGTCAGCAACAATAATCAGATTCCTAATGGTTAACAGAGAGCAAGGGATACAGCAGGCTAGTATGCAGCAAAGCAGGAACTATAACCGGCAGGGAGGGCTTGTCCCTTATAAACAAGTAGTGGCCAAAGAGAGGTGCCCTGCACAGCAGGAGGAATTAGCCCAGCTTTTCTTTAACTAAACTACTTGTGCGCACGCGCCCGGATGCCTAGATGCCGGGACGTGGCGTTAACAGCTGAGTGTCCCGACCATTGCCTAGGCAACGGCCGGGACCAGGGGGAAATGACATCCCGGTCGTCATGATGATGGCTGGGATGCAGAGCCTGCAGGGGAAGTGAGTTGAGGCAGTGACCGGAGCCGCCGCGGCTCATAACAGTACTCCCTTGAGGAGGGGTCAAGGAACCCCGACACTTAGGTTTCTCGGGAAACTTTTTGAAGAATTCAGTGAGTAATTTATCTGAGTGCAGATTCCTTTGTGGTACCCAGACCCGTTCCTCAGGGCCGTACCCTTTCCAATGAACTAAGTAGTGGACCTGACCCTGGACCTTCTTTGAATCAAGGATCTACTCAACTACAAACTCTTGATGTCCATTCACCGAAACTGGCTGAGGTCTCGAGGACTGTCGAGGTTTGAATTTTCTGGAAGACCGGGCAGGTTTCAACAAAGAGCAGTGGAATGTACTGGGAATTTTTAAAGATTCAGGAAGCTTTAGTTTGAAGGCCACTGTGTTGACTTGCTTTAGGATGGTAAACGGACCAATAAATTTAGGTCCTAATTTCTTGCAAGGCTGATGGAGTCTTATATTCCGAGTAGAAAGCCACACCGAGTCTCCAACCTTGAACGAACAAGTGGAACGATGTAAATCAGCAAAAACCTTAGACCTAAAGAAAGCTCGGAGTAAAGACTGGTGCACTGATTTCCAGATCTTTCCAAGGCAGGTGGCCATGGCCCTGGTTTTAGGTGGTCTATCAGTGGATAGAGAGGACAAGACATTAACTCTGGGATAGTACCCCAGGTTGCAATAAAAAGGAGAGTACTGGGAAGAGGTGTGGCATGCGTTGTTGAATGCAAATTCAGCCCAGGGAAGGAGGTCAGCCCAGTCGTCATGGTGCTTGGAAATATACAAGCAAAGATACTTCTCCAAGGATTGGTTTACCCTTTCGGTTTGTCAGTTTGACTGCGGGTGGTAGACAGATGATAGACTGAGAGTGATGCCTAGGAGGGAGCAGAAGGCCTTCCAGAAGACTCCAATGAATTGTGAACCCCGGTCTGACAAAATATCTTCCGGTAGCACATGGTTACGGAATATATGTTTGACGAACAAGGTGGCCAAAGAGCGGGCAGAAGGTAACTTGGTCAAAGGAATAAAATGGGCAATTTTACTGAACCAGTCCATAGTTACCCTGATGGTGTTGCACCCGGAAGATAGAGGTAAATCAATGATGAAGTCCATGGACACATGTAATGGCAGTAATAGCCCAGAAGGGGAACTTCGGGAAACTTTGTTCTTGGAGCACAGGTCACAGGATGATATATACTCTCTTACATCTGCAGACAATGATGGCCACCAGACCGTACGAGAGACAATTTCAATGGTCTTGGCAATACCGGGATGTCCAGAAACCTTGTTGTCATGACACTGTGAGAGGACTGACTTTCTGAGGTGTAGAGGCACGAAAAGTTCGCCCACTGGCGTTTCAGAAGGTGCCTGTGGTTGACACTGCTGAAGGGTTTTACCCAGTTCCTGTGTGAAGGCAATCAAAATAGAAGAAGCTGGAATAATGGAACAGGGCTCAGAAGCTGGAGTTTGAGAAGAGATAAAGCTACGAGATAGGGCATCTGCTCTTAGGTTCTTTGAACCAGGCCGGAAGGTAATAATAAAATGGAAACGGGAGAAGAAGGGGGACCACGTGCTTGCCTGGAGTTCAACCTTTTAGCGGACTCGATGTAGGACAAGTTTTTATGGTCCGTATAGATTGTGATATTGTTATCGTAGTTTAGGGCCTGTGTGTCTTAGAAAGAGACAGTAAAGCAACTTCATAAAAAATTAGAACTACAAAATAACAATAGAGTTAAATTAAATTGATGTATAAGCCTATACTTAGTTTGTTTTTCAGTAATCAAATGTCTGACATTACATTCTTCCACAACCACTAAGCTAACTTTTAAGGATACATAAAGCCATCAGGACTATGGGCCTGGTTCATTAATGGTCTTAACTTGAGAAACTTATTTTTTCAGTCTCCTGGACAAAACCATGTTACAATGCAAGGGGTGTAAATTAGTTTTTTGTTTTGCACATAAGTTAAATGCTGACTGTTTTTTCATGTACCACACAAATATAAATTATAAATTTCAGTGTACAAATAAGTTATCAAGTATTTGTGTGTTACATGAAAAAACTGTCAGTATTTAACTCATGTGCAAAACAGAACACTCATTTGCACCCCTTGCATTGTTACATGGTTTTGTCCAGGAGGCTGAAATAAAGATTCTCTTCATTTAAGATCCTTAATGAATCAGGCCCTATTTTGAAAATTGCACAATAGTGTAATCCAAATGCATAAAGAGATTTTCTACAGGAATCCATCAGCCACAGGAACCATATTTGGTGAGGAGGAATGTATTGCAGATATCTTTAAGGATTAGGCACAATATTTGAGGGAGGAATGCTCTACAAGGCTCTGACAGGAGTGGTAGTATGTTGAGTGGAGGGATGCTTTGCAGGGATCTTTCGGGAGCAGATACAGGGCCTGATTCATTAAGGATCTTAAATGAAGAGGATCCTTATTTCAGTCTCTTGGACAAAACCATGTTACAATGGAAGGGGTGCAAATGTGTGTTCTGTTTTGCACAAGGGTTAAACACTAACTGTTTTTGCATGTAACACACAAAAACTTGATAGCTTATTTGTACACTGAAATTTAAAGTTGATATGTGTGTGTTACATGAAAAAACAGTTAGTGTTTAACTTATGTGCAAAACAGAACACACATTTGCACCCCTTCCATTGTAACATGGTTTTGTCCAAGAGACTGAAATAAGGATCCTCTTCATTTAAGATCCTTAATGAATCAGGCCCACTGTTTGGTGATGTGATAAGTTCTGCAGGTATCTTTTAGGAGCAGGCACAGTATTGCAGGGAGAAATGCTCTGCAGGGATATGTCAGGAACAAGTATTGTGTTTCAGGAGGAGGGATATTCTGTAGAGATCTGCTGGGAGCAGGTACAGTGTTGGTGGGAGGAATGCTCTGCAGGGATCTGTCAAGAGGGGGTAGTATGTTGAGTGTAAGGATGTTCTGCAGGGGTCTGTCAGCTGCAGGAAGTGTTTTGGGTGGAGGAATGCTCTGCAGGGATCTTTCGGGAGCAGATACTCTTTGGTGATGAGCTATGTTCTGCAGGTATCTTTAATAAGCAGGCACAGTCTTGGAGGGAGAAATGCTCTGTAGGGATTTTGTAGTCCTAATTTTTTATGAAGTTGCTTTACTGTCTCTTTCTAAGACACCCAGGTCGTAATCTACGATAAAGCTAAGCTAAGAAAATGTCATAGTACTACATGTGTGTATTCCAGTGAACACACAAATCTGAGAATTAGCCGCTCCACTCTTTTGTGAGTGACACCAGAATCAATCCATGATAGTGCTGAATCTGCAGCTAAGCGCAGGATGTGATGGCATACCATGTCTGTATTGCTCAAGGAACACGTCCATTAAGGCTTCTGCCTTAATCGTTGTAATTTCATTGCTTTTTGGAGTTTGAGTGAAAGAGTTTCAATAGGTTTTTTTTTATGTTTTAGACATACCTGCCTACTCTCCCGGAATTCCTGGCAGGCTCCCGAATTTTGGGGAGTCCTCAAGGACTCCCGGAAGAGTAGGCAAAACACCCAAAATTTGGCGAAACTAATGGCAATGAATGGAGGGGGCGGGGCTTAAATGTGCCATTAAGCTTCGCCCCCTCCATTCAATGCCGTGAATTTTGACTTCAATATACTGGGGGCGGTGCTATGGTGACGCGAAATGTCACCACGCTCTCCTCCTGCCCCATGTCACATGACTTCTCCCCCGGATCTACAGGGGGGAGAAATCTTAAAATCTTAAAAGTGGGCATGTATGGTTTTAGATGGTGTGTAAGGAACCTTAATCGAACATGTTAAACCGTATGTTTTTTTGTCTTTGGAATATATATATATGATTATATATATATTTAAGATCATTCTGTGCTCTAGCTACTGGGAGAGCAGAGGCTGACTGCAGAGAATATATATAATATATATATGTTTTATGTGTATATATATATATATATATATATATATATATATATATATGTTTATCGCTGTAGATTTATACTGACATTGTGTTGTTTTACATTAGGAAGATTAATCACCATATTTGACTGTAACCTTTGCAGCGAGGTCTATAGGTGATTTTTCCGGTAATCCGGTGGGGCAATCCGACACTGTTTGATGATAATGCCCTTGTTGGAGAGACTTAAGTCTCCTATATTGTCAATTTGATCAGGGTAAAATGTGTGAGAATGTACCTAAATGTGATACCATGTCTGCTAATATTTTAAGTAAGCAGGTCAATTTACATGTACCCGATTCTAAAGGTGTCCCAAAGCGTGAAAATATATCAAATGTATTAGCGGTAGTCACTTGGAGAGCAGCACAGAGGAGCTGTGCATTAACCCCAGAAAAGTGTGGAGGGAAGTTTACTAGAAACTAATCCCCCTCCACCCTCCTCCCTCACTGTAGAAGCTGCAGATTCAGGCAGTGATTTGAATGAGCTACCTCCTGCTGTGTGCAACACTGAGCTCAGAAGTGACACTTTCAAATCAGAACAAAACACTGATCCCAGTTTCTCGACAGTAAGGGGAGGGTCAGTCAGGACTGTCTGGAAAGTAAGGAAGACATAATTTTTGTGGAAAGTGGCATTTTGTACAGTGAGAAAAATGTCATGAGTATGCATACAGATGTAATTGATGGCAGGCAATTAGTTATACATCAAAGCTATAGGCAAGGGTTGCTGAAAGTACCCCATGAGATACCCCTAGCTAGACATTTGGGTGTTGCCAGAACTAAAGCTACTTTGGTACATCATTTTTTATTTCCTGGTATGCTGACTGACATAGCCAAATACTGTTGCTCATGCCATGTGTTCCAGGTTGTTGGGAAGTCTGGTGATGTGGGGAGGGCCCCCCTCATTCCCCTGCCCATCATATCAGAACCCTTTGAGCAAGTTGCTGTGGATTTTGTGGGTCCCCTAGCCATTCCCAGTAGGTTAGGGAAAGAGTACATGCTGACTGTATTGGATTATGCTATTAGGTACCCAGAAGCAGTAGCTCTTTCCTCCATTCGCTCAGACAGAGTAGCAGATGCCCTTATAACTATTTTCTCCAGGGTGGGGTTCCCAAAAGAAATGCTAACTGATCAAGGTACCCAGTTCATGTCTAACCTCACACAGAGACTTTATAAAAAGATGCAGATGAATCATTTAATTACTTTCACTTATCAACCGCAGTCCAACAGGCTGTGCAAATGCATTAATGGCACCCTAAAACAAATGCTTAGGACTTTTGGGGAGTCGCAGGGAAGAGACTGATCACCTCAGAAACGTCAGTGGCACACTAGATAGTGCAGCTCAGGGAAAAATTGCAGTCCTTAATGGGGATGGCACAGAGCAACCTGAAAGCTGTGCAGGCGAAACAGAAGCTGTGGTATGATCGCAATACGAGAGAACACATATTTGAGGTGGAGCAAAAGGTTCTGGTCCCTATGAGGCCGAACAAGTTGCAGGCTGCCTGGGGGGGGCCCTACACCATAGTTAAAACGCATTAATGATGTCAATTATTTAGTGGCAAAGGATTATGGCCAAAAGAGGCAGAAGGTATATCACATCAACATGCTTAAAGCTTATCATGAAGCTTGTGTATTAACTGTGTGTACCTTGCTGAGAGCGATCAGGAGTCTGACCCCTTAGTAGATTTAGTGCAGCTGTTGCTAAGGAGGAGGGTTCCCTAGCAGATGCCCACTGCAGTGAAGAGTTGTCTGACTCTTAGCTAGAACAGCTAGCTCACATACTACGCCCCTTTCAGTCCTATTTTACAGGGAAACCTAGAAAAACACACTTAGTCCCACATCATGTAAACACAGGCAACCAGACCCCCCTCAGACAGCCAGCATATCGTACTACCCTAGAAGTGCTGGAAGCAATGAAAATTCAAAAGTTTCACAGTTCTTGGGCTGCCCCAGTGGTATTGGTCCCAAAGAAATGTGGGGGCACCCGGTTCTGTGTAGACTAGAGGAGATTGAATGACGCCACAGTGTTTGATGTTTATCCTATGCCTAGGATAGAGGAACTACTAGATCAGCTTGCTCAGGCATGCTACATTACTATCATGGATCTCAGTAGAAAGTACTGGCAGATCCGATTGTCACCCGAGGCACGCAAGCGCTCCACCTTTATCACCCCAATTGGGCTGTTTGAATTTTTGATCATGCCCTTTGGATTGAAAAATGCCCCTGCGTCCTTCCAGCGCCTGGTCAATGACCTACTATAGGGCCAGAAGGGACATGCAGTTGCCTACCTGGATGACATTGCGGTGTTCAGCCAGATCTGGGAGGAGCTTCTGATCCATCTGAATAGTGAGTTAGGCCGAATTATTGAGGCAGGTCTGACTATTAAGCCAGAGAAGTGCCAGCTTAGCATACGTGAAGTGCAGTATTTGTGGCACCGTGTAGGGGGAGGTACCCTTCACCCAGAACCAGGCAAGGTAAAGGCTATCACTGTGTGGCCGACCCCTACAACGAAAATGCAGGTCATGTCTTTCTTAGGTACGGCTGGGTATTATAGAAAATTTGTGCCCCATTATAGTACCCTAGGCAAACCTCTGACTGGCGTAACAAAAAAGAAATTACCACAGGTGGTTATTTGGACAGAGGAATGTGAAAATGCAGTTACAGCTTGAAATCTGCTTTTGGCCCAGTCCCCTGTGCTACAGGCCCCAGATTTGAAACTCGTCTAACTATTGCCTAGGAGCTGTCTTTAGCCAGGTGACAGCACAGGGGGAGAAGCACCCTATCATTTTCCTAAGTAGGAAGATACTCCTCCAGGAGGTGGCGTATGCCTAGTCATCGTATGGGCACTGCAAATGCTACAGCCTTACCTGTATGGATTTCACCATTATTACAGACCATAATCCTCTATGCTGGCTGAAAAGAGTTTATGGGGATAATGGAAAACTGCTAAGATGTCTATTTCTGCAAAAATACAACTTCACCATTCTGCACCGAAAGGTCGCAGAACATGGAAACGCAGATGGCCTGTCGCTGCAAAAGGGCAGAATTGATGAATGGGCAGGAGAGACAGTAACAGGCCACAGTTCTCCGTGCCCTAGGTTCGGGGGAGGTGTGATGAAATGTAGTATATCTAATGACTGATTGCTATTTTCTGTTGAATTTATGTATAACATTGTGAATATTTTATGTAACCTTTCAAAGTGTATTTTGTTAACTGACCTGAGTCTGACATAGGCAAGTGTCAATGGTCTTGTGAAAGTAGTCAGGCCCAGAGACAGATACAACCTCTGAGCAGTTTGTGTATGCAAAGTAGTTGTCACAGATTTAGGGTATTTGCTTACTGGTTTTTGCACTACTCACCAAAGAGGCGCGGAGTCTAACGTGTTCCTGGTCTTCACCAGGGACCCCCGCAAGGAAGTGTGGTCTTAGCTGCGGGAACACGCAGGTTGCGGTCCTCCAAGGGAGTAATCAGTGAAGCAGTAGATGAAAGCGGTGTCGTACAGGCCGGGTCCAAACCGTGAATTCAGGATATGTCCAAAGGAAAGTTTCAAAGCCGTAGTCAGGGTAGCCGGGTCGGGGTCAGAAGCACAGGAGGAAGAATCAAATATCAAGCCGAAGTCAAGTTCACAGGGAGCACAGAACAGGAGTAGTAAGTAACAAGCCGGGTAATACACAGGAAGCGCTGGAAATGGTACACAGGAACGCTGGAGCTAGGATGAGACCTAATACTCTGGCACTCTCCATGTGCCAGAGTGAGGCTTTTATACAGCAGCAGTCCAATCATTGGCGGTAGTGACGCTAAACACCACCGCCGGAGTTACTGGGAAGCGTTCCGTTGCCTAGCAACGGAACGCGCTACCGCTGACCCGGAAGTACGCCCGGTTGCCTGGCAACCGAGCGCTCTGTAACAGAAGCAGACGTCCGTCTCTGTGCGGCAGACATAGCACGGAGACGGCGTCTAACAGTACCTCCTCCCCTACTTTGTTGGATAGATCTTTGTTCGAGGAACTGTTTTAATAGCCGTGGGGCATGGAGATCTTCTCTTTGCACCCAGGATCTCTCTTCTGGCCCAAAGCCTTTCCAATGTACTAAGAATTGGTGTCGTCCATGGAGGATACGGGAATCCAGGATGCGACTTACTTCAAATTCTTCACCTTCCGTAGTACGTACAGGGGCTGGACGATGAGGCGACTGATGAAATTTATTGAGTACAAGTGGTTTGAGAAGAGAGACATGAAAGACATTGTGGATCTTCAGGGAAGGAGGTAACCGGAGTCTGTAGGTTACTGCATTGATCACATGTGTTATGGAAAAGGGGCCAATATAACGGGGAGCCAATTTTTGAGAAGGTACTCTCAAGTTAAGGTTACGTGTGGATAACCATACTTTGTCGTGAACCTGTAAAAGAGGGACCAGTCTCCGATGGCGGTCTGCTGCTTGCTTATAGTGTTGGGAAGTCTCTTGGAGTCTAGTTTTTGTATAAGACCAAATCTAAGAAAGGTTCCGCATGACATCCTCCACTGCGGAAACTGACGAGGAACCTTGGCTGGAAAAATCTGGGAGGGTGGGTTGGGAACCATAAACAATAAAAAATGGAGAGGCACCAGTAGACCCGTGATGAGGAATATTGTGAGAAAACTCTGCCCAAGGTAAGAGATTAGCCCATTCTGCTTGGTTATCTGAAGAAAAACATCATAAGAAGACTTCGAGATCTTGGTTAACCCGCTTCGTTTGACCATTGGTTTGCGGATGATAACCTGATCAGAACTTGAGGTCAGACCCAAGTATTTTACAAAAGGCCCTCCAGAATTTGGAAACTAATTGCACTCCACGGTCAGAGATGATCTCACGAGGACATCCATGAAGTCTAAATATTTCTTTGATGAAGATAGAAGCTAACTGAGAAGCAGATGGTAGAGCAGACAAAGGTACAAAGTGGGCCATTTTAGAAAATCTGTCCACAACAACCCAAATAGTGGTGCATCTATTGCTGGGGGGAAGATCCGTGATGAAATCCATGGATATGCTTTGCCAAGGGAAATCTGGAATGGGAAGTGGTTGAAGGAGCCCAGAAGGGGCCATTCTGGGGTTCTTACAACGGGCACATGTATCACAAGAAGCCACAAAACTTTGTACATCTGAATGTAGTGTCGGCCACCAATATCTCCGATGAAGAAATTCATAAGTTTTCTTAACAGCGGCGTGTCCTGCCAATTTGGAGGAATGTGCCCACCGGAGAGCTTTGATTCGTAAATTAGGCTCTAAAAAGGAACAGCCACTCGGGGGTGTCTTGGACGTGGTTTTGGTAAGGGCGATAACCCTGGTCGGATTTAGAATGGGTAGGGGTTCCAGGGGAGTACAGAGATCTGTGTTGTCAAAAGATCGAGATAGAGCATCAGCTCGGATGTTCTTGGATCCTGGGTGGTAGGTCAGGATGATGTTAAAGAGTGCGAAGAACGATGCCCATCGAGCTTGGCGTGGATTGAGGCATCGAGCCTCGCTGATATAAAGCAGGTTCTTATGATCGGTAAGAACTGTTACTGGATGACGGGAACCTTCCAGTAAGTGTCGCCACTCCTCTAGGGCAGCCTTGATTGCTAGTAACTCTTTGTCACCAATTCCATAATTCTTCTCGTGAGATAAAAAATTTTTGGAAAAGAACCCGCAAGGTAGATGAGAACCATTTTTGGATTTTTGGAAGAGTACTGCCCCAACACCTATAGCAGAGGCGTCAACTTCTAGAAAAAAGGGTTCAGATTGATCCGGTTGAGAAAGGGCTGGAGCGGATGAAAAGGCCTGTTTCAGGAGATTAAATGCCTTTAGGGCGTCTGAAGACCAATTCCTGGGGTTGGCTGATTTTCGTGTCAGCGCAGTTATTGGTGCAATAATGGAAGAGAACCCTTTAACAAATTGTCTGTAATAATTGGCGAATCCAATAAACCTTTGGATGGCCTTGGTGCCCTGGGGAAGAGGCCAGTTGGTAATGGCAGACACCTTTTGTGGGTCCATGCTTAATCCTGCTCCGGAAACAATGTAACCAAGGAAAGAGATTTGTTCCACTTCAAAGATACACTTTTCTAATTTGCAGAAGAGTTGGTTAGCTCGTAATCAGAGTAAGACTTCCTTAACGTGGTGTCGATGGGAGGCAATGTCTTGGGAAAAGATTAGGATGTCGTCCAAATAGACAACGACGAAGTGATATAAACAGTCTTGGAAGATCTCATTAACGAAGGATTGGAATACTGCGGGGGCGTTACTAAGCCCGAATGGCATAACTAGATATTCGAAATGTCCGTCCCGCGTGTTAAACGCTGTCTTCCACTCGTCTCCTTGACGGATCCGTACTAAATTATATGCCCCTCTGAGATCTAGTTTGGTAAAGATGCGGGCTCCACTAATCTTGTCGAAAAGGTCCATAATAAGGGGTAATGGATAACGGTTCTTAATAGTAATTTTATTTAGTTGCCGATAATCAATACAAGGGCGTAAGGATCCGTCTTTTTTTTGACAAAGAAGAATCCTGCTCCGGCTGGAGAAGATGATTTTCTAATGCACCTCGGGCTAGGTTTTCAGATATGTATTGTGACATAGATTGGGTCTCTGGTAAGGACAGGAGATAAGTCCTACCACGAGGAATCTGTTTTCCCGGAATTAATTCAATCGGACAGTCCCACGGGCGATGGGGTGGAAGAATCTCTGATCTTTGCTTGGAGAAGACGTCCTTAAAGGCTAGATAGACCGAAGGTAATGTACAGGTTTTAGAATTCGTCTGAGTATGACAGAGTTGAAAGCGTGGTGAGGAGATACATTGCTTATGACACTGCGGGCTCCAGGAAATAACCTCCGCACGAACCCAGTCAAATTGAGGAGAATGGTTCCGGAGCCAAGGAGGACCCAGTATCAGTGGGTTAATTGACTGTGGTAACACTAGGAATTGGATCCACTCTTGATGTAAGGCTCCTACCAACAATTGAACCACACTCGTGATGCTGGAGATGACACCGTTGCTGACATGGTTACCATCCACGGCAGTGAGGGTAAGCGGTTGGGGCAGATCTTGGATGGTCAATTGGAGCTCTGAAGCAAGAGAGGCCGAAATAAAATTTCCTGCGGCACCGGAGTCCACGAAGGCAGAGGTTCGTTGGGGTCCTTTAGTGGTCAAAAGCTGGACAGGCATGAGAAACTCGAGATTGGAGGTGGAGTAGGGAGTGGAAACGGTGACTCCTAAGGCGGCCTCCCTCTTACCGTCTAGGAGGAGGCGTTTCCCGGTCTCTTTGGACAGAGACTTAGAACATGACCAGACTCCCCACAATATAGACATAATCTCTGCTTGAACCGTCTCTCGCGTTCTTCAGACGTTAGCCTAGAGCAGCCAAGCTGCATAGGTTCTGCTGTGGAAGATATGGGATTTTGAAATTGGGGAGCCAAACGGGGAGTCCGTCTTGTAGAGGACCTTTCTGAAATTCTCTCTCTGAAATGAAGATCGATCCTAATACATAATGAAATGAGGGAGTCCAACTCCGAGGGGAGTTCTCTGGTAGCCAGTTCGTCCTTGATTCGGTCGGTGAGACCCTGCCAGAAGGAAGCAATAAGGGCTTCATTGTTCCATCGAAGCTCAGAATTGTACGGCATACTGCCCGACAGACATAGAACCTTGTCGCAGGGTTAAGAGTCTAGATGCAGCAGATGAGACTCTGCCCGGTTCGTCGAAAACCTTCCGGAACATGTCAATAAAAGCTGCGGAGTCCTCCAGCAAAGGGTCATTGTGCTCCCATAACAGGGAGGCCCAGGCCAGGGCTTGCCCACTAAGTAGGAAAATTATGAAGACTACCTTGGTACGTTCCGAGGAGAATGCTGAGGAGTTACACTCAAAGTGAATGGCACACTGGTTAAGGAACCCTCTACATCTTTTTGGATCCCCGTCAAACTTATCTGGGGAAGGTATTCTCAGTCCAGTAGTAGCGGCTGGGGGGGCAGCAGGAGCCACGGGAGCCACCGCAGAGCGAGAAGGAGCCGCAGATGGTTCCGTAGGAGGAGTTTGTTCCGCCCGTAGAGAGTCCAGGCGAGATAGAAT
Source organism: Mixophyes fleayi (assembly GCF_038048845.1). Classification (NCBI taxonomy): domain Eukaryota; kingdom Metazoa; phylum Chordata; class Amphibia; order Anura; family Limnodynastidae; genus Mixophyes; species Mixophyes fleayi. Next base: position 24,985,626 of record NC_134402.1, on the reverse strand, counting down.
TCCCTGCACACACTGGAGTAAACGAGCCTGGTCTGCCTCCTGCTGTTCCACTCGGCGACCCGGGTGGATAATGAGATCTCAAGTTGTAGGTTCACCTTTTCCATCTGACGTCATGGCCAGAGTATACTGTCACAGATTTAGGGTATTTGCTTACTGGTTTTTGCACTACTCACCAAAGAGGCGCGGAGTCTAACGTGTTCCTGGTCTTCACCAGGGACCCCCGCAAGGAAGTGTGGTCTTAGCTGCGGGAACACACAGGTCGCGGTCCTCCAAGGGAGTAATCAGTGAAGCAGTAGATGAAAGCGGTGTCGTACAGGCCGGGTCCAAACCGTGAATTCAGGATATGTCCAAAGGAAAGTTTCAAAGCCGTAGTCAGGGTAGCCGGGTCGGGGTCAGAAGCACAGGAGGAAGAATCAAATATCAAGCCGAAGTCAAGTTCACAGGGAGCACAGAACAGGAGTAGTAAGTAACAAGCCGGGTAATACACAGGAAGCGCTGGAAATTGTACACAGAAACGCTGGAGCTAGGATGAGACCTAATACTCTGGCACTCTCCATGTGCCAAAGTGAGGCTTTTATACAGCTGCAGTCCAATCATTGCCGGTGGTGACGCTAAACACCACCGCCGGAGTTACTGGGAAGCGTTCCGTTGCCTAGCAACGGAACGCGCGACAACTGACCCGGATGTACGCCCGGTTGCCTGGCAACCGAGCGCTCTGTAACAGAAGCAGACGTCCCTCTCTGTGCGGCAGACATAGCACAGAGACGGCGTCTGACAGTAGTTCAACTTAGGCAGGCCAAACGAGTAGAGGTGAAAACCCAGGTCCTGTGAAAATGCCAGGTCTCGGGACATCCATAATTTACCTTGAAAGCCCTGTGTCATTTTGGGCATCAATCTAACTTAGGTGAAAATGAAGTTCCTAAGGTCGGGGGTGAAGAGCCAACAAGAATTGTTTTAAAAATCTCTTGTATCAGTAGTACAGTGTTCATTTCTTTGAGGGGGTATATCATGACTGAAATGTGCTATTCTTCTCAATGTGTACTCCTCACATGCCAATTCCTGAACTTCTAAGTAGAGACTGTGGTTTTTATTTCCTATATTATTTTCTGAAACTCATTTGTGCAACATATTGTATGTCTTTGTTATTTTTTTGTAAATAAGCCTTGGAAACATTTTTCAGATTAAATAAATTTAATCGAGTGTGTTTGCCGTGATTCTTTGTGAGCTTACAAAGGCCAGGGAGGCTCATGCTACATGTGTATGTGATTTAAGTGTGAAACCTTAATAAGTGGTCTTGGTGAAAGTAAGGACACTATAATAAATCCTTGGTGGTGTCAGAAAAGGTATATTCATTGCTAAGTGACTAAGGTAACACCAGTCACGGCCAACTGTTCAGTTTGCTGTATCTGGGACAGGCTGGGCGTTCGAGACAAGCATAATGCCTACTTTGTCTTACTTTGAATTTTCAATGATAAATAACAGGGATGTATTCAATTTGCAGTATTATGTCCATAGTGACACCATTTAATTCTCACTGATTTGATGGAGAACATTTTTATATGCAATTTCTGTTTTGTCATTATTCATGGTCAGTAAAATAACATAACTTTACCTCTCAACTGTCCTGATTCCATCAGTATAGTCCAGATATTGGGGGACAGTTCTGCGCAGCCAAGAACTTGAAGAACTATTGGGAGGATTGTGCCACTTTTCATTTTCCTAAAATGCTATGCGAACCAGTTAATGGTTCATACATCATGTAAGGTAAAGGGAGAGGGAGGTGGTTGAAGGAAGGCACTTACCATGCCTCCATGGTGCTGGCTCTCCAGCAGCACAGTGCTGCTCACAATAGAGCCTTCCTAACCTTCAGCTCCACCAAATCTAATATGCTTCGTTTTTTTTGAGGAGTGTGAGCAAGACATACCTGACAGGGGTGGGCAGATGGAAACTGGCAGGATAACCTCCCCCTCTTTTCAGAATATCGTGAGTCATGCATGCATGTAATGCATGAGTGCTAACAAAGTTAAGGTACATTATGGCAGGTGTGAGTCGTGATTCAGTTGGGGCAGTTGACACATGTACAACTTGGCTAGATGCACAATTTAGACATTGCAAAGCAAGCTTGAGGAGTGATGGCAGGTTGGCAAGTGTAGGCATGGTGTGCAATGGCACAGTGGCATGCTAAGGGGAAGTCAATACTCTACATTTTTAGGGTGCCCAGCTGCAGCTGCGTGGTCAGGGACAGGTCTAGAAGCACCATTTGATAGGCAGGTGTTTGAAGGGGAAGTGTGGTCAGAGGCAATGGGACAAGTTCCAGGTGAGAGTTTCAGGAAGGCATATGTGTGCCTGGCTCCACTCTCATGCACTTGGGGATAAAGTAATACATTTAAAAAAAGTTTAAAGGAAGACTTTGTCACAATGCCACATGCGTTTAAAGACCTCGGGGTAAATGTATTAATGTCCGGATTCTTCAACTCCGGCGTGTTCAGCGTCTTCGGCGATTAAATTTAAACGGCGCTGCATTGTAAAGGGAAACTTCCCTTTACAATGCAGCACCGCTTTAAATTTAATCGCCGAAGACGCTGAACACGCCGGAGTTGAAGAATCCGGACATTAATACATTTACCCCCTGTATGCAAAGGCTGATAAGAAATAAAAAAATAGTAAAGAGTGGGCTAAGATCAAGTCCCAAATACTTTTGGTAGTTGGTTGCAAGTTTTTATGACAGCGGGGATATACCGAGCACGGGCTTAATTCTTCTCTGGTTTTATCTCAAAGTATTGCATTACGCCTCGCTTCTCACCAACCTGTATAACATTGTTTTGATAGGTGGTAGATTTCCAGCTGAGATGATGGAAGCACAAACATTAACTATCCCGAAGCCTAGTAAGGACCAATCCGACTGAAAGAATTATAGACCCATAGTGCCAGATCCGGAATTAGAACACATGGGTCCCTAGGCAAAAAATTGGTTTGGGCCCCCCTCCCTGAAAAAATCCATAGCCCCTCACACACACACACACACACACAGACAATACAAATACGCTGGCCCCTTGCACACACACAATACAAATAAGCTGGCCCCTCGCACACACACAATACAAATAAGCTGGCCCCTCGCACACACAAACACAATACAAATACGCTGGCCCCTCACACACACAAACACAATACAAATACGCTGGCCCCTCGCACACACACACAATACAAATGAGTTGGTCCCTCACACACACATAATACAACTTTGCTGGCCTCTCACACACACACAATACAAATACGCTGGCCCCTCACACACAAACACAATACAAATACGCTGGCCCCTCACACACACACACACACACAAAAATACGCTGGCCCCTCACACGCACACACAATATATCTTTGCTGGCCCCTCACATACACACAATACAAATACGCGGGCCCCTCACACACACACAGAATAGAAATAAGCTGGCCCTCACACACACACACACACATAATACAAATACGCTGGCCCCTCACACACACACAATACAACTTTGCTGGCCTCTCACACACACACACAATACAAATACGCTGGCCCTTCACACACAAGCCGAATACAAATAGGCTTGCCTAGGTTGCCTAGTGGTAAATCCGGTTCTGCATAGTGCTACTCAACTCTGACCTGAAAATCTATGTTAGGTTGATAGCTGATCATTTGAACCCTCTTTTACCACAGTTTATCCATCCGGACCAGGCTGGCTTCATATTGGGTCGCCAGGTTTCAGATTAAACGCGTAAATATGATTGCCCCACACACACACACACACACACAATAAAAACATTACGCTAGCCCCTCACACACACACAATATATCTTCGTTGGCTCCTCACACACACACACGCACAATACAAATACGCTGGCCCCTCGCACACACACACACAATACAAATAAGCTGGCCCCTCACACACACAAACACAATACAAATACGCTGGCCCCTCACACTCGCACACAATATATATTCGCTGGCCCCTCATACACACACACTAACACACACACACACAATACAAATTCGCTGGCCCCTCACACACACACAGAATACAAATTAGTTGGCCCTCACACACACACTCAATACAAATACGCTGGCCCCTCACACACACACAATACAACTTCACTGGCCTCTCTCACACACACAATACAAATATGCTGGCCCCTCACACACACACAAAATACAATTAGGCTTGCCTAGGTTGCCTAGTGGTAAATCCGGTTCTGCATAGTGCTACTCAATACTGACGTGAAAATCTATGCTAGGTTGATAGCTGATCAATTGAACCCTCTTTTACCACAGTTTATCCATCCGGACCAGGCTGGCTTCAGATTAAACGCGTCGTACTTTGGATGTTGTGGACCTCCTGTCTGGGACAGGGGAGAAGCTTGTTATGCTTTCTGTGGACGCATGCTTCAGACTTCCTGGGTAATACTTTTCACTCCTACAAACACAAGTTGTGTCTGTTCGCAGACCATGTATTCCTATTTGTTACCAGCCTGGACGTTGTCAGCCTTGAAATATATCTTGGACCATTATAGTGCAACCTCGTTCTACAAATTGAATATCACTAAATCAGAGGCCCTCCCTATCAACATACCGCAATCCTCACTATCAACTCTGCAAAACAATTCCCTTTTTTCTGGGTAAGGGACTCTCTGCCATATCTGGGAATTCACATTCCCCCTACCTTTTCTACTATATTTGAAACTAACTTCTCCCCGATTTTCCTCCATCTTTCCTTTTCAGCCAAGAATTGGATTAACTTTGAGGTATTCTGGCTGGGTCGCATAGATGCCTTCAAAAGGATGTTATTACCCAAACTTATGTATATTTTCCGCACTATACCATATATTGTACCCAAATGATTGATGGCCCACTAATGATAAAATACATGTGGAGATAGAAACACCCCCGTCTCACCCATAAATGTATGGCTCTACCTAAGCCGCGAGGGGGCCTAATGTTCCCCAACTTAACTCATTATCAAGAAGTCTGCATATTAGGCCACCTGCAGGAATTGGCACCTTCCCAAGCCTCTAACCCATGGGTGGACATTGAAAGGGCCTTGTACCCAAGCTATCCCATACCCGACCTCTTTGAATTCACAAGCTGGTCCGCCCTTCAGCTGTTCATAGACTTTTGTCCATCTCAGATGCCATGCAGGTGTGGGAGAGAGTCATCGGTTTACATACAGATTTTGCACTCCCATCCCGCAATCTCTCCCTTCAAGCGGTATCCAAACTCATTTCTGATTTGAATCTAACCACCTCGAAGCACTGCGTGATCGCCTATCAGATTTGTTTGCCCAGAGTCTTTTTCTTCCCTTCTCTCTGCTCCAAGATCAATACAGCCTCCCCCATCTGAGACATAGAAGTATTTGCAAGTTAGGCACTGGGTGATGACTGTCTCTAAGACCCCTTACTCTCTTTCCCCACCCCCAGCTTCTGTTTTAGATAGATTGACAAAGGGTGCCAATAAAGGCGGAATAATGTTCTGGCACCAGCCAGTACCTCATCTCCTTGATCCCCTCCTCTAAAGGCCCAGTCTAACTTTGTTGGGAAGCAGACGTGGGTCTAACCCTCACCCCACTACAATGGGAAAATATATCTTCCCATCGCATGTCAAATGCGATAATCACACAGAAATGCAGATCTAACTCCTCAATCAGCTATACCTCAACCTAGGCCGGCTACACAAGATCTAGCCAAACCAATCAAAATTTCTGCTGGCACCACTGTGCTCATATAGCTGATGTTTTCCACGTCTTCTGGATGTGCCCGGTGCTTCAGCCACTCTGGAGCAAGTATTTTGTCTTGATTTCTATTGTTTTGGAAACCACCATTGCTCCAGATCCTACCTTAACTCTTCTTCATTTATAACCGACTTCCATTCCTAAACTATACCGATATCTCTTGGCACATATAGTGATAGCCACTAGGGCGATGATAGCCCAAAACTGGAAGTTCCCCACCCCCCACTATCATCCAACTTATCTAAAAGACTCAATATAGCTTTAAGATGGAGACAATAGACATGCCCTATTCCACATCTGCATCAGCATCCATTATGAGATGGTTTAGATTGCATGAATATATTATAAGACGGCCCTGGCACACATTGAGATACCTCTGACTCCTCACCACCCCCTTTTCCAGTGGACCTCATAGAATATCCCCAGCCCAATGAACAGGCTACACCCTCCTGCATCCTTCCTATATCATGAGTATTTTCAGACAGTCAAAATGAAGGACAATATGTTTTGATGTACATTCACTTTCGTCTGTATGTATATTGTTCATATTATGAGCCTTGCTTCAACTGAGTGACTCCTTCCCCCTTGCATGGAGGTCCTTCATTTGTTTCCCCTTCTTTTGACTTCCCCTTTTTCTTTTTTCTGTACCCTATATACTTTTGGAAAGTTTCAATGAAAAAAAGTGATGATAAAATATTGCATTATGTGGTCTTAGCAGCTGTCCATCAAGCCTATTTAATGCTCATTTGGGTGTGGCTCACAAGCCAGCCCTTGCTAGATGTAAGCCCCTATAGTGGGAAGGTGAGAGTATCTGATTTTAACTGCATTTTAATAGTATATAAAGCACATAGGTCAGTGTAGGACCTGTATACATTGATGTGCCTTTGATGCTGGAATGCAGACTTAAATGCTTTCATCAAAATATTAACTAATATCTCATGTTTTAATTTTGCTAGATACACACAGATATGCAGTGTTAAGGATAAGCGCTGACAACAACTGTATGGGGCAAGTTCCAGGTTAGAGTACCAGGAAGGCATATTTTTCCTTTCACCACTGTCATTTGGGGATAAAGTAATACAGTTCAAAAGGGACAAAAGACAGACTTTGTCACAATGTTGTCTACGTTTAAAGAACTGGCTGCAAAGGCTGATAAGAAAAAACAATAATAAAGCTGAAGAGTGGGCCAATAATGAAATCCCAAATACTTTTGGTAATTGGTTGCAAGTTTTTGTGACAATCGGTAGTATAATTAAAGATAATACTGTAGGTGATTCCTTATATTGTTTTATTTATACGATTTCTAAAGCATATGTAGAATATTGGGGCTAGAATGGTAGTATTTTGATGAAGCATTTAGGCAGAGGAAAGCAGAACACCTGGTGAGGCCATGGGATTACAAAGATATGGATTTGCGATTATCTTTCATGACAGGAAAGTAATCTTACTCCTTTCAAGGGGTAGGTTGCAGTAGCAGATGCCACTGCTCTGTCTTTGGTGATAAATATCTATTAGATGTTTCATGAGTAATAGAACAGACCCTGGTAAGGGGTTTTACATAAAAGACCCCAAACATCAGTGTAGGTGGAAAAGATGGAGCATTGACAATATTTTAACAAAGATGCCAAAATCATGCTCAGGGAACGGTTTGATTATGGGTCAAAGATGCCAGTGGAAGTTATGGGCAGCCCAGTTAGAGAGAGGAACTTGCAATCAGGAGGTAATTTGAGAAACATTAGCAATAGAGGTAGAGGTAGCGCTATGGTGGATCATAGGTCCCTTTGATAAATTTCCCCATTGAGGGATTGGGGGTGTCACTTCTTTACCTCTTGGCGTAATGCCCAAGAAGGATCCTGGGGCATTCAGAATGAATCCTCACCTTTTCTACCCAGAAAAGAGGTCTGTTATTGATGCAACTGGCCCTGAATTAACAAAAAGTTAGAAGATGTTGAAAAGGAGTGCTAATGACAAATACAGATACAGAGGCAGTGTTTAGGGTGCTCACTATACAGTCTTGTTGTTTCCATTTGCTGATTTGTAAATTTGAGGGATAGTACTTTGTGTATAGATGCCATCCAATGGGCTGTGCTATGACTTGTAGGTTATTTCAAACATTCACTTTTTGTGGGTTATTAAAACTGAATCAGGCAATAAAGGTGCCATTGTGCCATTGCTTGGATGATTTTTTATTTATTGGCCCTGTAAGGTCCTCAATTTGTGGCAACACGGTGGCATATTTGCAAAGTATGGCTAGGGACTGTAGAGTTCTATTAGCACCAGGAAAAATGGTAGGCCTGACAAGAATTATCAGAACTTGAAAGGACTTACTTGTGACTTACTGTCAGGAAAGAAAGCCAAGCTAATGCAAATATAGCTGATTTTAGGCACTTAGCATTTGCAGATATACTTATGCCCATGTAGCAAGTCTTTTGCAGGTGTTTTATATCAGTGATAAGTGGAGCAGTTCAACGCATCGTTTTGTGAGACTGATGACGAAGATATGAAAGTATGGTTATATTTCTTAGAGAAGTATAATAGATATTTAGGACTTAATTCATTAAGGAACATAAGTTGTGATTGATGACATATTTTGCATAAAATTGCTCTGCATATGCTCAGAAACGGACCATACGCCAGTAAACGTAAGTCCATGCAATTCATCTTTGAACGCCAGGGACACTTCCGACTTCCTATAAATTCAATGGCGGAACGAGGGAGGGAGGGGGACGTAAGCACATAGTTAATGAACAGTAAAGGAGTGCAAAGGTTGAGCAATTACATATCTGTTGGATTCAAGCTCTGGGCATATTTGAGCTATGTGTTTTTTATGTAAAGTAGGCATTAACCCCCCTGTCATTGAGGTTGGGTCATAATGACCTGGGGCTTTTTAAATTACGTGAATCTTTTTACTTATATATGTAACATTGCCAAACCTCTGAGAAGCTAGAGTTAAGACCTCTTCCTACCCATTTCCCACTACCACTCAGTCAGCCCGCATCAGAACAGAGATCTAGACGGGCACAATCTTCAAAAATGTTATTATGAACCAACCTCACTGTTGGTGTAACAATTCCATGCCATTTTAGTATGTGATGTTTTGAGTAAAAATAAAAGACAGATTAGTCCAGAATTCTCTAAAACCAGGGTAGAGATGTTTATTCCTCTAGATTTGGCTTTCAAAAATATGTTACAATTGTGTCCCATATTCCTAAGAAGACTAAGGGCTAGATTTACTAAGCAGCGGGTTTGAAAAAGTGGGGATGTTGCCTAGAGCAACCAATCAGATTCTAGCTGTCATTTTGTAGAATGCACTAAATAAATGAAAGCTAGAATCTGATTGGTTGCTATAGGCAACATCTCCACTTTTTCAAACCCGCCATTTAGTAAATATACCCCTAAGGCTTTTTTTTCATATGTCAAGTGTACACCATGATGAACAAATTGATGAGAGAAAAGAAGAAAACATAAATAAACAAATTTTATAACTTGGCAAAAGACGGAGTTTATATTGCAGATGAAATTTGTTTGGCATATGATGTGAGCCGTAATTCGAGAATATGGCCGTGACTATTTTTTATACCATGTGAAATATGGCTGAAATCAACGCGATCACAATAATAATAATGTGTGGCAAAAAACAACATAAATTCATCAAACCTTGGGCCTTGATCTCCTAAATGAACACTTGAGCATCTGCAAAGATGTATTTTGTTTAAAAAAAGAAATGCGCAAAATAATTAGAGATTTCATTGGAGAATCTTCCGAGGAGCCACCAGCAAAAATACCAGGATTTCGAAAAAGATGTCAAGTGTGTCCCGCTATGAAAGATCACCCCTCATACTTGTCATATATCGCAGCGATTATAGGGATAAGCTGGGTGAAACTGATTAGTTGTGAGACTGATTTTGTTTTTGCATTGTTTTAAATTTTCAAAGATCTCATACTTAAGTCAACGAAAAAGTTGATTTTATTTATTAGGATATAAGCAATAACACAGCAGTTATCAATTTTGTTGATTCTTTTTTTTAAGACTAAGTCGAAGTAAAAAAAAGTTCCTTCTCTGTTCCCTATTACTTTTTTTTAATCAAAATAGCTAATTTAATATTTCTTTATTCCAGATATACTAATAATCTTCTAAAATCATCCTTAAAACCCGGGTCATAATGACCCACCTCAACGGCAGTGTGCCAACTTTCCACAACTTCCTGATCAGTGTATTTCATGTAAAATAACATTTAAAAAGACAAACAAACAAACATTTTTTCCAATGTATTATTTTTAATGATTATATTGTTAACAGGTGTTAATTTATTTTTTATTTATTTATCTGTGCGTACTGATGGGACTACATATATACATATGCATTGTACGTATCCTCCAGTGTGTTGAGTCTGTCTACATACAGCAAATGCCGTATAGGCAGAGCGTACTTATACCCGAATTCAACTAGAAATGTCTCTTCAGATCTGTTCGTACTTGAATAGGGGCGTACTTGCGTGCAATTTCCACCCTAGTTAAACTGCAAATTGCATTCGCTTTGCGGTCCTTAATGAATTAGGTCCTCAATGTGAAGGAAGGATCAGGTTTGCCCATCTTAGATACATCCATTTACTGATACAGCAGGTAGGGGGAGGTTCTAAGCATATTTTGCAGGAAAGTAGTGTACAGATTGGTGGCCACTAGATTGGGAAAAAACTGTGCAATGTGTCGGTCTTAGAGCTGTTTCCGGTCTTGGTAGTAGTAGAGCTTTAGGGTGCAGAATTGCACTATAGGAAGGTGTTATTTAGGATAGACAACGAGGTGATGGTGGAATTTTTAAACTCTCTTTCAGAAAAATTACTTCAAGTAGTGGCATTATTGTGGGCTCTGGTGTTGAGATATTTGAAGTTGAATATTGGGGTGAGGGCTAGACACATTACAGAAGCTAACAGAACAGCAGATGCAATATCTAGGTTTAATATTTAAAAATTTAACATCTTGACTCCGAAGGCAGAATTCGCCTCTTACAAATGGACTACCATTGGGATTTAGAGACCACAGGAGTGTTAAGCTGATCTGGCCTCTAACGCATGGAATATCTGGAGCATCTATAGCAGGGACTGGGATTTCTAGAGTGACTTTCACACATGCAAAAGGGTTAAGACCCTGGGAATATCTCAAGTTAAGGCTATGAAGCAATTCTTGTTGGAGATGAGAGGAAGTGAGTATGCAGCCAGCTCAGCTGAAAGAGGACTGGCAGAAATGTGTTTTTCTTACATTCTTTAGATTGGCCAAATGTGACAAAGGAGTTTAATATAAGGAGGATGTTAACCAAATGAAATAGGTTGTAGTCACAGACTCCCGGTGATGCAGAGTGGATTACCAACAACTTCCAAGGGGAGTGCTTGTCTCAATTTTAAAAAATATTATTTCATGCAGCACTTGTGCTGGCAATCTTTAGGGCCATATGAATATGTGAATTGATCAACCCCAACAGAAGAGAAGCTGGATGGATGCGATGCGAGTCATATTGAGTTAAGTGAGGAGGGTTAGTTGTTGTTATTAGGAGGTCTAAGCTGAGCAGCTGGGAAGACGAAGATGAAACAAGTTGGGAAATCTTCATGAGCCCATCATATCCCCTGTAGAGAGGGCAAAAAAATATTTGAACATGTGCCCACAAGTTCCTGGTCCTTTATTCATTCATAAGGATTTAACAAGGAATGATGAGAGCTAGATTGGATTGTGCAGGGATTGAGGCTACACATTTGAGTACTAATTCATTTATTTTGTATAGGTGCAGCTACAGAGGGGATGCATAAAGGCATGGATGACGTACCCATTAGACGTATAAGCAGGTAGACATCCAACCGGCTATATACACGGCCATAGTGATGGGAATCGTCTGTGAGTTGTAGCTGATTTAAAATTTATATTTAAAAGGTAAAATGGGGTGGAAACAGGCCAAGGGTGCCGAGCTTTGGTGGCACCACTGATGGCTGATGACACCCAGCAAGAAAAAATTTATCCGGGTTAAGAACTCCACATGGAGCACATGGGGCACAGAGCGCATCCTGTACTGAGCGCAAGGCCTGTGTGTGTGTGTGTGTGTATGTGTTTGTGTGTCTTTGTGTGTGTCTTCTTCTTTACCTATTTCTCTCTCTTACCTCTCCACTTTACCTGTCTTTCTTAACTTTACTCATCTCTCTCTTTTACTTTCTTCCTCATTATTCATTTCAATAAAATATTTCAAAGCAAGAGATAAATACATTTGTTAAAGATTTTGATGGTGTCACATGATTACTGCAATATAGACTATAGTAAGACAAGGAAACAGAACATCACATCAAGCGCAGACATAATACAATAAAACATTTCAGCATACAATACAATAATTTAAGTTCCAATATAAGTAATGATTCTTACAGTTTTGTAATCCCTGGCATGTCATCATCGTTGATTCTTATGAATTTTAGATTGTTTGGACAATGGTTCATGGATCTATCCTATGAACAATTAGAAAGACCATCCAACAGACATGACACAAAGGGGCCGATTCAATGCGGTCACGTTAGTGTAGGAATAACGCGGCTCTTATTATATTACCGTTAATACGGTAATATTATCAAGGATTGTTTCTCGCAGCCCGTACCATACTAATTTAAATACTGCACACTTTTACCGTAGTAATGGTAATAGTGCACAGGCCGCGTTATTCCTAGAATAACGCGGCCGAATTAAATCCGCCCCATAGAATATGATATGTAATGTCCTTTTGATAGCAGCAAAATATACATGCATCCTTCGTTGTTTTGTTCTTATTTATTTTATTTCTGTTCATTTATTGATATATTTACATCACTTCATTGCAATATCAGAGTGCCTGACCCTGCCAACTTCCCTGTGCATGGAATAGCTATTAGAACTTTTATTTCTAGGTGCCTTGATGGTCACTGTTAACAGAGATACCGGACTCTGGACTGACTAAATTTGGTAGCAACAAACAATTAACTAGCCATAAATAGCCTTTGAATCATCATCATCATCATCATCATCATCACCATTTATTTATATAGCCCCACTAATTCCGCAGCCTTGTACAGAGAACTCATTCCCATCAGTCCCTGCCCCATTAGGACTTACAATCTAAATATCTTAACACACACACAGACAGAGACTAGGCTCAATTTGTTAGCAGCCAACTAACCTACTAGTATGTTTTTGGAGTGTGGGAGGAAACCCTTGGAAACAAGGGGAGAACATACAAACTCCTCAAAGAAAAGACCATGGTCAGGAATTGAACTCATGACCCCAGTGCTGTAAGGCAGAAATGTTAACCATTAGCCACCATGCTGCCCATAAATGTCCTTTGTTCTCTAATTGAATGCATTTCTGCACGTCACAATGATTTTCTTACAACAACAGAAGTTCCTGTTACTCACTCAGATTTTGTGTAAGACGATCAAGTTTTTGCTTGTGCAACATGCGGCTTTTTAAGAAGAATTGCTGAGTAATGCAAAAGATTTATCCGTAGCTGATGCAAACCTGGGGAATTTGTATCATCATTCAGCAATAGTAACCTGGTGTGACACCGGCCTAATTTATGTACAAATTATCAAACCCATGCGGAAACTGACCTGGGGGTATATTTACTAAACTGCAGGTTTAAAAAAGAGGAGATGTTGCCTATAGCAACCAATCAGATTCTAGCTGTCATTTTGAAGAATACACTAAATAAATTAAAGATATAATCTGATATAATCTATAGGCAACATCTCCACTTTTTCAAACCCACAGTTTAGTAAACATACCCCTTGGTCTCCTAAGGCAATAACGAGCGTGAATGAGCAGGTGTTCCTAAGAAGCAAAAGATCAGAAGCTACTAACATTAATTTTAAGAAAGTTTTACATCAGATGCAGTCAGCTCTCTGTAGACATCACAACTGCAGAGCATAGAGAGCACTACCTGCACCTACTTTTTTCTTTTACTTTCAGATTTTATTGTCATTTTCTTCATCATGTATAGGAAATCTGCTACTGCTGATGTTCCCATGATTTCCAAAAGTAGTTACCCTGCAAAGGAATCACAAGGCTTGTTACCCTCAACGAACTGCAATCAGCCTGACTTAAGAGGAAAGGTGGTGCTGAAAAGGAAAGTAACTTTGTTAAGAGGGATCTGTATAATAGTTGGAGCTATAATTGGAGCAGGAATTTTTATCTCCCCCAAAGGAATATTACTGCATACCGGGAGCATAGGAATGTCTTTAACTGTGTGGACAGCTTCTGGCATTCTTTCTCTCTTTGGTAAGTATCACCTTGTGATATTTACTGTGTACTTATGTAATATTACATACGTCCTTTAAGGGGAAGTTGAATCTTGCACTGTTTTATATATAATTTAATTATGTATGTATCTATTATATGCTTGAAGAATACCCTTTACTTATTGGAATTTAAAGCATTTATTTTAGTATACATAGCTAATCATATGGTATTTTATTGTATTTCTGAGTTTAAATTAAGATTAAACTAATCAGTTTAAGTTAGTTACACATTAACTACTTATTATGCAATTTTCTGTCCGATCTCAAGGTGATAGATTGATCAGTATAAACCCCCTTTATGTGAGCTACACGTTAATGATATGCGAGTATGTGTGTACATTTGTTTCTTACACCTTGAGCTGCTATTGGCATGACATGCAGAGGGTGTGTCAGTCAATACTGACTAATTATTTTGCTACCTTACCCTGCTCATTGCCAAGCTCTGTAGTTTCAGTCATTGTTATGGAAATGTCTTTCTAGAGCTCCTACAAGTCAAAATACATAAATATTACATTTTTGAACCAACATTGTTAAATTCTTCAGTCTATACATTTTTATTGTCTGTGTTTACAGCTCAGAACTACTGTTCCAATAATTTAAAAAAAAGTTATCTAGTAAAAGTAGATGGTTATGAATGAATCATAGGGGTCACAAAAGGAAGCATCAGTATCTTATTATATGAATGTTATAGATATTCCAATAGTATGTGCATGAATTAACATTAGTAAAGTAAATTCTATGCTTCATACTCATTTACTGCTTACTGTCAGTGTAAAATACTCCATTCCATGTAAAGAATACCTGTGTAACAACAATTGTGTAATAGTTATGTACACTGGAAAAAAGAAATGATAGTAAACATTAAAGTCCAGACGGCTGCCAAGAAAATTTGCCCTGAACTCTTAAATTATTCTAGGGAGTATATTTACTAAACTGTTTGAAAAGTGGAGATGTTGCTTATAGCAACCAATTTGATTCTAATTATCATTTTAGCACAATCTATAAAATGACAGCTATAATCTGATTGGTTGCTATAGGCAACATCTCCATATTTGCAAACCTGCAGCTTAGTAAATATACTCCCAGGGAGCAATTATATGTTTCTGGCTCTTAAATTCCCCAGATAAGAAATGTGAGAAGTCAGAAATGTGGGGAAAATAATAATTGAAAAAATATTGACAGGTGTAGCAGTATTATTTGTGGCCAACAGGTGTCACCATACTGAGTGCCTGCTGCCGACATGAAGAGCCAACAGTCCTGCTCCTCTGTGTCATCGGTGGGATGGGAATGTGACGTTGGGCTATGATAGCACAGCCCAGCACCACACTCCCAGTATGACAGGAACAGAGGATGCCAACCCCTCCTTCCCTCCTACTTGCTAAGGCAAGAAGCGTACAAGGGAGGGGGGCACAGCTTCCGATGTGGGTGTATAGGACATCAACATACCTTTTGTCGGTCCTATGTGAGTGTAATATGGCATTGGAATTTTTGGTTTAGAAATTGGTAAGACGACATCCCCTCCTGAAAGCCCACATTTGTCCCAGCAGCTAGCTCATATTCAAGTCAATGAATTTAGGCGAATCCCTTCTTTCTGAAATTGCTATATAAAAATATGTACTGTACATATTGGGCTCATTTAAGGGTGGACACATTTGTGCTCCTAACATACATAGAAAAAGACATGTTAAAAAAAACATATTTATGTGCATTTGTTTAGTCGGATGCATCTCAAGATGCATAAAAACTCAAAAACAGTAAAATTGTGCCAGGTGTAACAGGTATGTATACTGTTCTCTGACATAAGTGTAGAGATAGTGTAGAGACAGTATTAGTAGTGAACAGCTTCAGACTCTATAACTAAACCTCAAGACTAGGTGTAAAATATTAACTCACCAGCACATGTAGCCAATTAGTGCTTTAGAAGATTCATGGGGCCAACCAAACTGTAGTCAGTTAATACAAGAGTAAGTTGACAGAGACAACTTCCAAATCCTGTTGAAACCAAATATGTATGTAAAACACAAACGCATAAATTCATAATGCCAACCTTTTACAATATTTGCATTGGTTGATACCTTCCATATGAGCTACCTATATATTATGCTAACACATTTTATACAAATGCTTAATTAGAGATTGTGTTATGTAATGTACTGTTGGTTTAATTCAACATCAAGACAAATACTCATTAGTCTCATTAAACTGATTAATCACTGTACATTGTAAAACATAGCCATCCTAATCATGTGCTAATGGAGATTGAGTGTTAGAGTTTATAAGTTTACTATGAACTATTGTACACTTTATACAAACATGTTTAAATGACATTTATAAAGCTTTGACTTATACATATGCCATTTATATAGTAACCTTTTGGAGAAAAATTATATCCACTGAGTATATAGAGCATTCCACTTGGCATTATTGAGACAGATTTTCCGGCAGATCCTTGCATTGCCCCCTTAAAACCGGCAATCTGACTTTTCCATATTAAGTGACGGCAATGCCCAATGCCAGCATTTTCTATAGTCGGAATTATATGAGGCGTGTCGGAAAGGTTCTCTGTGTGTTTTATGGTAAGTCTGTATTTCGTTCATGTTGGGCTTATAGTATTCAGAATTTTTATGCTGCTTTATTAAGTGTCAGCATTCTCACAATAGGAATAATGACTACCACCATAATTAAGTTCCCATGCAATGCTTAATTACAATTATTTTCATACATTTTCATTATTTGCTAATTCTTGGAAAAAGACATAATATTGCAAACTGCACCACAGAACCTCTCTGAGCAGGGTTGGCGGCAAATATTAGCCTAGGAGGGCAAGTACACAGCACTGGCCCATGAGAAGTGGCCTGTCCTTTAAAAGTAGTGTTAGATATACAACTCAGAGACTGATTTATCAAAGACTAAAAAAAACTTTTGCAGGAGAAAATGGGTGTTAACCATCCCCTTATCTCCACCTCCACCTGTTCCATAATTATAAGGAGAGAGCTGCTGCTCAGTTTTATCAACTCTTACCCAGCCCTTCTGATGCTGTGTTTTGCATAGAGGGGCCAATACCTGGCATATAGTGGAGTGAGGAGTCCAACCACAGTGACTTGAGTCACATGTCCTCTAATGGCCAGTATAGATGTGAGCCACAGTCGGTTATATGTGAGGTGGCTGAGTTCTCTAGCTGCAGGCTCAGGCACACCTTACCGTAAGTCACAGGCCAAGTAAATGGGGGTTATACAGCCCTCTACCTACTACCGGTCCTGCTGACTGATGTTCCCTGTCCAGATTTTGGTTAGCAGCTCAGAGTAGAATTTATGGCCAATTATAGTTTATGGGTAGGTGGGGCATTGGATGGTGGAATGGCAACAACTGAATTTAAATATTATGGGCACTGGACATCATCCACCGGCAGAGATATTGCAACACATAAATCTTAATTTGAAAAGGCCATTTCAATGACTTCAAATAAACTTATTTGCTTAGGTGCTTAGAAGAGTTTTCTTAAGTTAAATTGAACAATAGAAACCTTTTGTTATATTAAGATGTGAATATTTTGGATGAACCATTGAAAACAAAACAAAAGCGTTTTAACTTAACAGGATGTTTATGGAATGTATGTATAAAGAAAAACAAAAAAGATGGAAGACCTTGTGTGTGCTGCATATAATGTATTTACAAAGCACTCTTACACTGTATGAAAGAACGGGATATATACAAAACCATGTCACCAGTATTGTCATTGAGTTATTGATTGACAAGTTTATGTCAGTTTATTCAGAAAGAATCTGAATAAGAATAGGTATATTTATGTACATTTATGAGATTATATAATTTCTTTTTTTAATGGTGTCTCAATTTGAGATCTTTGAGATTCAATATAGAAACCTGTGGACTGAACCCATATTCATGAAATTTTGACTTTTTCAGTGATAGTTTAATAAATGACTAATGTCAATTATTGGTTGGTGACGAGATATTCTAGAAGAGGGAACACCATTTTGTGGGCCAAACTAATATTCAAGAGTACTAAGCTTGGGCTTAATGCCCAACATGAGTAGCAAAAATTATGAAAATTTGCACTGTGCACCCACAAAGATAGAGCATCATATGCGCTCATGCAGAGTTGTACACTGCTTGCACCTCCTTATGACTGGAGAGGCGGAAAGTGGAAACATAAGTTGAGTACAGTAAGGGGCGTGTACATGCAAATGTGTCTGAGACAGACCAGCACGGAGATGGCCTCTTCTGATTGGCTGATTGTGAAACCACCTCTGAAGCTGACTGTTGCTTTCTGCAGTGATTATGAATATATTATAGGATTAGAATATTTATGTATTATCTATATAATATATTCTATATTATATCAAGCCTCATAGCAAATGTGTTTTTTGCTGTCAAGACAATTGTTAATAAACTCTTTTTGTGCTTATGACCTGGTTGTGTATGTGGGTGTAAGTGTAAGTATGCCTGACTTAAACCTGGTGTATATACTACAGAAGCAGAGCTGGACAAATCTTGCCATACGTGTGACTTACTATATGTGCCTAAATACGCTATTTTTATGAGCAGCTTTATTTAGCGCAAATTGTGTTGAATACTTGTCGCTAGCTTCTAGTAAATTGATATGAGTAATGTTGGTTCAGCCCACAAGCTGGCTGCAATAACTTTGTGTAGTTGATGGGTAAACGTTTTACAAATCTTTCCATTCACATGACTACAACTTTTAATTCTACTGACATTTCAATTTAAAATATTTTAAAAAAATAGTTTCAATTCTCTAAACATATAAACTGGGTTAAAAGTAATTACAAATGCAAGATAGAAATTCACCATCCAAACAATAATTGAAAAATATACTATGACTTGGTTTATACAATACTAAATTTGTATTCCGCTATTACTATCACCATTTAGATTGATATTCTAATTACATTCTGAAACCCATTATTCTGGCTCACTCCTATTCTTTTAGATACATTTGCTGTTAATTTTCTTTATTTTGTCATGCAGATAAACATTCACCTTTCACCTATCAAATGTCCAATTTAAATCCAAGATATTTTTAGTTTTATCTCTGTATTAGTTATTTGCAAAAATTATTATTCTCGTGATCATTAAATGATATGTGATTATACTGTACTTGTAAAGTTTTAAGTCTTGAAAGTTTATTTAAACTCTGCCTGGAAGCTAAAAACTAAAAATATTACTTTTGCAAAGACTTTAATTAGCAGAGTCTCATTAGTAAACTATCGGGGATAGTTTCTAATGTAGCAAATAATCCACAGTTATCCATTATTTCTGTTTTATTGCTTTTTACAACTAAATAATCACTTCTTGTTTGTCGCTAAATGTTATATCAACTTTGTTATTCCTAATAGAACGGTGTCAAGTACTTCCATAGAGAAATCTAAAGAATTTTGTGACAGAAGCATTTAGCTGCTGTCTACTCCTAGAGAAGATAACAATGTGGGACACTAGAGAGTGAATAATCAGGTTTTCATCTTTAGGTCTAGAGATAATTATTAATTATTTTTTATCTTTTTATAAAACACAAAACTTTTGATCCCAGTTCTTATTATTTGCACACCACGGGAATTCATCTCTTTACCCACAACATATAAGCAGAGGTTCAGTGGTTAAATGCACTGAATGTAAAATAATACATTAAATTAATTGCTGGAGATCCTGATCTAAATCCCAGTGTCAACTTCTTGTGGTCCTGGATAAGTGATTGTCTTTAAATTCTAGGTACTCAAATGACTGTACACTCATCTATGTAGGGAAACTGTGTCTGGGGAATATGTGTGTATCACTTTGTAGAAAACAGGTTTTGTTACATATAAAATAATGATTATTAATCTTTCCATCAACACATAGAAGTAGCAACTGTGAGTTATCAATGACTTCACACTTTAAAGAGATTAAACTACCCCCAGATAATCGGTCAACCTAAATATTGATTGGAATTGGCAGTAGGTTTTTGCCCAAACACAGTGCAATTTGTTGCTGGTTATAACTGAAGTGGGTTAATCTGCAGTATATATGGGTACCTTTTAGTATATTCCTGAAGGATAGCCAAGAAGATTACAGTTTTAGTAGATATACGTTTTCAGGGTGTAATCCTGCAGTGCTATTGTCTTTAGGATAGCAACACATTTTGCAAGTTGAACTTTTGAGAGATACCCTTCATTATCTGGAGACGTGATTGGGGGCTTTGGCAATTGCTCTTGAAAATTAGTGAATAATAAGTAGCAGTAAGTACTATTGTGTTACAGTATGTCCATTCCATAGTATTCTTCTTTTTCTCTTCTAGCTTTAGCCACAGCATACACCTTATGTATGGTTTACACCACATTACTACAGTGAAAAGTACCTATTTCCTGTTGTCCTGGTCTACACATATACTTCTCATTACAATAATCTGTACACTGGCAATTCTCTATCCATGTTAAAGTATTAATTTTATATTTTCTTTCTACACTTCACATCAGATCGTAGCTTACTTTATTTTTCACTCGTTTGACTTTACTATTGTTCAAGCCTTATTCACACAGCAAACCCATAAAATCCATGTAAATGATGTGTTCTCCCTCTACTCCTCCTTCTTTCACTTTATTGAACAACTGCTCACTAGGTGCCCAATAAAAAGTTTCATTTAATTAGTTTCCTCTAACTCTCTGTTCAAAATTTCTTGTCTATAGTACTTTCCATGGCTGTAAATTCTTCTAGCGATCAATACTTTCTGTTTTTTCTTACACTATACTCTGCAGATACTTCTTATATTAGTTTTGTATAACCTTTGAATAATAATAATAATTTTCTCCTATGAGACTCAAAGTGCTATACATTTCACAGTTTCTGACAATGAAATAAAATTACATTTATTGCTGTCACAGGCTTGGTGTACAAATATGTTTTGAGCCTGCTTTTGAATATATCCAGGGAGGGTGCCTCTCAGACTGTATATAATAAGATGTGACAGCGGGACAAGCTTCAAAGTTATTTAGGTAGATTTAGGTGCTTTCCACTATCTATGAAGATTGAAAAACACATGTAGGAGTATGTGGCACCAAAAGTATTTTGAAGTAACTGGGTCGCTAAATATATAGAACTTTAAAGGTCAGCAGGCCAGTCTTATACCAAAATGTGAACAAAGTTATCATTTAGTATCATATCCAGGCTGCCCACCTTGTCTGATAGCTTCAGATGTATACCTCTAAATTTTACCCAAGGTAGATGTTGTCAGGATTACTAGTATGGAGAGTATATCATGGAGAGAAATGTGAATGAAATTAAGTGGTTTATTTTGAACATAGGTCACAGAGGTAAAAATGAAATGTGGTAAATGATAAGACAGCTTACACAAGTCCAGAGAAACAGTGAAACAGGATCCCAGGATACCTAGGTGGCTGAGAGACCGAAGTACTGGATACCTGGCACAACAGGTTAACTGCAGGTACAGGTTAGACAGAGTAACAGGTTTGACTTGGAAGCTGGAGACCAGGCCAACAGGATGACTGTGGGTGCAGGTAGTCAAGATAACCAGGTTAGCTGGGAAGCTGGAGACTCTGATTTTCCAAGTTAGACAGTAGACTGCAGATATTGGAAGTCTAGAAGCACAGGATAATCCATGGAAGATTCAGATAAAGGAAAGTCAGGCAAATGGTAATGATATTAAAGAGAAAGAATGATTCTGGATGTGTCTCTTTATGATCTGCCTGTCAACTTAAACCAGTTAAGCACTGTACGGCCATTCCACAAACCCGTTCTAAGCACTCTAATATGATGTCCTGGTCCACTGTATGAATTGCAATTCAGACATCAAGAAGGATGAGAATAGAACACTCTACATTAAGGATTAAAACAACAGGATTCAGTATATTTGCATACTGTGTCTGAATAAAGATCTGCCCTTATTTAAGTATAGTTCAAATCCAATGATATCTAAAATTGTAGGCCCAACAGTAAATAAAGTTACAATTGCTCATTGTAAATTCCAAATTAATATATATTTTATACCATAAATATATATCTTAATACAGTATGGACATATTTGCCTAATGATTTCATTATGGCAGAGGTCACTTTTCATATATCTAATGTGTATCAAGCAGGCTTTATAGCTAATATAGCATGTAGGATATGTGAAAGGGTCACAAAGACCTGGCCTAAGGAGGCAGAATTTGTGGGATGATAGGATTCTGATTTACAACTTATCACCAGCAATTTGTAATTTGATAGCTTTTTAAAATTATCATTATTTATTGTGTACCTATAATTCTGATGCTACTCTGGAAGCAGATGTGTTTGAGAAGTTATGCCTGATGAAATAAAAGCAGTCAGTTGACTACAACACATATTGGAGGTTAAGGCCAGGACAGGTGGTGGGAGCCCCGGCAACACCCTGCCCCTAGTTGAAGTATGTGCCGTGGAATATATAGAATCTGGAACTTTGCTAAATATTTTGCGTGAGCAATTTGCAAACCCAAAGAGGTTAATTGGTGGCCACAAGTTATTTTCACCCAAAAGCTTTATTTCTAGTTGAGTCTTCTAATTCTATAACTTGCATGATTAAATAAGCATTGAAAAAGAAATAACTATGCTGCATTCATAATTGCACTGTGTGGATTCTCCGATATCCCCAAACCATTATGATCCCATTTATGGTAGAGATAGTGTTCTTGGGATGATGCACAGTGCCAAACATAGCACCAAGGGTTAAAGGCAGAGTTACATCTCAAATTATGTAATCTACCTGCACTTGGTATGAGGGAATTCCATCATGCTTTTCTCTAGGAAAGATTTCATGTGAGTTTTCTTCAACAAATGTTGGCTTTTGGATACCCTTCCAGAGAGCACAGGTATCTGAAGTGCTTGGACTATTGTTCTACTATTGTCTTCCAATTCTGGCATGTAGATCTGTAACTCTCTCATAGTTACCATAAGCCCCTTGGTGGACTCAGAACAGTAACTAGACATTTTAGTGCACTGGGCAAGACAGAACAGAGGCACCATTTAATAAACAGACATATCCCCCTCACATCTCCCACATTAAATTAATAACATTCACATTTGATAAACAGACCGGTTTCACCCCTCACCATGCCTGACAATTAATAGCAATCCCATATAATACAAAGGCCTATTTCGACCACCAGTCCCAAAATCAAAGGTATGGCTTACAAATCTCCCCCCACATTTAATGGAGATTATTACTACTAATTAACATGTCACTGTCTTTTGAATATACTACTATGTTTTTTGTAATTAGTTACTGTTTTATAGTATTAATGTAGAATACATATGTACGCCAAAGAAATGGCCATATTCTTGGCCTCCAACCCCCTCAATCTCTATTTGTTCTCTCCACAGCACCTCCCCAGTTCTCTCCAGCCCCCCCACCCCCGGCTTATTCTCTTCAGCACCTAGCCCTCCTCAACTTCTCATCTTCTTGTCTCTGTTTCTTCTTGAGGTGTCTTCTTCCTGCCTCTCCTTGCTGTGTCTACTTGATGTGCCTTCTTCTTTTTTTTGTTCCTTCTGACAGCAGAGAGCAGGGAGTAGGGAGTCTGGCACTTTCCTCATTGTGGAAGCTCCCTGTCACTGGGCAAGTACAGCCATGTGGTGCTGTCCAGCAGTATGCATCGCATTAATGTTTTTAGGGATGCTGGCCTTTTTTCATATAGTGTGCGAGTATGACGCCCCATCGGCTTTGCACCCTGGGTGGCTGCAAGGCCTGCACTGCCATAGCCTTGAGTGTACTCCCTAAAAAGTGCCTACACACATGAATAATGAGTTTTGGATGACAGTCTGCTCTATGCAAATTCACAGAATGTGTGATACTGTCTACATTCCTTTATAATGCACTTGGAGATAATTGTAATCATGTTATATATCATAGATTTGCACCTTTAAACAATGTTCTATAAATAACAGTCAAAATCTCTTATGTTGAGCAATGTGTAACTCATACATGTGTTTAGTAGTCCCTGTGCCCTATTTATATTATATATACTGTAACTAGGGCATAAACACATGGTATAATTTCAGTCTTGTCTCTAGTAAATGACAAAGGAATACTTTCTTGTAAAATGAAATTTGACTGCCCAATAAGTAATTTACTTCAATCAAAACTTGGTAGATTCCAAAGTCACTTTAGGGATATTTGACCCCAGTTGAACCTTAGCAGATTTATAGCTAGACGAAAGCTTCTTTTAATTAACCTTATTTTAGATTTAACAAACAGCCAAATTCCTTAAAATGACAGAAATGTGTTAGTTAAACATAGTAACTCCGCCTTGCCCCATGGCCTAACATAACCTTTAATAAAACTATGGATTCTTTCCAGAAAAATTGGAAAGCAGTTTGATTTTTTCTTTAGAAGGGCATGCATGTATTATATACAGTATACAGTATGTTACATAATGGAATATGTAGCTTTGGACAGATGTTCAATATAGTGTATTAATAGGTCTCTGTAGCTCAATCAGATGGAGAAAAGGAAGGACACCGCTCTATCTCATATAACCAGCTGTGCAAGTCCCTCAGTTTCTGAGAGAACTTGCATCTTCTTGGAGTTTGCTATTGCTTTATTAGGTCCATCTTTAAAGTGAATAAAATTAACCTGGCAATAAATTAGTGTCTCCTTAAACTCTATGGACCTGATGCTGAGTTTGAAGCACATTCAGGAGTAAATTAGGCTCAAAAATCCATAAAAATAATCTATTTATGCCCATATGCTGAGTCTTAGGCACCTGAAGCATGTATGCCACATTTACACCAGGCTTACGTCAGCCATAAATCCATCCACAGAGGCACACACACAACCAGGTCATAAGTACAACAAAACGTAATATTTGTTTTGAAAACAATAAACAATTTGCTATTACATTTGATATATTAGAGCAGATATCATATTCCTTCTTGTGTACGAATGAAAGTAATAAAAAAATATTTTTAAAATACACCCACAAAATTCTCTAATATATGCACAATCAATGAATAAAGCATCTATCAGCTTCAAAGGTGAATCTGCAACCAGACAGTCAGAAGCTGCTATCTATTGCCGGGACCATCATCGTCATCAGTGTGTATTTGTAGCCGCCTTCTAGCAGATACAGCTCCTGACAGGCATATACGTCTTTGTGCTGGTTTACCTCAGCCAGGTTTGTGTGAATATGACCTTACTGTACTCAGCCTACGTTAGACCAAATTAACTAAAGATCACAATCTGTAAATGGTGTTAGAGAGGGAGGTGTGTGAGCGGCAGGACCAATCACAAGCTGTAATCTCTCAATTGCGGCTTCTGACTGGTCCTCCCACTACACACAGCATGGTTGTCAGAGAAACAGAGTAGCACTGGGAAAAAACTGCTGCATGGAGCAGGCACTTGGGTTAGGGGTAAGGGACAACTAAGAAAATATTTTCATACATGGTAAAGCATCTATAAGGTATCAATACACTGTATGATTCTGTTGAGTTGTTTTAATTGGCCAGAAATCACTGTGTGTATGCAAATGTATTGCCTATCTGTCCATATCTACATCTAAATTACATGGTGAACAGGACAGGTGGACGTTGACCAGAATCTGGTTCTGCATGTGTGTGGTCATCAGCCAACTGCATTAATTGTATCCATGGAAAGTGGCCGTTCACCGTGAGCACACAAAAGATGGTTCAGTCCCATTTGGCCACATTTGCCTAAATACATGTGTGACAAAATTAAATATAAATCTGCCCATGTATAGGCCTCTTTATGAATGCCTTCAGTAATTACAGTTAACCTGTTTTAACTTGTGGGGAAGCTCTAACATCTCTATTTTTAATAGTTAATATAACACTGAAAATAAGAAAGTCAATGAATGCTGACATCAGTATATCAAAGTGCCACAGTCCTCTAATATCCATAGCTCATTGATTCTTTATCAAACCTTTTAAAACAAATGTAGAGCAGACTATTTAAACACTGATACTGTCACAGGACTGCAGCGCAGTGTTACAACGTGTCGAATCTAAATCAGATTGTTCACCTGTAAGTGTCAGTCTATCAGTTATGAGCTCATCAGCTGGAGAGAATTAAATACATTGCATGGTTTGAGTTTACAATAAACCCTGCTTTATTAGTTACAGGTCCCTCTCTATATAGCAAAATTCACGTATTACAGAAAACTACGCCCAGAAGGTTTTAACCACTCATGCTCCCTTAACACAGATGTTAGTATATTCCCTCATTATCACACAGGAAAACTGCAAGGGGGAGGGGGGGGTTGGCTTATCTCCTGTCTGCTATTTCCAAGGTTATAAGCATAGCCTTGCAACTAATGAGTTACTCCTACAAACCAGCTGCATCTAATTGTGTTTAAGCTATAACAGAACAAAATGGCTATAAGGCAACAAGATGGCGTCAGCTTAGCAAAATCACATTTCTCATTTCCCATTTTTTTATTCATTATTTGCCTAACACTGCCTATCAGAGATCACATTCTTGCTGTCACTTTTATTGGGTACTTATACACATACACCCTTCTAACAGAACTTATGAATAGGATTGCCTAAAACTGGATACATAGAACAACCCATCCCCCACCAATAGCAAGTCCATGATCCCTCTTCTAGCTGATAGATGGTCAATGAGTCGACAACCGTCTTGCACCCGACACATGTCCTGATGTCAGATCTTCACATATATCAGTGAACATGAGAGACACTGGGGCCTCTTGTGCTTCCTTTTTGTCTTTTAACTATGGATTTTTTAGGGAAGAAAAAAAAAAGGAAAGGGAGGGAGAAAATACACAGTGCGCTTGGCAAGTGTTATATGTCACTTATTTCACAATAGAAGGGATTGTGCTGTATATCTTCATAAGGATAAGCTTCAGTAACGACCATGTGGATTCCAAGGAAAAGGTTCTTGGTTTCTGCACTGATCACAACTGGCAGTAGTACTGAGAGTTCCACAAGGTTCACACTCATTAGATGTGATGTACAGTACAGCGGTTAAGACAGATGTGGTAACTTTAATTTTTCTGGAAGAGAAATGCTTAGCTTTAATACACTTGCTAATAGGCCACATCATCATTTTTATTAGTATATATTTAATAATAAGGATTAGTAACAGTCCTTGAAGTACAACATGTATAAAACCTGATAACCATCCTCCTATATCCTTGAAACATTTGGCCAGGTATAGCCACGAAAAATATCCTTCTAGATAAGCATCTCCAGTGTGCTCCTTTAAAAATTTATATTTCATGTATTAATTTTTTTGTAAGTGTTCATCAAACATTTTCTCTGGCTCATCTGTATCACTAGTGGGTTGCTCTTTTCTTATTTGGTTGGGTTAAACTTTCATATTAGATTTTTTCTCATTATGTATAATGATCTCTACATTACTATTGACATGAGTCTGGTTCTTCCAGACCTAGCTTTCCTTTCTAGACTAGTATACATCCACAGCCTACAGCAAAGGAACATAATGTGCAATCAATATTCCTGCTGCTAATATCAATGAACACCACTCTCTGGTCTCCCTTGGACCTTTACATTTTACTCAGACTCCCCTTGTCTGAAGATCTTGCAGTAGGATGCGTGTACTCAGGTATCATTTGTACTTCCACTGCCATGGGAGTCGTCAATAAGACCTGGAAAGGACTGTCGTATCTGGGTTCAAGACTCTTTCTGACGTGCTTTTTCACGACCACTCAGTACCCTTGTTGCAGATTATGTGGACCTGCATCAAAATTAGGGCCTGGAATGGAAGACATCACTTGACCATGTATTTCAGTTAGTTGTTTCTATAATAAAGCAACATAGTTCAACAAATTACCATGTACATGCTGTAGTTGCTATGGAAAGTAACAGTCTGTTCTGTGTGCTGTGCCAAACAGTATTTCATTTAGTGCTAAACCTGTGTCTTTCCTAGCAGTGTTTCTTACTGATATCCATGGCAGGCCTGTTTCAGCCATTATTTTCTGCATTTTCAATTGCAGAGTATCATTAAGGCGCTCCACACATCCCGAACTTTGGGGTCTGTAAGGGGTGTGAAGGGCAGATATGATTCCCATGTCTTTTAACAGTTCCTGGAACCCTTGCCCCGTAAAGTGTGTCCCTCTGTCACTTTCAATGACCTCTGCTACCCCATTTCAGCAGATTACCTCACTCGTAATTTTCTTGGCTAATGCTTTAGCATTTGCTTTCCTATACAGCCATGCCTCCAGCCAGTGACTAAAGAAGTCGACACAGACTAGCACATTCTCAAAGCCTGAGCATTTGAAAAGTTGTATACAGTCTATCTGTATCCTCTTATAGGGATACTGTGTCTGGGGTGTGCTTTTCCATGGACAGACTTACCCGGGTTATTCTATGCTCAGATTAGGCATCCTGCCACTAACACCTGTGCTGCTTGGAAAAACCCTGGTGCTATCCATAATCTGCTAGTGAGTAAAACCATAGCATCTTTCCCCAGATGCACTTTGCTGTGTGCTATTTTGGCCACAATGGGACAAAGTTCTTTTGGCAGACACAAACTCTGACCTTTACACCACTCTCCTTGCACTTCTAGTGCTTCATGTTTTACCCAAGTATTTTTCTCTTTCTCTGTTGCTTGTTTCTGCATAAGTTGGAGTGTGGTACGGTCAAATTTGGGGTCAGGGGGTCACCATGTAAATAGACTCCCCTTGGGGTACTGGGGGTATGACGGCTTCTCGTGCGGCCTGGTCTACCAGTCTATTTCTATGTCTCTGTGTGTGTCTTCATCTACATTACTGAGTTTGGAGGGCAGCTGGAATGCGGTGAACAGTGCCCTGATATGTTTAGCATATTGACTAGTTTGCTTGCTGAATAAGTCCCTACTTTTCCATATAGGGCCGTAAACATGTGCAATTCCAAATGCATAACTTGAATCAATGTAAATGTTTACTCTTTGTCCTTTTGCATATATGCATGCAAGTGTCAGAGCCTTAAATTCAGCTTCTTGTGCTGACATGTGACTTAGTAGAACCTATTGAATCACTATTTCTGTGTGTGTGTGGTTACAGCACCCCCTGTATAAGAAACACCATCTGTGTGATAGCGTGAGATGTCTGCATTTGGTTGCGGTGTATCTTTAATGTTAAGTAAAACCAAAGATCCTTGTCTCATTAGTTCTACACAATCATATTCATAAAAAATTTGTGTTTGCATTTTTTTCTTCTTGTTCAAGCTGGGATGGAATTCCCCCAAATCCCTAGGGGAACCCCGATATATAGAGGTACTTCTCCCATCTTTTGAAACTTGCTGCAATAAGGCAGCAGGATTCAACATTGTGCACCACTTAAGTGTAATGTTACAGGGAGTTAACAGTGCTACTTAGTCTGGCTGCTGAGAAGTGTTTTGTTTGTGCTTGATTTAAAATTTCTGTTACCGCATGTGGCACCATTAGGTTTACTGGGTGCCCTAGCACAATATCTGTACTTTTTCCAAACACTATGGCCGCTGAAGCCATTGCTCGTATGACTGGGTCTAATTGTGCAGAGTAGTATGCAAGTGACCTTAGCTTGCAACCATGTATCTGTGCCAGTACTTCTTGTGCTTGTGCACTTACTTTATAACAAAATAATGTGAAAGGCTTGTCATAATCTGGCAAAGTCAGTGCTGGCGCTGAAGTAACTTCAGCTTAAAATTGGTTAAACATTTGGCTCTGCTCAGAGGAGAGTATAAATGGCTTGCTATCATCCAGAAGTGCTATTGCAGGAGCACAGATAGTAGCTCTTAAAGTCTTAAGGCTTTTTTTCATTCATGTAAAAACATTGAAATCCCATCAATGCATTACCATACCCATGATACAAAGAGGTATTTACAGTTTATGATGTTTATAGCACAGTAAATAAGGGCAGTGAATGTCTTTACAACACTGATTGACTCAAAACTATTATGAGGATAAAAAATAAAAACCTTTTGTTATCTACCATAATTTGACATTACATTGTATTACTTTCTTCTGACATACAATTTGGTTAAAAAAAAACAAAAATAAACCCAAACACTATTTCATATTCATCTATGTTAGTCCATTTCTCCTTTTCTCTTTAAAAACATGCCTTCTGACCTTCTACGACATACAGAAAAACCACCTAGTTCATGCATTTGCTATGTGAATAGCCCATAAACTCTAATATATCTTTCCAAAACAAGGTAATCATTACTCAGCAGAGTCTACATTCTTTTAATCCTTCATTAGTTTATACTTATGATTGTTATGGCTGTAGACCAAAACATATTGCATACTTCTATTTATTTGAAGTTGGATCAATGAAAACTGGATTGCCTAAAGGGTCTTTGTAGTTCATCATCATCATCAACATTTATTTATATAGCGCAAGCAAATTCCATAGCGCTTTACAATTGGGAACAAACATTATTAAGACAATACTGGGTAATACATACAGACAGAGAGGTAAGAGAACCCTGCTCGAAAGCTTACAATCTATAGGACAATGGGAGTTAGAAACACAAGGGCATGTGCTACATCATATTGCACAATGGACCAGCCAGATTGCAAAGGTAAAAGTACTGAGTGGGCTATGTGTGTTGCAATGTTGGTCAGAAGGTTGTTGTCTTGCGTTAGCAGTGTAGAGGATGGAAATAGGGTAATCTAGGGAAATTAAGATGATGGTTGAGGAATATCATAACCTTGTCTGAAGAGGTGGGTTTTCAGTGAAAGCTTGAAGGTTTGAAGACTAGAGGAAAGTCTTACTGTGTGTGGGAGGGAATTCCACAAAGTAGGTGCAGCCTGGAAAAAATCCTGTAACCGAGAATGGGAGGATGTGAAGAGAGTGGAGGAGAGACGTAGATCTTGTGCAGAACGGAGGTGTCGAGTAGGGAGATATTTCGAGACAAGTGAGGAAATGTATGTCGGCGCAATTTTGTTGATGGCCTTGTATGTTAGTAGAAGAATTTTATATTGGATTCGTTGAAATACAGGCAGCCAATGTAGAGACTGACAGAGTGGCTCAGCAGAGGAATAAAGGTTTGTAAGGAAAATCAGTCTAGACCTGTGAAGAAAAAAAACTTTTTGCATAGAGTTTAACATTTATTCACTAGGAATTACAGTAAGGAATTGTCAGTATCAGTACACCGTTATCAGGTAACCAGTAAACATTTTTGTGCAGTGAACAGCTGCTAAAAGCTTAACTGTTACGCTATGCGTTCCATGCCATGATTTCCTCAAAGGGGCAGTCCCTAATCTCACAAACAGGGAATGTCAAAGTGACGAGACCTGGGCGTTCAAAGCCACTCCTTTCTCATCATCACCTAGTACAGCCCCCTTGAATGACATTAATATGTTTTCCGGGTTTACAAACATTCAATCTGTAATCTTGGTTCCAGGCATTC
This sequence comes from Mixophyes fleayi, assembly GCF_038048845.1. NCBI lineage: Eukaryota > Metazoa > Chordata > Amphibia > Anura > Limnodynastidae > Mixophyes > Mixophyes fleayi. The sequence continues at coordinate 24,954,200 of NC_134402.1, read as the reverse complement.
AGCCATTTTAAAGCAACACTGCCTCTCTTATAAATCAGAGTACTGTCGTTAGACACCTCCCATTGTGTCTGTAAAGCACTCAACATTTTCTCAACAAAATCTCCCGTGACCAAATATTCACACATATTTCCAGATTCTGTGATTTCCATGTTGAAAGTACAAATATATTCACAATTCTCGCTCACAGACGACATTTTATCTCGTAACATTTCTTTATGGGCATAACAAACCTTCCTGATTTCTGAGAACATTCATCAGGGCCATTTTAACACAGATAAAAACAGCTTGAAATATATCTGTATGTAAAAGCTCACTCCCACAATTCTCAACTTCATTAAAGAGAAAGATATTTTTCTCAACTTCAGAAACAAAATTACTTTGTTCAAATACAGAAACGATTTGTTGGACCCCAGCCAACTTTGTTCTGACCCTAGTAATAATAGTGATAATGTACATTATTTACAGTCTTGTGCGTCCACTGAATCGTGCAGTGATGGACCAAAGATTTTAAAACTTCTTTTGCATCTCTTCAAAAGCATTAAGTTTACCAATGTACAACTTTTTCAACCTTGAAACATGTCTCTTTTAAAACAGTAAAGACAGACAAACATGGATCTCCCTCACACGCAGTAAGATGGAGATAAAACTCACATACAGAGAGAGAATAATTAACTGATATCTTCCAGCCTACTGATGTGGAACTACAAGTCCCAGCATTAGACTAAATACAAGCTTCAACATTATTATCACACGGCCCTCCGGACATATAAGCATACTTGAAGAAACTTTTTATCAATGTTACATACATTGCCAGATAACGAAATACAGTCCTTCTTATCTCAACACACTGAAATCTTTTACACAGAATAAGGGAGGGGAACATTTCACTCTGTCAGCTGCGCAACATCAAACATACATTTTAGTACACAACCTACTTGATTCATTATTTTAGTCATTATATCATTTAGCTTGTGATACATTTAGCCTATCCACATATATTGCGACTTTCCAGATCTCTTAACTTTCCTTTGCCACCTCAAACTATCTCTTGGGGTTTGGGCTCAATACCCCTTTGTTCTTGTCACATTATCACTTGCAGCACCCTTGTTTCTCCATTAACACATATAAATTCCTTATTCGGCTATCCCCACTTTCTTGACAAATTATTGCATGCCTTCTACTCCCCACACATCCTAGAAATATGTGCATCATTTCTATGGGGGGGTTGCTGTCATCTATCTGCTTACTGTCTATATTCCCCTATATTGACAGTACTTTTGAGTCCCAATAGAGATTCTGCTCTGGTTTCTGTGGGTTGTCCCAAATGTGGATGTCCCATTCTGTGGACTCCTAACAGTGAATGTCCGGTTCTGTGGGCTCCATACACTAGATGCCCCTTTTTGGCTCCATACACTGGATGCCCCTTTTGGACCCCTTAAACTGGATGTCCGGTTCTGTGGACTCTGTGCACTGGATACCCCTTTTGGACTCCTCACACTGGATGTCCCTTATGGACTCTTTACACTGGGTGTCTATGCAGAATAGCCTGACAGCATCTGGGACGAAGGTCTAAAAACTCTTTCTAAACTTCTTGACAAAGTACTGGGGATGGTGTTGGTGTGTCACACATGCACTCAAAATTCACTCATCTTTCAGAAATCTAATTACCAATACCATTACAATAAAACAAATTGTTAGAAACTGTATAATTCTGAGACTTACAGATCTGCGTGCCTGATACCTTAGACAGACATGAGGAAGCTCTAAACAGAGGAGCCTGATGAGTAGAAAACTCTACTCACCCGGGTTATAGTCAGAGTCCTGTGTCCAGGGTGACCTCCAGTTCTGTCTGTCCTTGGCTCAGGTCAGCAGTCTCGGTGTGGACCTCCAATGCTGTTGAATCTAAATCAGATTGTTCACCTGGAAGTGTCAGTCTATCAGTTATGAGCTCATCAGCTGGATAGAATTAAATACATTGCATGGTTTGAGTGTACAATAAACTCTGCTTTATTAGTTACAAGTCCCTATCTATATAGCAAAAATCACGCATTACAGAAAACTACGCCCCAAAAGGTTTTAACCGCTCATGCTCCCTTTACACAGATGTTAGTATATTCTCTCATTATCACACAGGAAAACTGCCTGGGGGGTTGGCTTATCTCCTGTCTGTTATGTCCAATGTTATAAGCATAGCCTTGCAACTAATGAATTACTCCTATAAACCAGCTGCATCTACTTGTCTTTAAGCTATAACAGAACAAATGGCTATAAGGCCACAAGATGGCGTCAGCTTAGCAAAATCACATTTCTCAAACGTTACAAGATTTATTCAGTTACAGTATGTTATTTCCTGGGAAATAAATCATAGATTTAACAGCATAATGAATCTTGTGGGGACATTTTGCAAAAACAAAATCTTATATAATAATAAAATATTATATGATTAACACAGCTCATTTTTTTAAAGCATGAACATGACTAAGCTGTCTGGTTTTCTAAGCTTCAGCAATAAGTTACAATTACTGAACTTCCTACAAACACTGGCCATTTACGTCATTACATGCGAAAAAAGCTTTGGACCCACAATTCATTTGCGAAATGTGCCTAGACTACCACTGAGGAGCATGGCTTTACTGAGTAAGATGCCTGAGTTTAAGGAAGAGCAGAAGTTTGCACATGACGAAGGGAATAGATGGGTAAAGTGAATCCTAGTATGCAGTAGGTGTAGCGCATGCGCCTAGTTTGGTGGAGCAGTGCAGAAATAAGCTTTCCATTAGTTAAGCAATGAGGGGGCAGGGCCCATTTTTAGGGACATTGCCTTCTGAGTGGAGGGAAGGGGAAAGCTAGGTATTGTATTTTGCACCACCTTAGCTGGCAGTTCTCAGTCTCATCCTATACTTCTAGAGGGACCTATTTTGCACCATGTAGCACTTTAGCATTTCATAATGCACTCTGCAATGTAATAAAAAATTTCAGACAAAAAATGTACATGTACTAAAAACAGTGTTTAATCCTCTCACTCTAATGATTATGTTAAGCTGTAAATTAGGCGAAAACAAGCAGAGAAAGTCAGAAAGTCTATTTTAGTTTAAAAAGTGTATTATACTTACTGAAGGGGGGGGGTACTGACGTAATAGGTGGCTGGACTTTAATGTGACATTTACACTTTTGCTCAGTGCTCCTCTGGATAAATCTGTGCCCCACACTGAGTTGCACTTTTAATTTGTAGAGGTGTCTCCTAGGACTTGAGAGTAGGCATGTACATTGAAATGCGCTGGGTGGATCACCCACACAAACTGTGACAAGCATAATGCGCTTTGCCGTGTATGCTGAGTATGCATCATAAAATATCTCCACAGCTTTTAGAAGCATTTCCTTACTACCATCACTATCAAGAAAATGTGTCTGAGATCTTGGACCATAAGGATAACTATGTTATAACGATTCAAATGTTTTTCAAATGTTTTAAGTTTTAAACAAATTCTGTCCATCAACATTACTGGTGATATAAGAAAAGGGGTCCTAAGATCCACCTCAATGATCATTTTCAGGGATTCCCTAAAACCTTTTTGTCAGATTTCTGCTGTTAGCCTGTTTGTTTGGTTATCTACCAACTACACCGATCCATGATATGACACATTAAGTTTATGGTACTTAGCTTGTGAAATTTCTCAGTTTTCCGACTTCTGATAAAACTGCAATGGGACATATTGCATAGGAGGAGAATTATCCAATATGTCTAATTATGTGATATAATTTGTTTGTTCATCCTCTATACATAAAAGTACCTGCTTTTAAGTAAACGGTTACAATACACCACATCACATTATAGCATTAGAAATTGTAGTGATTAGTAATGTGTGTAAATTTCAATTTTTCAATCCCATTGTAGCCACTCCTGATATTGTCATGATATGAGCACATCTTTCATAACTACCTAATTACTGCTTTTGTGAAATATCATGGGAACATTACAAAAATATAAACTGCATATTGCTGTTGCCTCTTCTTCATTGCACCACCCCCTCCTACCCATCCTAAAGACTTAACACTATTCCTTAGGAAAATAAAGACACAGAAAACTATTTAAAAAAGTGGCAGATCACAGCAAATTGCGACTAACAGCTAATTACAAAGCCAAACAGTGTATGGCCAACAGGCATGAACCAACTACTTCTAGGACATAGTACTTTACAGATGTCCGGTGCTAAATCTGGTGTCATAGTGACTACACACCTTCTGGGCTTACAATGACGTGCTCACACAAGCAGATCTAGGGTTCTCACACACTAAAGACCAAGAGATAGCTTGCTTGGAAGGGGGCAGTGATCTGCAGTCAATCAGCAATAGCGCCATATGAATTAGTCTCTGACTGCAAAAGCTTTAATGTCAACGGTGCCTCACCTGTGAGAGGGAGAAAAAAATGTTAAAACAGAACCCAGAAATGTGGGGAGGTGGATAGAGAATTCCTGCAGCAAAATGAGAGACGCAGCAACCACCAGGGGGGGGGGGGGGGGGGGGGGGGGGGATAGATGGGCCTAACCAGAGCCCCTTCACTGTGGATATTATTGCTTGGGAGATTCTAGCAGACTTAACCCTGAATGAGTAAGTGAATGACTCATGCACAAGCATTCTGCTTATGGCATCGCTTGTCACTTTAGTTGTTGATTCTGTTTGCAACACTTTGACTGAGCATCATATTTACAATATGAAATTTAATTGTATAAGTAATTTCTCTTGCACAGATCACAGCCGTGTGATGTGGTATTGTGCAGACTCATTGTGACATCAGCAGTTCTTCTTTTGAATCCTTATTATACTCATGAAATATCTAAAAGTAGTTTCAGGAAAAATCTTCTTTAGCACAAAGTTTCCCTAAACAAATCCTAAAGTCTAGAAATATACAGTATTCCAATATGCTTCTCAGGAGAACAGTGATACCCCAAATTTTGCTATGGGACCGTGCAAGGCCATATACTGACCCTGCTCTGGTCATGAAGTAGTTAAGGTTAAAAATATGAACTATGTTTGCCAAAGGGTTTCTAATTGCTCATTTGGAATGTATGCTTTGTATCAGATTACATATATTGCTAACTTGGTAAATGTGCACTCAGCACATTCTGATCTGGCCAGATTACACTTTCTGAATATTTTAGAGGGAGTTTGTGAGATTTGTGTCACTTTGAAATATATTTAACAAAATAATTTTAAAGTTATGTAAATTAATTTTTACCTGAAAGTAATATAAACTGAAGAGGATTTAAATGGGTACTGCCCATTACATACATGATAGATAATTGAACTTTTTAAATATATTCTATTTTTATTTTGGCCAAATAATTTAATATGATTGTTTCCATTATCCAACAGGTGCTCTTTGCTATGCTGAGCTTGGAACATGCATAAAAAAATCTGGTGGTCACTATGCTTATATATTGGAGGCATTTGGCCCATTACCTGCATTTGTGAGAGTGTGGGTAGAACTGATTGCCGTTCGGTAAGTAATATATGTGCTTTTTTTTCTTTTGTTTTGTGTTTGATTGTTAAAGAATATTGTGTGTTATACAAGAGTCATTCATTGAGACAGGCTGTATTCTTAAGCTGGGCCTCAAATGTTTTTTTAGTACCACCTTTATATATAACCACAACAAGAACTACCCCAAATAGCAAAAAATCCCCAGATCGTTCAAAGTAAAAAAATATTAATATTAACACAATGTTAAAGTACAAAATGTCAACTTCAACTGTCAACCAAGGGTAGAAAAAGGATGTGACTGGCATAAGCAGCAGACTGATTTGTTATAATAGAGTCATTAGCTTAAACCTAGTTAGAGCACATTCAGTTATAGCCCACATAAAGTTACCAAGAAAGTGTCAATGAAGTAAGCTTAAAAAACATAGCCAGTCTTAAATATTTATCTGTGTTGGTTGTTTAACACCACTGTTAGCATAAAGAGTCTCAAATGTGGGCAAAATGCAGCCCTGGAGTAAAAATGCTGTTTTGTAACATTGCGCTGCCATTTTTGTTTGACTTAATACATGAAGATCAGGTGACTTCAGTAGTGCAAAGTTTTGCTCCATATGTTGGGAGTAGTGGAGCAAACTGGATGTTTACTGCTAAATGTGCATATCTACTAACATCTTAAGAAGCTAAATTGTGCCAAAATAACCTTGCCCACAATTTACCCCAAAATGTCACTGATTCATCCAAACTTCACCCAAATCTGCCTAGCCACACCCATATCAAGGCCATACACACTTTCCAGTATGCTGCACAACTTTTGGGGTCCGAGATTCAGGACAGTCCCGCCAAAAATCAGAACTTTTGTGAATGTGAATACTCCATACTCTGCACCAATAAGCAAAAATGATAACAAGATATTTAATGAGTTTCACAGAGATGATCCCTTTAGGGGGTGCTCATTTAGCATTTAAGGGAATCTTTTTCCACTTGCCTGTTTTTTTACACATGTTCGGAGGTGGCAGAGATCTGGTAATGACCTATACCTTCAACTTCACACTAATCAAATGCACTTTTTTAAGCAGGAAAGCTTATTGTGTGCAGAAATAGCAATATATCAAAACATTACAATGCACAAATGTGACTCCTGTAATAAAGACAGTCCTGATGCCTCCTTCATCTTATGACACAAAAGTTTAAATCGATTAAGAGGATGGTGATAAAGTAATAGGGGTCTATTTATCAAGCATTAAACCATGCATGATTTAGGAAATTTTTTAAGTATAGTAGCAAGTTAACAAATGTCTAAGGCAGGAGATATCAGAGATATCTGCTGCATTAGGCAAAGTATCACAAAATACAGCAGTCCCCGTATTTCTTAATGGGGACTGTGGTCTGGTTAAATTTATCAAGCTCCAAAAAGTTTCGCTTTTTGCAGCTTGACCCTGAGGGCTGATGACATCTGAAGATAGCCATACAATCCTATAGGGAGAGCATCCCAGGAGAGAGCTCTTCTGATCCCTCTCTGACACCCTTTGTGCGCTCCTCTGCAGTGATTACCAGAATTGTCCCTGGCACATGCACAGTCCGAAGCCACGTTTGTGCAGTAAAGACATCGGATCAGAACCCAGAGTGTTCATCAGAGTTTTTATCTTATCGGACGTGCTGTCCCGACATGACCTTAATGGTGAATTGCTTTAAGTCATCACTGCAACACTTAATGGAGCAAAAATGCGATCAATGATAAATAGGCCCCATAATATGTAGGACTTTGGCGTGATATTTATACTTTACCCAGCATGCACATTCACATGTTGAATTAAAATAAAACCGAATTGGTGTCGGTAGTTTGGTATTAAGTTACTCATGCATTTGTTAGATACTTAAATGACAAAATATCAGACCATACATTAATATAAACAATAAGGTTTACAGTTTTAAAATAAAATTGTGTTACATATATACAGATAAAAAATTTGCCTTGCACAAAGATATAGCTAGTATTAAAATACCATTGAACATGGCCCTCTATTTCTACTCCTCCCCATTGCACCTATTTCCTGTTAGAACACCACATTCACTTCTTGGCCCACAAATGGGAAGATAATTTGCATGGGGAACTCTCAAAAGTGTAAATTAAATACACTTTTGTTTTACTCTCATCGGATGAACAGGCATCTTTACTGGAACAAAAAAATGCATAGCTGCATTTCTGTAAATAAATGTTGCTGACTTTTTAACTAAACCTGGCCTCATACAAGCATTTACCAGAATACCGCCCCCCCTCTCCATTGTTGTCCATTCGTTGCATTTCTCCATATATGCAGGTACATACAGGGGTACTGAATAGACAAGAGAACAAGTGATGACACCGTTTAGTCAGTGGATGGACAATGCACCGAGGGCATTCTGCAGAAAATCTCTCTGTATGTATATAGCACGAGCAAAGATTTCAAAAACTCTTGTCTTTTGATACGGTTGAATTTGCTACATTCATATCTCTGCATGAAACAATTATCATCATCACTATTTATTTATATAGCGCCACTAATTCTGCAGCGCTGTACAGAGAAGTCACTCACATCAGTCCCTGCCACATTGGAGCTTACAGTGTAAATTCCAAAGCATACACACACACATATCAATTTGTTAGCAGCTCACTAACCTACCAGTATATTTTTGGAGTGTGGGAGGAAACCCACACAAACATGTGGAGAACATACAAACCCCCTTTACAGATAAGGCCACAGTTGGGAATTAAACTCATGACCCCAGTGCTGTGAGGCAGAAGTCCCACCCAGTTGGCCACCGTGCTGCCCATAGCACTTTCACTGAGAGAAAGCCGATAACAGACTACAAAGCTTTTAAAAAATATTGCACATTCTTTCTCCATTATCTTTCATTTTAGAATACTTTCAATGTTCAAGTAATTGCTGCATTTTCTATAATTTGAACCAGTTTTTTCTTCTATTTCCCTAGTGTTATGTCAGTAGCTAGTTCCACAATGTTAGTCTCAAAGTAGATTCTGGTCTACAATCTACTACAGAGTACTTTTAACAAATATCCTCTCTCTGCGTAGATCACAAAAAAGAGGGAAAAAAACATAAGTTCCAGAAAAGGATATCACAGTTGTCTTCTTTCACATTTCATATCTAAAACTGTACTGTATAAAGGCTGGTGTTGTGAACATCCACTACGGTCTTGGTACCTCGGGCAATAATCTTGACCAGAGATGAAAATTATTGTCAGTCATTCACTTCCCCCAGAAACTTCTGTAAAGCTTTGTCAAGTGTCACTGATCACCGTATGCTTAATATATAATAGAGCTACAGACACGATTGTTTTAGCAACACTACCTTGTGCACAGATATATCATATGCATGCCAAATATTAAATTAATAAAGTTTCTCTGTTGACTCTTTAAATTCATCCAAACTGCTCAGTTGCCCTCTTATGTGTTTAGTCTGGAGACGCAGTTAATACTCCAGAACATGCTTGTGTAAAAAAAAAAAAAATGATGATAGCCGCCGCAAACAGCTTCTACAGTATAAAAGCTCCGATACGCAATGAACTTAGTTCATGCGCTAGGTCTATTTATAGTATTAGGGGTTTCCCACGACAGTGTTTGTGGCAGATCTCTTAATTTTTTTTCTTTTTTTACACAAGCATGTTCCGGATAGGATATTACAAATTTGGGGTCCTTCTGGCTGAAGATAAGAAGACTTCAAGCAACAAGGGGGCCCTCCTGGCCAAGAAGTAATAAAGGCTTCAAGCAACAAGGTGGGCTTTTTGCCCAAGAAGAAGAGAAGACATTTCAAGAAGGACTTTGGGAATTACAAATTTATTTTGGACTTGGTCTAGCAGGACTATTGGATACAAATGTATTTGAAACTTGGTTTACAGACATTTTAGGATTAAAAGCTGCTGACAACAGATGAAAACATCAGTGGTGAGTATATTGGGGATTTATTATTTTTAATAAAAGTATGTGGTATAAATGAGGGTGTTTAGTGTCTTTATTGTGGTTTTATTATTTTTATTAAATGTATGTGGTTGTAAACAGGGTGTGGTGGTTTATTTAACATTTTCTTTTGTGGAACTACAGGTCCTAGCAAGCCGTGGGTGTCAGGGTATGTTGGCACTTGTGGTTCTCCAAGTGTTAACATGCCCTGGCTGCCATGGGTATGCTGGTGCTTGTAGTTATACAAGTATCAGCATGCCCATACTGCTTATGGCACCCTGGCTGGCTGGGACTTCTAGTTCCACAAAGCAAAATGGTGTCATTTTATTTTTTAACTCTTTTATCGCCATTTATACCACTGCCCAGGGGTATAGGAAGAGCTCTAGTGCTTTAAGACTAGGGCTTAAAGCTCTAGGGCTAGATTATTTAGGGACCCCACTCCCTAGGGAATCCAGCCCAGCACTGAACAGCCTGGGGTTGGTTGTCATTATGGCAGGTGGACCCCTGCCGCGTGTCCCTCTACTATAGTGCCACCCACCCCAGGCTGGTTTGCCTAGTGCTGGGACCCCAAGCAAAACATTTTCCTGATTTTCACGTAACCAGCAGTAGGCTGGCAGCACTAGGGTTTATAGTGAATAGAGGAGGGACCCCACGCTTTTTTTTAAAAAAAAAAAAACTTTTATTTATTTCTATTAGTTTTGATAGCTGCAGGGACCTCCGGCTCTATAGACAGGCAGTGTAACAGTGATGTGTTTACTGAACACATTGCTAGAATGCAGCGAGTTTTATCTGGCGTGTTTTAAAGCAAACTCAGGAGACTTGTATAGCTAGAGTGGCAAACAATCGGGAGTTTGATCTCTATCGATTTTGGAAATAGCGCTTTTGAACAAAACACATCTTTGGCGATTTTACATTAAATTTCAGGTTCATACATCTGCGAGTTTCAACTCTCCCGAGAAAATCGCTGATTTTGCAAAATTGCACCTTAATCAATTTACCCCCAATACTTGCTTAACGTGCATTCAGCTTATTAATCAATTTCACTTTTGTTAATGGACTCACTCTGACCCAGGATGAGCAGGAAGTGGTTTCACTAGCTGCGGGGTGTGTAGTGTTTCGTAGCCCCCCACATAAGAATTGCACAGTGTATCCCACTGACAGGGAATCTTGTAGCTGGGAAGCAGGGCAGAGTGGAAGTAGGTATTCTGCCGTGCCAGAATTAAGGGGTTCCCCCTTACAGGAGTTTTTGTGGAAGGGAGGCATTCTCTCAAACAGCACCCACAAAGAGACACAGTCAGTGAGAGGTACAGAGAGTGTAGGTAAGAATGCAGAGGTTAGCCCACAGCTATTTAAGGACCAGAAATCCAAGCTAAATGAGATATTTAACCCCTTCTTAACCCTTCTCCCCAGAGAACCTATTGAGACCCAGCTAACAGCTATTCCATTTGAACCAGGGAGAATCTGTGGGAGTTGGCCTGGGCACTAACCTGACAGTCAATACCCATGCCATCTCTTAAAAAGGAGAGGTGTCGTGAACATAGAGAGCTTACAGTTATGAGTTGCAATAGCAATACCGAGGGATTTCCTAGTTTTACAGTTTCCAGTTCACGTTATGTACTCTGCCTGAGAACCTGGTATAGAGGATTAATAATAGACAGTTGTACAGGTGAAAGGAGCATCAGCTATTTTCAAAACAGACATCTGTTGAACACTGCAACAAAACCTTGTACCTGTACTGAGGGAAGGACCAAAGTAATTTGCTAAAATATGAACGAATTAATTACGTTCCTATCTTACTCGACTATCTTCATAATTCATAAATGTGATTATCATGTAGGGATGACCCTTTAATCTGCAACGATTAGTTTAACCATGTATCCTGTATGCCCATAACTTGTCAGGCTCCCATAAAGACCTTAAATTGCTATGCATTACTATCCTTTAGTGAAGACAACAAAAATAAGGTAGACACATATTAGGAGTTGAATAACTACACCAAATATATATATATATATATATATATATATATATATATATATATATATATATATATATATATATATGAAACTGGGTCTCATTGGACTGAGGACTTTTTATTGTACTTTATGATCCTGGACCCAGTCTAACTATATACACCGGAGCTTCAGTGTATTATGTTTAATGTCATTTCATGTCATTGGGTACATTTTGCCCTGGGCTGTTAGTAATCAGAGCAATGTCTGAGTGATTGTTAAGATAGCTAGCTGCCTGACCAAGTTAGGTATTTAGGTTAACAGGTAAACTAAAAGGTAATTAGTTTAGAACTTCCAGATAATGTTCAATGTATTGTCACAGTACTATACTGGCTGGCATAGCAATGTTTTAATATGCATCAATATAAATGTTATTGTATCAAAATGTATTACAGGCTCAAATTGTTTAACGCTGAAAAAGAGCAAAAGAGTGCCCTGGAAACACAATTCTTTCTTCTGAAATTTATATTTGTGTGGGTGCACCTCCCATCATATATGTTTATATGATTAATTCTATAGACATAGAGGGGTTTACACATGGTGCAGTGAAAAATTACTCCTCAATCCAGTACTTGTGTTATCTGCTTTTTACATTGCTATATATATTTTACCTGTATGGTCTGTAATTAAACCACCTCGTTTCATGCATATTACTCTTCGTGGTGTTTATACTAGGAATCCTGACAGTCATAACTTGTATATACAATAGGATGGAAATTCTGGACACCCCTTTGTCAATAATTTGCCTAGTCACTGCCTGCCTCTTTTGTATCCTAAAGGAAAGATTAAGTCAGGAACCTATGCTTAACAAATGCTATAAGTCTATGACAACTACAAGTAAGAACCACCTCTACTCATCTCCAACCTGGCTCCATTGTCTCACATCTTATTGTTGTCATATGCCTTCCCAAAGCTCCCCCTTATGAAAATGTTTCTACATGTCACACCCACATCATACAGTTCATTACCTCTCTAAGGTGTCTAAAAACAGATGATAGGGATGGTTTTCTCTCTCTACTTTTAGCAGTGATTGAAAACCTCTTAAAAGCTTTGTTGGACCAGTCTCCAGGCATATGTGCATGTGTGATCCAGAGATCAGGGTCACACATGCGCAGTGATACTGAAAGATGGACTCTGTTTAATGATTAAGTACAACAATCTTTAAAAATAAAAATCATCCCATGCTGACCCAGAAGGCCGCTTTCTTTTAGTGAGCGGCACTCTCCGGTCTACTCCCGTCACTCTGGTCTCAGTTTATGCCCCGAATCAGAGGCAAAAGCCTTTCTTTACAAAGCTCTTTAAGCAAATTCAGCGGTTGGCGCAGGGCCATGTTATCATGGGAGGTGACTTTAACATTACTCTCGACCCGGCTCTCGATAGGTCTCCCCCCTCCTCTCCTCGGCGGGGTATTTCCTCCTCCTCTGAATCCGCCACCTTGTCCACACTCCTTATACACCATCATTTATATGACTCCTGGAGACTATGTAACTCAGACGCCAAGGATTATACTCACTTCTCAGCCCCACATCAACTATACATGCGCATAGATACATCTCACACTCACTCACTCATCATGTGACGCGGGCTGACATTACCCCCCTCTCTTGGACAGACCATTCGGGTGTTTCCCTCGTACTAGATCTCCTCAAACCGCCCCCCCCCAGCGCAGTAGATGGCGCCTAGACGACGCACTTTTACTTAATAGATCTATCTGCCTAGACATTAAGACCTCCATTACTAATTACTTTCAGGAAAATTCAACCCCTGATGTTGCCCCCGGAATTGTTTGGGAGGCTCACAAGGCTACCATCCGAGGCCAATTAATTAGTCAATCAGCTGCAGCTAGAAAGAAAGCAGCTGAGGAAATCTTATCCCTGGAAAGTGGGTTAGCTTCACTCCTTACTCAGCATCAAACTCACCACGACCCGACCCTACTTCCCAAGATTGCGTCAATGAAGGGCCAACTAAATACCCTCCTCTCCCGTAGAGCAGCTGTCACGATGCAGAAGCTCCAACAACGGTATTATGATAAGGCAGATAAAGCTGATTCCGTATTAGCTAGAAAGCTCCGGAAAAAAATAGCCTTGCAACATATTGATAAAATTCGACAGTCTCCTTCTGGAGATGTAACTTATGACCCAACAGGGATAATTAGAGAATTCAGGGACTTCTATTCTTCCCTCTATAACCTCGATGCTCCCTCCCCTCGTCGGGACCCCCAGCCTCCCACCCTGTCCGATTACCTTTTATCTACACCCATCCCTAAAATTACTACCACACAACAATCTGTCTTGAATGAAGACATTACTCTATCGGAGGTATTGGCAGCAGTTAAGTCCCTGAAATCCTCCTCAGCTCCCGGCCCGGACGGCCTCACCCCCCAGTACTATAAAAAGTTTGCCTCGGTCCTCGGTCCTCACCTGACAAAATTTTTCAATGAAGTGCTAGGGGGGGCTCCCTTCGACTCCGCCACCACCAGGGCTAATATAATTGTAATTCCCAAACCGGGAAAAGACCCCTCTCTCTGCGCTAGTTACAGGCCCATCTCGTTACTAAATGTTGACCTAAAATTATTTGCAAAAATCTTGGCCTCTAGGTTGAATCCACTCCTTCCAGCCCTCATCCATCCTGACCAGGTGGGCTTTATTCCAGGGCGCCAAGCCCCCGATAATACCAGAAGGATTATTGATCTAATCCACACGATAAACAATGATAATCTATCCTCTCTCGTCATGGCGCTCGACGCCGAAAAGGCATTCAATCGCATCTCCTGGTCATTTATGGAGGGTGTGCTTCGAGCAGTGGGATTCACAGACAAATTCCTGACAGGTATTTTGGCCCTCTACCGATCTCCGTCAGCTACTGTTTCCGCTAATGGTCTGACCTCGATGCCCTTTTTGATCACGAACGGCACACGTCAAGGATGCCCCCTCTCCCCACTGATATTTGCTCTAGTCATCGAGTCATTGGCCGCCAGAATTCGTAACAATCATGAGATATCTGGCATACAGGTGGGCCCCTCTACCCATAAGATTGCCCTATATGCAGACAATGTTTTGCTCACTATCACTAATCCCAAAACATCGGTACCCCCCCTCCTAGAGGAACTAGATCTCTATGGCTATTTCTCGGGCTACAAGATCAATCCAGATAAGACGGAGGTTCTAGACTTTAATATATCAGCTACAGACAAGTTATTATTAGAACACTCCTTCCCTTTTCACTGGGGTCGCCGCAAAATTAAATACTTGGGTGTTTCCATCACAAAACACTATCGACATCTATTTCAAGCCAATTTTCCTCACCTACTCGATCAAATCAAAATAGACCTTACATCGTGGTCACAGCTCTATATCTCCTGGCTTGGACGCATTAATGCCGTCAAAATGAATATCCTCCCCAGGCTGCTCTACTTCTTTCAGACTCTCCCCATCCGCATACCGCCATATGTTTTTAAATTCCTACAATTCCATGTCTCCAGATTTGTCTGGTCGGGCAGACGACCCCGGGTCCGACTTAAGGTTCTTCAGAGGTCCCCGCGGGGGGGAGGTCTAGGGATTCCTGATTTTCAAAGATACTACCCCTCCGCCCAACTTGCTCAGTGTGTCCTATGGTCTGGTCGGACGGAAGCCAGAGTTTGATCTAAAATTGAGGCAGAGGGTCTGGGACTGCTTTCCTTATCGTCTCTCCTATGGGTCCCGAGGCCTCGTCGCCCCAAACGTCTGTTATCTCACCCAATAGTCTCACACACATTATCCATCTGGGACTCATCATCCCAAAAATTCGCTTTATCTCCCCATCCCTCTCCGGTAGTTCCGCTATTCAACTCTCCGGAATTTCCTCCCGGACTACATCATAACTCATTCCAGCCATGGTATTCGCGGGGAGTCATCTACCTCAATCATTTATCCACCTTAGTAACTTTTCCTCAGTTTTCTGAAATTAAATCACAGATCCACATTCCCTTAAAGCACTTTTATCAGTTCTTGCAACTTCGCCATTTCCATAGTGTTGCTAAAGATCGCCTGCTAGCCCGACCTCTCTCCACCTTCGAAGCCCTCTGTCTACGCCAATCTTCAACCAAAGGTCTGATATCAATGCTTTACCACGAACTTGCTTCCCCTTCTTCTTCTCTTAGACCCCCCATGAACTAACCTGGGAACGGGACCTTGGAGAAGAGCTACTGGAAGAGGAATGGTCTGAAATTTACGAGAACGCCGCCTCTAGTTCCATCTGTGTAAGAATTAAAGAGAATCTTTATAAGATGCTTTATCGGTGGTACTATGTGCCCTCGCGTCTTTGCAAAATCCATCCTGATTCATCTGATCGGTGCTGGCGAGGGTGCTCCCATGAAGGCACATTTCTCCACATATGGTGGTCGTGCCCAAAATTGACAGGCTTCTGGACCCAGATAAGAGGCCTGATTAATTCAATTCTCCTGGTAGATATTCCCCTGGAGCCAAAAAATTTTCTTCTCCCTATGGGGGCTCCCTCGGCATCCCGACATGAGAACAAATTGATTAGACATATTGTTTCGGCAGCTACCTGCCAAATAGCGGCAGACTGGCGTTCGCAATCCCCTCCTTCCATGCAGTCCATAATCAACAGAATTTGGCAGATTGAACGGATGGAATACATGACCAGTATTATCCGAAACTCCTCCGGAGCCTTCTCCAGGGTTTGGGACCCATGGTTATCCTTCTTCCAGGCATGCCCACCCTTTATTTAACTCCGCTTTAAAACCTCATTCTTCTTCTTGGATCTTTTTCCAACTAACAATGGATCTAGTCACTCACTCCTTCCCTTCTCTCCTATTCTCTTTCATTTCTCTCTCCTTTCCTCCTCTATGTATTCTCTCTCTTTCTTCCTCTTTCTATAAAACCTTAGGTCATCTGTCATTACTAAAATTGTTAGACTGGTTGACTTAGTATCCTCTTATGTTTCATGCTGATGGCTGATATGGTTTCCTCCTGTATACTTATGCTATCAATATGCACTCTGTCATTTGTCCTATGATGTTCTCATGACCTTGCAAAAATAAAACGTTTAAAAAAAATAAAAAAATAAAAATCATCAGGCATCAAAAAAATTAACTATGTAACGTGCAGTGCATTGTCCAAGGATATATGGTAGGGAAAAACATGACTTCAAAAGCAATAGATGACCTTGACATGAAATAAACTTATTATATTTTAATGAACTTGGAAAGTAGTTATTGGTGTTATTGCAGAATATAGTTGGAGTCTTGCAGTTGTATTAACACAATTGTAGAAAGGGGCTTGTTGGGTGTTCTATCGAAAATGTAAACCCTGAAACTGGTCTAAAGTGAAAATTAGAAAGAATATGAATATTTTGGTGGATGATATTCACAAAAACAGTAGTGGAGTGGGGAACACTGATGACTAATGGTCTCTGGTCTCTTATTCTCCGCTAAATGCTTAGCTAACATTGTCCCAGCATAACAAAATGTAATTTGTTTCTGCATTAAAACAAAAGGGTATTTCTCCATTTCTTTTATAAAACATATTTTCCATAACACTATAGGCACTTAAGTGTTTCTTATCAATTTAAGTACACAGTTCAAGATTGGTGTGTGTGTGGGGGGGGGGGGGGGTGTCCCAAACAATTTCTAGGCTGAACTAGTAATGTCAAGACAATTTACATGCCTCAAAAGCAAACTTTGGTAACCATTTAAACCTATATTTTATCTGCTCATGTGATGTTATAAGACATGTCCCAGCAGACTGAGCCAGCTTATTGGATAAATTCCGACTGCCTACAGCGCTCACTGCATCAGTGATCCTGTACTCACTAAATGACCTAAGACACATCAGTAATTCAAACATTCTCTTATCTCCCTCATTCTCCTGAGGGAAGTGAGATTTCTGTCAGTTGCTGCTGCTATTGAAGCCAAAAGGCAATTTTTAAACTAGCAATTTGTTTCAGTAACAGTTCCTGCTCAATTCAGTGAAAACACCAGGAGTAGATCATGTATAATGGCTCGACTTGTATGGCTGATTTTGCATTGATTATATCTGTGTGCATCTACTTGTAAAACTACAATACAATAAATGTATTTTACTTTCAGACTCTGCACAACGAGAAAGATGTGCAATAGAACAAAACAGATACAAGAAGCGTTTTCTGCAACAGAAAATGTAATGCATTTATAATCCTTGCCTTGAATTTTTAAACACTTTACATTACAATGATTGTTTCTCTCTCTCTCTCTCTGTTTTAGCCCAGCTATTACAGCACTGGTATCACTAACATTTGGCCGCTATCTCCTCGAGCCCTTCTTTATACAATGCGAGATACCAGACCTCGCTATCAAATTTGTCACAGCTTTTGGAATAAGTAAGCATTACCCATTTATATCTGAATTTTATTTCTGGAACAAAAAATATCTATATCATGTACCATCAATACCTGCTGCATAAAGTGTGATGTACTGTTATAATTTTTCAAAAATAAGCTAACAAATAGGAATTTTAAGAAAAATGTTGTATGTCTCCTTTAAGAGTTAATGAATGGCAGAACATGTATGGAATTTTTATCCCCATTCTTGGTATCCAGAAGACTTGAAAAACCATACAGCAAATAAATATTTACTGCTGCTTGGTGGTGATATTATACACACAGAGGTGATTGTGAGCAACTCTCCTCACAGTCACTTATAAGACTGCTTTACAAGGTAATGAGGAAGGGAAAATTGGGGGCAGGTGGGTTAGCATTTAAATGTTTTTAAATATATTTTTATGGCATATTTAGGCATGGTGCTTCAATCCTCAGAAATTCAATTTATCCAGAAAACTTGCATGCATTTTGAGTAAAGTATCCCATACCCCTATTTTATCTAAAAAAAGTTATGATAGTATCTAAGGGTTATGGCATGTTGATTTATTGCTGTATGCACCATATGTTTATAAAATGTATATATATATTAGAGATGGGCGGGCTCGGTTCCCCGACAACCAAACCCACCCGAACTTTGGGTATCCGAGTACCGAGCTGAGCAGCTCGGTACTCTCCCGCCCGTTCAGAATCCAAATCGAAGTCGAACATCATTGTGACGTCGTCGGATCTCGGGGCTCGGTTCTCGCGATACTTCAACATTATAAATACACGCCTCCACAGCAATCCATCGCCATTTGACAGAGGGAGAGAGCAGGGTGTAGTCACAGGCTGATTAGAGCAGGGACAGAGAATCCAATATTCTGAATCCAATAGTGCTAACAAAAATCGCTAGAGAAGAGGAGGATAGAGGACTTATTGTTTTTTTTTTCAATATTTGGCACTCAAAGTGCTTTTGGGTGTCCCCCATTATCTTGCCTAAATATTTCTGGCTGTCAAAATTGCTATTTGTCAGCAGTATCTTACCAAATAATTTTTAGCACTCCTCAGTGCTTTTGGGGTGTCCCCCATATTTGTGCATAAATATTTCTGGCTGTCAAAATTACTATTTGTCAGCAGTATCTTACCAAATAATTTTTAGCACTCCCCAGTGCTTTTGGGGTGTCCCCCATAATTGTGCATAAATATTTCTGGCTGTCAAAATTACTATCTGTCAGCAGTATCTACCAAATAATTTTTAGCACTCCCCAGTGCTTTTGGGTGTCCCCCATAATTATGCATAAATATTTCTGGCTGTCAAAATTACTTTCTGTCAGCAGTATCTACCAAATAATTTTTAGCACTCCCCAGTGCTTTTGGATGTCCCCAATAATTGTGCATAAATATTTCTGGCTGTCAAAATTACTATTTGTCAGCAGTATCTTACCAAATAATTTTTAGCACTCCCCAGTGCTTTTGGTGTGTCCCCCATAATTGTGCATAAATATTTCTGGCTGTCAAAATTACTATCTGTCAGCAGTATCTTACCAAATCATTTTTAGCACTTCCCAGTGCTTTTGGGGTGTCCCCCATAATTGTGCATAAATATTTCTGGCTGTCAAAATTACTATCTGTCAGCAGTATCTACCAAATAATTTTTAGCACTACAAGTGCTTTGGGCTGAGAATATATTCAAAGCAGTCCACATATGAGCAGAATGAGCAACCAGGTTCTGTCACCATTCCTGATGTTAGTGTTCCCAGTACGTCATCTGGGAAAAGCAATGTCAAACTACACAGTGTTTTGAAATCAGTCCAAAAAACAAAAACAATTTTTTTTTTACTGTGTTGAAGCGAAAAATAAGCAAAAAAAACTGAGCAAAAGTTAAGTGCCGATAAAAAAAAAAATTGCCAACATGCCATTCTATACACGCAGTGGCAAAGAGAGAATGAGGCCTTCACCTTTGGCTATTAGTGGCAGATCCCAAAAAGTTACCGAGCCTAAAATTGGTGCACAACTACTGTTACGCGTCAAAGCCGAGCTGCAAGATAACAGTAAGGCATTAGAGGATAATGTTTGCTCTGATTTACAAATGACACCAATCCCTGTGGAGAGTCCATCCAACAGTGGTATGTCTAATCGTGAGCATTCTGTTAGTGTACCCATAAAGAAGGGCCCTTTCAGCAGTTCTGCTGATGTGTACCTGAGCAGCCCGAGTGTAGCCGGTGATACACAAATTGAGGATGCCACTTTGAAAATAGATGAGGATGAGGGGGAGATTTGTGGAGGTGACGAGGGCGCTAATGAGGATGTTGATGATTATGATGCAGACAGATACCA
Organism: Mixophyes fleayi; assembly: GCF_038048845.1. Taxonomy (NCBI): domain Eukaryota; kingdom Metazoa; phylum Chordata; class Amphibia; order Anura; family Limnodynastidae; genus Mixophyes; species Mixophyes fleayi. Next base: position 24,934,093 of record NC_134402.1, on the reverse strand, counting down.
AATTGCCTTTCTCAATTTCTATTAATATTCTAGATTATATAACGGCCAAATAGTTTTCTATTTTACTACTAGTGGAGAGGGGATCTGATTCAGACAGATACCAAACTGCCTTTGTCCATTTCTTTGTATATTCGAATTTCTAGTTCTACATTCTATGCAGGCTGCTTTTTTTTCTATTTTACTACAAGTGGATTGATGTATGATGCAGACAGATACCGAACTGCCTTTGTGCATTTCTTTGTATATTCGAATTTTGAGTTCCACAATCTGTGCAGGCTGCTTTTTTTATATTCAACTACAAGTGGAGGGTGGGGTGGGGCATAGATAGCCACCAAACTATCGTGGTCCATTTAATTTTACTTTCTAGTTTTACATTCTGAGCAGGCTGCTTTTTTTATATTCAACTACAAGTGGAGGGTGTAATATACACCCAAAGACGATGGCTACATTGCCAATAATCAAAGATGGAGGAGGTAGACAACCAGGTTTGTCTGTATAATTTGCAGACAAGTGTTCGAATTAAGAACGGCCTACCAGGGGCTAAACAGTTTTTTTCATAATTTATTAGCTTTAGTATTACCTCACTTATCTAAGAAACTGGTGGAGCACTAAATTAGGTTATTTTAGTATTAGTAATTAGTATAGTATTTTTTTCAGAAATAGCAAATCAAAACCAAAAAAAACCAAAACCAAAACACGCAAGGGCGGTTTGCAAAACCAAAACCAAAACACAAAGGTAATCCAGATCCATAACAAAAACAAAAGCAAAACACGGGGGTCAGTGACCATCTCTAATATATATATATATATATATATATATATATATATATATATATATACACAAATTAACCCGTGCATGATACTCATGCATTCTAGTCAAATCAAGCTACTTAAGGTATTAAAAAGGTGCTTGTCATCTTCATCGCCACACACACACACGCCGCTAGGCTTTTATATATTAGATAATGCTAAGAATTTAGTAGGTCAGTGTAGTATATAACTCCGCCCAGCAGGTGATGCTGCAGCTTGAGCACTCTGTCACCCGGTAGTTTTTTACACACACACACACACACACACACACTAACACAGCATGTGTGTTCATAAGGTAAAATTACCTCACGAAAATGAGTTTGAGACCTCAACTCGTAAATTTAGCCTTTACTACCCCTCCCACGGGGGGAAGGGGGGGTGATGGAAGTTAACTGACTTCCCTATTATAATTTTTTTTATCAAATAATGTCAGTTTACCAAATTTCAGGTCAATTGGATGAGCCCTTTCTGAGAACATAGTTTTTTCCACACACACACACACACACACACACACACACACTAACACACGCCACTGGGCTTTTATATATTAGATAATGCTAAGAATTTAGTAGGTCAGTGTAGTATATAACTCCGCCCAGCAGGTGACGCTGCAGCTTGAGAACTCTGTCACCCGGTAGTTTTTTCCACACACACACACACACACACACACACACACTAACACACGCCGCTAGGCTTTTATATATTAGATATAATTAAAGCCATTTTTATCACTTACCAATAAAACACTATCCCATGTGATTTTTTTGGTTCCACAATACAAAGATATTTAATTGCAAAATATGGCAAGATTTACAGCAAGCCATTATGTATTAAATATGTTACAATAACGCAAGAAATTATATTACCACTGAATACATTACATTTTTGCTAGCTTCACCCGGGCCCAGGGTATACAGTCATGGTCATATGTAGTCAGGATCAGAGAGGGAGAGCAATGGGCCAGCATGCTTATATGCAGTTTTAGTATAGAAAATGCTACTGCTGATGCCACTATGTAAACAAGCATCGTGTCTAGGGGGTCTTCATTGGCTCAGGGTAAGTGATTTTTCAGTCCCTGCTGATCATAGGCTAATTTAAAGGATTTCTCTGGGAATATGTGATTTCCTTCCTCCAACAGCTGAAAATATGCTTCTCAAGGAAACTGACCCAAACCAGTTCTAAACAAGCTTAAAACAGAATGTCATTTTGATCATTCAATATTTTATCTTCCATAACTATTGATCGCAGGAAGTGATCGTAAAACCAAAAGTAGCGCATTTGAGATGGTAATGTGCAGATTAAAATGACACTAAACATGATAAATTTCCTATATCCTGAGCCTTAAATACCTTTAATATATTATGACCCATTTACACACAATCTCTAACACATTTTACTAATAAATAAATGTGATTTGGAACCTTAAAAAATATGTATTATTTACAGGTGTAAGTGCGAATGTAAATGTGTGTGTGTTATGAACCTGTGCGATTGCGTCACAACACCACGTGGCGTTCCAATTGCACAAGAAAACATCAATTTGGCTTACTTAATTCAATTATTTGAATATATATATATATATATATATATATATATATATATTATTTTGCCTAATGGTATATAAAAGTCTTAAACATTTTTTTTTTCTTTACAGAATTATGGTAACATGCTATAAAATCCTGTGATTGAAGAAACAGACATGATTTACATATTAACATCTAACTTATACTGATTTCTGATTTATATAAGTACTTAAAACAATAATGATTATTTTTAATGGCATTCTTGGATACATTCTTACTCAGTATGGAATAAACTAGATTTTGTTGCGCAGGATAAGATTTTGAAATGAGATAAAATGCATTCTAGGTTCACTTATGCCAGTATAATAACAACCAACAAACATAGAAACTGTAAAAAAACGACAGTCTCCATCTACTCTCACTCTCTAGAGTTCTTTAAGACATAAATTAAGCTATGACAGTGTTTTAAGAGAAAAGTTGAAAAGTTGGACATTAGTAAAAGGGGCTGCTCCTAAAACACTAATAGGTTGGGCTTTGAAGATACATTTTACTCACCACCATTTGCATTTCAGGTGTACCTACAAACCCACAAAACTAGGAGCACATTGATTTTCCATTGACAATTCCAAGGATAGTGAAGCTGGCATGCACTCTGAAATGCGCTAGAAAGATAGAAAGTGGGCGCACTAGCGTACATAAAAAAATTGCACACATTTTTTATAAAATGTTAACTTGATGTTTTACTTTTGTTACATTGATAATAGAAAAGAGCACTATATATAAACACGCTGAGTGTATAAATATAATTTCATATACAGGTGAGCTTGACACACAATCTTCCTGCATTAGTTATACAGTGTCAAAGTCGTATAATTGGATAAAATAAAGTATATTGATTAATATTGTTTTACCGTGCGATTGCGATCAGTACTCCACGTGTCATAGCGTAATTGCACGATAAATCACGCATACACTCGCACTTACACATTCACTTATATATATATTTCATATTTATAATAGTTCCAATCCACAGTTGTTTATGAGCAGATGTTATTTGGTTTATAGTTATATATTTTAAGGTAATATGTACACATTAGTTAGATCTAATATTCAAGTCATAGGAAACATGTAATGTCTGGTATCATTATAATCCCCTATTTATTCGCAGATGTATGGTTCATTCGCTGAAAGGACCGCTCCTTGCGTATGCTAGTTATGGAGGATATTGAATAAATGATTAGAATGATATTGTCTGTGTAATGCTAATTGACCAGTTTAAACTAGTTCTTGGCTGGAACATTAGTATACATCATCTGGAGAGCTGACCCCCACCCTTGAAAAGCTGACCCCTACCCTTGGAGGGGGCTGTTTGAACTGGCCTATGGACTATAATACACTAGACCTTCCTAAAGCCTGAACCTATGGAAACTTGCCAAGTAACCTGTGTTGTATTTACTGTAACACCAAATGTATATATATTGCTCCCTGGAATCAGCTAGTTAGTCACTCTGAGCACAGAGGGGAACACATGGCAAGGCAGTGCCTGCACAGCAGAAGTAGGCGCGGCGCAAAGTGCGCACACAACGGAAGTAAGCGTTGAAAATTGTGGAGAACTGAGCAAAAGTGCGCCCCCGCCGCCGGTTGGGGTGGTAAGTATAGCCGATACCAAAAATGTTAAAAATGTAATAAGTAATTTGCATCCTGTGATAAGCCATGTTAAGGGTAATGTTTCAGAAAAAGAACACGGACAAGGGAAAGGAATGGTCCCACCAGGAGTGGCAGCGGCTGAAATTAGTGAGAATAGTGTAGAAATTAATAGAAGGGGGAATATTCATTGTACTGCAACAGTATTCCAGCAACTAGTCCAGACTGTAGTGATTTGGTAGGTTTACATCCTGTCCACACAATAGCAGTTCCCAATGGGAAGGCGGACAAAGATGGTGTAGTTCCCATAAAATATGTAACAATGCATTGTCCATGGACTAGGACTGAACTGTTTTCTATTATGTCGTATTTCCCTGATCCTAGAAAAAATTTGGCCAAGTGTCAGAAATTTATTAGACATTTAGGTAATGCACATAAGCCAACTAATAAATATTGGCGAGTGGTGTTGAGGGCCTGTCTTCCTCTCGATACTGATATACAAAAGTTCATTATGGATTGTATGTTAGAGGAGGATATATCCTTAACAGAGGATAATAATCAGGACAATATTAAACGTATAATCTCACAGTTGGCCATATATTTTCCAGTGATAGTGGACTGGAGAAATATTTTTACCATTAAACAAAAAGGTAGTGAGATTGCAGCTAACTACGTCGCTAGAGCTCTGTCAGCAATGACTAAGTACAAAAGGATACCAGATATAAAGGAATATGAGCTACACAGGGAAGTAGCTGTTACAGTACTAATGGATGGTCTCAGGGAGGATATATAGACCATGGTACAAACCTTGTTGACTAATTGGAGAGGCCTCACGGTAGATGCAATTAGAGAGTCTGCCATGGAACATGATAAAAACATATGTAAAAGTGAAAAGGCGCAGAGTGATTGGCTAATGATGGTGAGTATCCAGGCTTTAGAAAGATAACATTCACAACCTCAGACTTATAAAAACCACTATAAGGGACGAAAGGAACAGAAATCTTTGAAGTGTTTTAACTGCCTTAAGAAGGAACACTTGAGGAAAGATTGTAAAGAAAGAAAGTGAAAGCAAGGAGATTAGTATCAGGCAAGGTAAATGTTGACCTGTGATAAGTTTCATTGTGCAGGTTTAGAAAGAAATTGAATTAAAAGTATACTTACTTGTTATTGCTTGTTTGTTTTATTTTGTCTTGTGTTTACTTTCACTGGCCGATATTGGAATGAAAATGTTTGTTTTTCTTTGTTATTTGAAAATAACTTTATCTTGTTCTTCTTTTTCCATAGATAAGGACAAACAAGAAATATATGCTTAGTAATTAAGGGGATTGATAGAGGAGTACAAAAATTTCTCTTGAAAGACAAATTAACAATGGATCATTGTAACACTCTTCTTTAGTTGTAGTGGCTCATGATCATTTATTTGGCGGAGATTCATTATTCAAAATGAAATGTGTACATACCTTTCTCTAATGTTGGTTTGTGTATTCCAGACACACATGGGAATCACAGAGTATGTGTCACAAAGAGTTAATTTTGCACTGCTCTATTATAGTCAGGAAGTCTATCGCAAAGGTATATAGATATTGTGATACCGAGTTCGATATGAGCTAACGATGGATGACACTGGATTGGACAGGTGACGTAACCCCCCAGTTAAACTTGAGAAGAATGGGGAGGGGTCATAGCTTAGTGAATAGCTAAGGGGATTAGTGGAAACAGTTGGACTATTTCCCCATAGTGTCCAATCCAGCTGTCATTTTGCTGTAAAATATCATACTTTACTTCTTTGCTTCTCTGTTTTCTGTTTATCTGCAAATCTTTTTGTTTTTTTAATATTTCATACTTTCCTATTTCTCAGTCTTTACGTCTCTTGTCAGTATCTCACTCTTTTTTTGTAAAGAGATACAAAAACACGTAGACATGGTCTCATTCATGGGGCTTAAGCTGGGTACACTCTACAGAATTTTCCACCATCTTTTTATGCTGATCGATTTTACATGCGATCAATGGTCCGATCACTCGGTCCATGGACTGCATACACACTAGCCTTGTTTAAGACGATAAAGGGAAGAGCGGACGTCCCTTTATCGACTTTTTACAGCCATGTTGCAATAATTTTAATTTCGTACATACTGAAGCATTATTTGCGGGGCATTACGATCAGTATGCCACGTGTCATGGCGCAATCGCACGATAAATCACACACGCATACACTCGCACTTACACATTCACTTATATATATATATATATATATATATATATATATATATATCATATTTATAATAGTTCCAATCCACAGTTGTTTATGAGCAGATGTTATTTGATTATAGTTATATATTATAAGCTAATATGTACACATTAGTGAGATCTAAGGTTCAGGTCATAGGAAATATATCATGTCTTTTATCATTCTAATCCCCTATTTATTCGCAGACGTCCGGTTCATTTGCTGAAAGGATCGCTCCTTGCGTATGCTAGGTAAGGAGGATAGGGAATAAATGATTAGAATGATATTGTCTGCGTAATGCTAAAAGACCAGTTTAAACTAGTTCTTGGCGGGAACATTAGTATGCATCATCTGGAGAGCTGACCCCCACTCTTGGAAAGCTGACCCAAACCCTTGGAGGGGATTGTTTGAACTGACCTATGGACTGCTTTACTCTGAACCTTCCTGAAGCCTGAACCTATGGAAACTTGCCAAGTCAACTGTATTGCATTTACTGTTACACCAAATGTATATATACTGCTCCCTGGAATCAGCTAGTCAGTCACTCTGACCACAGTCTTCAGGACTGAGGAACTTTCTAGCTGGATCCAGCTGAGCACAGCAGCACTGCGCATGTATCATGTATCGGCTGTACTGTACTTATTTATTTGAACTATTATAGTTTTGCTTTTGCTAAATAAATTGCTTGTGCTTTGGAACCACACAAATCGTATAGACATAGACATTGCTTATTGGAAAATAATGAAATTACTTTAATAACAGCAATGTCACATCATTATTCTTTGCCCTTCTCTTATGGTGAGGGTGTTCATGTGCCTGATACTTACATTTATTTAATTTTATTTAATTTATTATTTTATTGCATTCTAAAACCCATGTTTTGCTTTATAAAACTCTTCTTATTGAGTAAACATAAGGCGTTCTTACAATATTTTGCTTAAATAATTTGCTTAGTAATGCCAGGAAAGAGATCAACCAATTTTTTCAGCTCTCACAAGGTGGCACTTTTCTATTGTTTATGGATGGTATTTTACTTTAAAAATGCCATGCAGCACATACATAGCTATATATGCCAACCTGAACTTATGTGAATAAGTACAAATATTAAGAGGAAAAAGTTTTGCGGAAAAACCCACATTGGAAAATATATTTTAACCCCTTCCTATTGGGGTATGTTTGTATTTTGGGAAACATTTGTATAGGGCATTAAAATGTAGCTTGATCTTACAATCATACGTTTAAAGTAATATTTGCCTTTTAATCTGCATACTAGAAGAAAACAAATGTGTATATTAACTTGTTCTTGGGTTTTCATGTGAGCCATTTCCCTTGCTGCTTAAGACAACAGGATTTCTAGTTGCACCAAATGTTTGCTACCAATGCACCATCTAAGGCTCACTGTCGCTACCTTTGCCCTCTAACCCTGCAGGGAGCATGGTTAATTCAATACTGCATTAGAGGAAGAGCACTATGGGTCATGCTGTGAGTGGCCCTGAAAGGCAGGTTCAATTATACATTGCGCTGATGCATCCCGGCCAAGAGTTTTTTTTATTTGTTTTAAGTATATTATTAAAACATCATAATTAAAGGATAAGTCCATCTTCATGGACCTTTTTTAAGGGTTACATGTGCAAAATTAAACCACATGGTATCTAGCACTTACCATTTCTGTAGCTACAAACTTATTCTAAGAGGAGAGAGAACAGAAAGGCTATACTGAGTCTTCTGTGTATGCCTGGCCGCCAATGGAGCGTCGAAAACTGGACATCATAGTTGGTAGAGATCCTTAGTGCTTCTTTCTACTAGTAAGAATAAGAAATATCTATCAGAATAGGAGTGAGAACCTGTACACAAATACACATTAGTGATCATTATTCTTCTGTGTTATGCATTGCATGACATAACACCTATTACCTCTGACTCACAGCTTTGTCGAAACGTGAAAGAGTGTGGCAATCTCTTTTTGTTCCTACAATAAATAGCTTTTCTATCAGCTCAAGATAACACATCTTGTATCAAAATGACCAGAGCACAAAATTTTTGCAGGTCCATGATCTTATAATATCCCTAGTATCCGTTACACGAGCTGGTTTCAAATAAGAAGTAAACAGAAAAGAAAAATGATGCCCTTTTAAAAGCACAAGTCTTGTAATGCAGCTTAGACAAGACATTTTAAATCCATATTTAAAAGGTGTAAAGCTATATGACAGCGAGATGACGGGAATCAAATTTTAAATGACAATGACTGCTGAGTGATCGCTGAAGAGGTAGTAAACGGTGCTTCTCGGAGCGAGTACTAAGTTCCGAGAGTGGCTTGAAAATAGATTGCATCCGTTAATCACGTAAACTGACGCGTTTCATCACCTGTAGGTGATTTCATCAGAGGAAATAAGTTGTTCCAATAGGGGTTTCTCTTTTATACCTTTATTCCAATTAATCACCCAGATGATTAAAGACCGCAGTCTCTTTCGTCATTTAACCTTATAACTTTATACTGGCTTAGTAACAATATCGGATGAAGTTGAAACCTACATCGCAATATTTAGTTATTTAAATATAGCTTCTACAATTACTATAATCCAACTAAATGATGCAAATAAATAGATAAGATAAAAATAATTTAATGAAAACATGAATTTGTTACTGTTATTTTCAATATGACAACCTTCACGGATTTAAAAATGAAAATAACACTTTACATTATCTATATCACGCGCCGGAAAATCGGGTCATATACCCAATCCCCCACTTACTTACCTGCTCGCTCGGTCCGTGCTGGTCGCCGCCATCTTGCCGGGTCTGCTCCTTCCCCTATTGGTTAGGAGTTTTGGCTCCAAGTTTAAAAGGCACCTCCTCCCTGTCCTCAGTGCCTGATCTTCATGTACCTTCCATGGGTTCCTGGCTTCAAGTCTGCGTCTCGTCCCAAGAGCTGACTATCTACTGGCTGTCCTGCTATTTCATCATCCGTGTGTATCCTTCTGACCGCTGTAAAGTATTCTTGCCGCTACTCCATGGTAAAACAGTCGTCTGCAGAGCCGACACTCTACAGCACTTCTTCGTGTCTGTGTAACCTGCCGGAGTCCTCCTGCAACCATCATCGTCATCCGTGTGTATCCTGCTGACCGCTGTAAAGTATTCCTGCCGCTACTCCGTGGTAAAACAGTCGTCCGCAGAGCTGACACTCTTCTGCACTCTCCGGTTGTCCTTTATCTGCTAGCTACATCCTGTGACTCATCTCTGCTATTCGTGAGTACCTACTACTCCAGTGACTTATCTCTCATATATCTACTGGTTGCTTTCAGTGGGCGCCGCGACCTGCAAGGGGTTGCATCTAAGTCCAAACCGCCTTGCGGCTGGTCACTGGCGAATACCTCTCCCATGTAAGATTCCGTGCCTCACTGGGAATTGTATTAGTTCCTGTCTGGTTACCGTCCCTTACCACTCCTGTCGCAGAATTGTGACGCGGAACCGTGACAATCTAATTATCTCACACTGACACTGAGGAATCTAAACTCAATTACTAGAAGATGATCATAATAATATGATCATAATAGTAACAACACCCAAACTAATTCTGAAATTCAGTATATAAATTACCATGTGAGGCAAACTTTTCTATAACTTACATATTATTCCAATAAACAACACACTACAAATATGAAAATTACACAGATTAATATATCACAAAAGAAATTGCCAAATATCTAAATACTATAGATCCCGATATAAACAAGGTTACGGGATATTTAACTAATCAAGAGATGATTTCATTTAGTTCTAGAGCTTCGTTTAGTCTGGCGGTTCCCAAAGGGGTGCCATGGCGCTGTCACTGGGGTGCCGTGGGCTAGCCATAGAAAAAACAAACAACCCAAAAACGTACTAATCCGCGCGGTGCCGGGACACAGTATCCTCCTCTCTCATGCAGCTCGGTGACAAGCTGCTGCGTGAGAGAGGAGGATGCTGGGTGCCGGCGCCACGCGAATTTGTACGTTTTTGTGTTGTTTGTTTTTTCTATCTCATTTTTCTGTCCGCTGAGTAACTTTGAGCTCCCAGAGTTTGTATCATATTAACATGCACAGTGGAAAGGATGAAATCACAGCATCAAACATGTAAGAAGATTCTGAAATAAGTCTCCCTGGGAAAGGTGTTTCCTTCTGAGCAGTAAAGTGTGGCCAGATGTCAGATGTTTTCTATGGCTGGCACGCGGCAGAGGGAGCGTGAGAGGAGACAGAGGAGGGGGACAGAGTGACAGAGAAGGGGGACAGCGTGGGAGAGGTCAGAGGAGGGGGACAGAGGGCAGAGGAGGAGGACAGCATGAGAGGGGCAGTGGGACAGTGTGAGAGAGGGCAGAGGAGGGGGACAGAGTGCAGAGGAGGAGGACAGCATGAGAGGGGCAGAGGAGGAGGACAGAGGGCAGAGGAGCGGGGCAGCATGAGAGAGGGACAGAGGGCAGAGGAGGAGGACAGGGTGAGAGGGGCAGTGTGACAGAGTGAGAGAGGGCAGAGAAGCGGGGACAGCATAAGAGAGGGCAGAGGAGGGGGACAGAGGGCAGAGGAGGAGTACAGCATTAGAGGGGCTGTGGGACAGTGTGAGAGAGGGCAGAGGAGGGGGACAGAGAGCAGAGAAGGAGGACAGCGTGAGAGGGGCAGTGGAGGGGGACAAAGTGACAGAGGAGGGGTACTGCGTGAGAGAGGGCAGAGGAGGGGGACAGTGTGACAGAAGGCAGAGGAGGGGTATAGCGTGACAGAGGGCAAAGGAGGGGGGACAGTGTGACAGACCAGAGGAGGGGGACAGCATGAGAGGGGGCAGAATGAGAGGGCAGAGGGGGCAGCATGAGAGGGCAGAGGGGGCAGCGTGAGAGAGGGCAGAGTGTCTGGATGCAGAGGGGGCATTTTTGCATACAACTAAATAAGTATTTCTGTCCTGACCTAAAAACTTATTACAATCTTTTGACCCAATTACTTCTAAAACAGGACTGCTTAGTAATTATTTTGAAGGGGTGCCTTGAAAAAATTATGGAGACTCTAAGGGTGCCGCGAACTGCAAAAGTTTGGGAACCACTGGTTTAGTCCAAATGGGCTTAAGGCATTCAGAGATTTATCCAGAGTATCTCCTGTGTACACAATATTTTAAATTGAATGCCCCCTCTAACAGGAACATTAGTATGCATCATCTAGAGAGATTATTGGATGAATCCTCTAGAGAGAATAACTTGGGTGCTAGACCCAAGTGGATTAGGAATACTTCTCCAAATCAATATCAAGATGAGGATGTTTTTATGAGGAAGCAGCAGAGTTTAGGACAAAGGAAAGTCTATTATTACAATCTCTATCAGAAATTGAGAGAAAGGACAACCAAATGCTCAAGGGATACGCTAGAAGCAAGAGAGGAGGAAAGATATCTGGGCAGAAGAATAAGATTGAGATAAATTCAAGGGGAGTTGTCAATCTTTCTTCTAAAAAATTGAATAACTCTGAATTGTCTCTGCTAGCCAAGGGTTTGAATTTTGCACCCTCAACAGAACCTAATTTATTTGAGCTGTTTGTAGAATTAAATCGTTATATTCGAACCCTTTGTAGGAAGAAATAGTTTGCTAATAAAACTTTGAAGAAGATTGATCAGGATTTTAAGCCTAGCGTGCTTGATATTAATGATTATTAATGCTTACAAATACTGGAGGATTTTGAAAATGAGAATCTAGGAATAGAACCATAAGAAGAAAGAAGTATTTATGATCATTCTCGCTCAAATGTGAAGCATTCATCTTATAGTAGATTTAAACCTAAATCAGAGTTCTTTCCTACTTCATATAAAGGTCCCTATGTTGATTGTTTTTTTTTCAGATGACTCTACAAGGATTTATGTGATAAACCACAGGTTAAATACTCTAATTTGAGTTCACTTGAAAGAAAAACGCTTAAGAATCTGAAAAAAGATTCCCCACTTGTGGTTAGGGCAACCGACAAGGGTGGGGGGGTTGTGGTTCAGGATTTACAAGATTACATGAAAGAGGCATATAGACAGGTTTCAAATACTGACTTTTATATTAAGCTCAACTCCAACTCCACTTTGGAATTTCAGAGAGGTCTTTAAATATTACTAGATAGAGCAATGGAACAAGGAGTTTTAACGAAAGTTGAGTTTTGATTCCTCTTCCCATTACATCCAGTCACAGCGATTTAATATCATTTACCTAAACTATATGAAAACTCAATTACACCGCCAGGAAGACCAATAATATCGAGAATAAGGGGTCTGATTCATTAAGGATCTTAACTTGAGAAACTTCTTATTTCAGTCTCCTGGACAAAACCATGATACAATGCAAGGGGTGTAAATTAGTTTTCTGTTTTCCACATGAATTAAATACTGACTGTTTTTTCATGCAGCACACAAATATGAATTTTACATTTCAGTGTACAAATAAGCTATCAAGTATTTGTGTGCTAAACAGTTGGATTATAGTAATTATAGAAGCTATATTTAAATAACTATATATTGCAATGTAAGTTTCAACCTAAAGTTATAAGGTTAATTGGCAAAAGAGGCTGCAGTCTCTAATTATCGGGCTAATTAATCGGAATGAAGGTATATAAGAGAAACCCCTATTGGAACAACTTACTTCCTCTGATGAAATCACCTACAGGTGATGAAACGCGTCAGTTACGTGATTAACAGATACAATCTACTTTCAAGCCACTCTATAAACTTCCCGTGAAGCACCGTTTACTACCTCTTCAGCGATCACTCAGCAGTCATTGTCATTTTGAATTTTATTTCCGTCATCTCGCTGTCTTAAGCTGGGTACACACTACAGAAATTTCGACCAACTTTTTCATGCCGAGCGATTTTACATGTGATCGATGGCCTGATCACTCGGTACATGGACTGCACACACACTAGCCTTGTTTAGGACGATAAAGGGAAGAGCGGATGTCCCTTTAGTGACTTTTTACAGCCATGTTGTTGTGAGCAATGACTGTAATTTCGTACTCACTGTTGTGGATCGGTCGGAAGTTTATACACACTACACAACGGAAACAAGATTGGAACGAAAATATTAAACGGTACGACCGACTAAATGAGGCGACAATTGTCCATTTGGGCAGACTTTCGACCATCGTGTCACTGCACACACTGCACCGACTTTTGAACGAGCGGTCGTATGTCAGCTGTTTCAGCCGATTATTGGACGAAAACAGTGTAGTGTGTACCCAGCTTTACAGCTTCCCATCTCCCCCTATATATTCATTGGAAAGACTACTTTCCACTGATTCTGCTTATTACCCCTGGACCGTGGTTTCAAATTATTGTGGGGATGTGGACGGAAATTAACATCAGAAGGAGATTGCTCTTTCCATGGTAACTATATGCATCACAGTTTGCTAAAAACCGGGAGGTATTTATTATAGTTCTACTGGACAGAGACTTACTAATCAGTAGAGGGGGATTTTACATCTCGCATGGGTCTAATTTCAAGTGGAATTGCTTATATAAGTGTGGATACACTGTAACAGATTCACAGAATTATATTTCCTCATTCTTAGATGAGTGATTGGAAAAACTGTTGTATATTTTTCACTTATAGCAAAACGATCGGAACTTGCAGATCTATACTGTCATCACAGATAGCTTGGATCAATATGTAATGTTAAATCAGACAAACTGACACAAATTATAATTTTATCTTTAGCGTCTCGTCTCCCAATACCTATCTGTGTTTACTATTTCTGGCTCGATACAGTGTATTAAGCATCTGTTTTACATTCAATCCACATTGATGTGTGTTTTTTTATGATTCATAATTGATGTTTTATTGTATTAATAAATTTAAAGAAAGTATAAACACAACCTCACAGATTTATCATTGGGAGTTTTAGTATTTTCAGTCTCCAGCGCTGTTTTTGGTTCTTTCCTAGCTTACAACTGGACCTTGAGAAATTCACATTGCTGCAATTATTCAAGGATGCATACGTGTTTTCATACTATATTTTTTAAGTATATCAATACATGTCAACAGCGTCGGACTGGCCCACCGGGAAAATCTAGTCCCAGCAAGTCATCTTTCAAATGCGATTGCAGCTGCGATCATGTGACCCCACTCCCTGTCAGCTGATTGTCTGATGTTCTCACTGCCTCTGAAGGAGCCGAAAGGCTGCAGCAATCAACATATGGGTAAGTAGATTTTAACCACTTGTTTATATTTTTGGTGCTATCACTATATATATATATATATATATATATATATATATATATATATATATATAGTAACATCATCAGGGATATAGGTACCATCTCCTAGGGGAAGATGGCTGGGAACAGTAGTAGTAAACCACACAAGTCCAGAGGTTTCAGGTTAAAAACCACAGCTAGTTTATTCACCAGCTTGCAAACAAAACAAAGCACAAAGAAAATCCTAGTTGTCTGGCTACTAGCTAATACATTTTAACAACACCCTCTCTCAGGTGTTGGACTTTGCGTCCAAACACACACTCAACATATCATTGCTTACCACAGCAGAGTGTCTCAGGAGGAAACTCACCTTCTCCCCAGGTCTGAGACACTAATTGTATATTCTAGCTGCCTTTTCACAGGCACATCACAGGTGCATATCTTGATCAATCTGTGTAGAGACTGTCATATCAGAAAACCCGGACTGGGCCTTATGTATTGAGCCCACCCCTCTCTTTCTCCATGCATAACACCAGGAACCCTTACCATGTTTTCCTAGCGCAGGCAAATATCTTGTGGGGTGCTTTACCCACACATCTACACATCCTCCCTGGTGTTTTAACGTACACAATGCTGGAAGCCTGAGACACATACCTCTGCCCTTTAGTCGCCTTACAGTGACTCTGTCACTATATTTATATATATATATATATATATATATATATTTATATATATACAAGTTAACCCGTGCATGATACTCATGCATTCTAGTCAAATCAAGCTACTAAAGGTCGTAAAAAGGTTCTTGTCATGCATTTGGGCCTAGCCCAGGCCTCCTCAGGGTAAGAGCATTACTTCCCGACGCAAGCGGCCTTTTTAATGTGTGTTCATGAGGTAAAATTACCTCACGAAAATTAGTTTGACCCCTCAACTTGTAAAG
Organism: Mixophyes fleayi; assembly: GCF_038048845.1. NCBI lineage: Eukaryota > Metazoa > Chordata > Amphibia > Anura > Limnodynastidae > Mixophyes > Mixophyes fleayi. Next base: position 24,918,777 of record NC_134402.1, on the reverse strand, counting down.
TTAGCCTTTACTACCCCTCCCACGGGGGGAAGGGGGGATGATGGAAGTTAACTGACTTGACTATTCTAATTTTTTTAGTCAAATAATGTCAGTATACCAAATTTCAGGTCAATTGGATGAGCCTTTTCTGAGAAAATAATTTTTTCCACACACACACACACACACACACACACACACACACTAACGCACGCTTCTACACATGTGTGTTCATGAGGTAAAATTACCTCACGGAAATTAGTTTGAGCCCTACCAAATTTCAGCCCTTTTTGAATTTTTTTTCCCACACACACTAAGAATTTAGTAGGTCAGTGTATAACTCCGCCCAGCAGGTGGCGCTGCAACTTGGTTTTTTTTTTCCACACACACACAGACAGACAGACGCCACTAAGCATTTATATATTAGATATGTGTGTGTTTGAATTCAGAGCACTATTGCATGGCATATTGGAATTGGGGGGCACTATTATGGAACGTTATTGCGGGCGTAATATGAATTTGGAACACTATTGCGTGGCATATGTGAATTTTGGTAACTATTGTGTGGCATAACATTGGTAGCACTACTGTGTGGCGTAACATTTTTTGGGGGTACTACTGTGTGGCATAACATTGTTTGGGAGCACTACTGTGTGGCACAACATTGACAACATTGTTTGGGGACACTACTGTGTGGCATAACATTGTTTGGGGCACTACTGTGTGGCATAATATTGTTTTGGGGTCACTACTATGTGGCAGCCCACCTATAGTTTGAAAAAGTCACCCCCCTATAGTTTAGTATAGATAGGGGGGCTGCCTATCTATACTAAACTAAAGTATACTACCTATAGTTTAGAATAGTCACCCCCCCTATCTATACTAAACTATAGGTGGGCTGCCTTTTTATGCTAAACTATAGTGAGGGGGGCTGCCTGTGCTATACTATAGGAAGGGGGGCTGCACAGAGAACACTATAGGGAGGGGGTGATGGGACCTTTAATTTAATGCTGGGGTGGACTGGTCTATAATTGAATGGGGGCTGAATGTGGGGAGGAGGGCTATCTATTAAATGTGAATATTAATTATTTAATGCTGGGAATGGTTGTGGGAAATGGATGTATTAAACGTAAATGCTATTAATTTATTGCAGGGGCTGTCTGGAAGGAATAGGTTTATTAAATGGGAATACTATTACTTTAATGTTGGGGCTGGAGGAAGACCTAAGTATTAATTGTGGGTCCTATTGATTTAACGCCGGTTCTTGCTGGAATTTTCTCAATGTACCCATTATTTTTTCCAAATAGGGCCCCCAACTTTCCAGGATCCAGACAAGCCGCAAATAAAGAAGCCAGCAGCCACAGGTGGTAAAAGTGACAAGAACAGGTAGGACAGTCTGTCAAATGTTCTGAGTCTAGTGAAGGCTTGGCTAACTTGTGGCACTCCAGGTGTTGTGAAGCTACAAGTCCCAGCATATCCTCCCAGTAATAAGCTGCTATATACCTGGAGAGCCACAGGTTAGCCATGCCTGGTCTAGTGGGACAATCCTGATTTTTGGTGGCTGTTCTGCCCAATCTAAGGGGCAGGTCAAGACTGTGTACTCTTCATATACACACTGCATTCTTTATATACTACACTATGGTGCTAACTGTCCTTTGTGGGCTGACCACTCCCCCTCTAGTGTCTGGGCTCACCTCTATAATGTCTGGCCACACCCCCTCTGGTGGGCCCCTAGCGTTGCAGTCCCCCAGTGGGCCCTTCATGCCCCAGTCCGACACTGCATGTCAAGAACCAGAGCTCTATACTCATTATACAGTATTATAGAAGCTGCAATTAATACCTTTTGAGTTTTAAATACAATAGAAATTACATAATGTACACAGGACATGTTACTGTAAGTTATGTATATAATTGAAAAGTGGCAGTTGTATAAAAAAAAATATGTATGTACACATTTGTAAGTGGTCAAGTGTGACAATCAAGGTGGGGAGGAAGAGAATTCATGACTAGTGGTATGGAGGTAACAGATGTGTGCCATTTCTTGCTAGAATAACAAATTCATAACAATTAACAATTACGGGCAGGTCACTGGTTATATATACATAGAAATATATATATATATATATATATATATATATATATATGTTGTAACTACTAGTACAAAGCATATAAATGGGTCTAAACAATTCAATTGGCCGCTTTACTGTAAAAAGTAACGCAGCATGCACACTATCACCGCTATTAAGGTAATAGTGCGCTTAAATACCGTTAGTACGATAGTTTCAATGCTGAATTTTTGCTCGCAGCTCAGGGAGCTGCAAGCAGAATACCGGTTTAATATTACCGTAATAACGGTAATAGCTTTTACGCCGCGCTACTTCGGGGTGAATTGAATTTTCCCCCATTGTTTTAACTAGTACTTAGGTGTTTTGTGTTTGCTTGTGATTTCCAAACTCACTGGACCTTATTCATTAAGGGAAGTAAGGCAAAATACAATGAGTAAGTTTTCTCCTGGACAAAACCATGTTGCAATACAAGGGGTGCAAATGAGTTTATTATTTTGCACATAAGAAAAATACTGTCTGTTTTTCATGTAGGCAGGACCGGAGTAACCTGAGGTCGATCTGGGCCACAGCCCAGGGGCCTCGGGCATCTGTGGGGCCCTTGAACCTGCTGAGCCTGTCAACACCAAACCCTCGGCCGAGCGCTTACCTCCGACTCTCCTGTAGGGGGTGAGTGACGAAAGAACAGAGAAGGAAAGTCGAAGGTAAGTGCTCAGGAAGGGGGGAACACACGGGGGGAAGGGGCTCCACTAGCCCAGGGCCTCCATTTCCTTAATCCGGCCCTGCATGTAGGACACAAATACTTGATAGTTTTATTTGTACACTGACAAAAGTTGATCTAGGACATGGTCTACCCCAATTATAAATCTGTCCTCACATTTCAATTGTACCTCCCCCTCCAATGCAACATGGTTTTGCCAAGGTCCAAAGTTACTCTTTCTTTTTTTTGCTTTCTTTTCCTTAATGGATCAGGCCCACCATCTTCTATTCACCTGTGTTTTATGCAAGTGAACACAATGGAGAAGACTAAGTTACCTCCAACGACCACAAATATACTAGTAAAAATGCAAATAACAAATGCATGAAAGTTTTTGTTTGATTATTATTAATCAAACTGCTAATTCTCAGATTTGTGTGTTCACAGGAATACACACATGCAGTGCTATTACATTTTGTTAGTTTAGCTTTATCTTAGTTTAGGGCCTGGGTGTCATAGAAAGAAACGGTAGAGCAACTTCATAAAAAAGTAGAACTTCAAAAGAACAATAGAGTTAAATTGCATTAAATTGGTGCAGAAGCCTCGGTTTAGTTTGTTTTTTGCTGAGCAATGTTTACCATTACATTCTTTGAACACGCAAATCTGAGAATACACCTTTTTGTGAGTGACAGCAAAATCACTCCATGCTATTGCTGAATCTGCAGCTAACCACAGGATGTGATGGCACCATGTCTGTATTGTGCAAGGAATACGTCCATTAAGGTTTCTGCGTTAATCGTCGTCAATTCATTGCTTTTTGGAGTTTGAATGGAAGAGTTTTAATAGTTTTCTTACATTTTAGATGTTGTGTAAGTAACCTTAATCGGACACGTTAAACCATAAGGTTTTTTGTCTATGGAATTTCATAGCTTTTTGTAAACGTAAAATATTTAAGTTATCAAACTCAGAAGCATAAAATTTGACAGCAAATAGGAACCACATAGCCCAACTAGATTAAATTAGTTTTCTTGATCCCTAAAAACTATGCATGTTCAAATGGTTCTATTATATTAGTCTGTACTACCTCTTTTGGAATGCAAATTTAATTTATCCTGCACTGTTTTGGTTAAGTCATTTTTCCTCAGATTTCCTTTAAACCTAGTACCTTCTATTTCCAGGGCACGCCTTTTCTCCATCTGCTCCCCCTCTCATCTGCTGCCAATCACCGCCGTTCATCTGCTCACCGTCTACTCTGCTGTCATTCCCCGCCGCTCACTGCTCCCTCTCTCCGCTGCTGCCAATCACCGCCGTTCATCTGCTCACCCTCTACTCTGATGTCATTCTCTGCCGCTCACTGCTCCCCCTCTCCTCTGCTGCCAATCTCAACCGCTCATCTACTCCCCGTCTCCTCTTCTGTCAATCGCTTCCGCTCATCTGTTCCCCCTCTCCTCTCAATCTCCCCAACTCAGCTGCTCCCCCTCTCCTCTGCTGACAATCTCCACCACTTACTGCTCCCCTTCTCTCAATCTCCCCCACTCATCTGCTTCTACTCTCCTCTGCTGCCAATCTCCGCTGCTCACTGCTTCCTCTCTCCTCTCATTCTTCCCCGCTCATCTGCTCCCCCTCCCCTATGCTGCCACTCTCAACTGCTCACCTGTCCCCCTCCCCTATGCTGTCAATATCCCCCACTCCCTGCTCCCCCTCTCCTCTGTTGTCAATCGCCTCCGCTTACTGCTCCCCCTCTTCTCTGCTGCCAATTTCCGCCGCTCATCTGCTCACACTCTCCTCTGCTGTCATTCTCCGCCGCTCACTGCTCCCCTTCTCCTCTGCTGCCAATCTCTGCTGCTTATCTGCTCCCCCTCTCCTCTCAATCTCTGCTGCTCATCTGCTCCCCCTCTCCTCTGCTGTCATAATCTAGAGTGCTGAACACAGAGTGTGACTTTTAGGACAATATGCATATATAACTCAGGTGTAGAGGGCAGACTTATGTACAGTTCCTCTGCTGTGGAAATTAGTGACATTGAACCTATGTCTGGATAACCCCGCTCCTATTCCCTGCTGTGATCAGTACATGAATGTCTGAGCACTTTTGAATTTTCCGCACCCAGCTCAGTGCAGTGAATAAATTTACTTACGTTACTGAGGGATGGGAAATTGAATATGGTTTCTGTTACAGTGCCTCTGGCACCACTTGGACTATTAAACTTCCTAATGGGCTAATAATACTACAGGGTGCCCCCCCCCCTCAGACCCAAAACATCGACCACCCCCTTGTACCCGGAAAATACGGATAATTTCTCCTACTCACAGAAGGAAATTTCTTAGCGACAGCCATATTTGTACTTGCAAGTGAAGCCAGCACACACTTCTGACATGAGCAATGTTATGAAATTCTGTGAAATCTTTACAATGGGGCATATTTTTCCAAATTGCAAAAAAAACTGTAAGTTTGTCAAACTTGTGAACCCTCAAAGGCACTCCTCAGCCTCAGCCCTAACAGCTTTCTAACAAAACAGACCCCAAGTCTTAAAACCTCCTGTACACTGAGTTACGCTCTCCAGTGACTTTTGCAAAACAGAAAGTGGAAAAAAAAGGCGCCATTTTGAAATTTATATTATTTATTTTTTGTCAATTAATATTCTTTTTTTCTGAAATTTGGCATGCGGCTCCTGTGGACAGTTCTCCATTCACATGCCAAACTTCAGCTTAATAGCTTTAATACTTTTTAAAACTTAATTCCTCAAACATCATGCCCCCCCTCTCACAGATTTAACAGGGCGGAATGTCGTTCATTAGATGCAACCTTAATATAAGGTCTGACTGTGCCCTTATAATATATAATTACACACACATTGGTGGTGGGAGGTGGGGTGGGAAGCGGCAAGGGGGGGCGTGGCAAGGTGGGGGACGCCAACCGGTTTATTAGCATAGGGCAACTGTGACCCTTATTCAGGCCCTGGGTATGTATGTATGTATGTATGTATGCTCTGGCAGACAGTGGTGGGGTATGTATGTATATATGTATGCTCTGGCAGACAGTGGTGGGGTATGTATGTATATATGTATGCTTTGGCAGACAGTGGTGGGGTATGTATGTATGCTCTAGCAGACAGTGGTAGGGTATGTATGTATGTATGTATGTATGCTCTGGCAGACAGTGGTGGGTTATGTATGTATGCTGTGGCAGACAGTGTTGGGGTATGTATGTGTGCTCTGGCAGCCATGGTGTTAAGACGTGTCCTGTAAAATTCCTGTGAACCAGTGCGGCCTCTGAGTCTAGCCCTGAAAGGATCGAGGATCCTGGGGGAGGCATGGAGGAGAGTCCCCAGGCTTCCGGGGCTAGCGAGTTTCAACCTGCTTTGGAGCCAAGCCAGGCTTCTTCCGATCCCACCTGGCCTGCTAACATCTTGGCCAAGGAATGGAAGCCTGGCTGCTATGGAAAGTGATTGTCCTGCCTCGGCGAGCAGCGGCCCATCCCCAAATAACATCACAAATAGGGTCCTGGGGTGTGTGTGTGTGATGCAAGCCCCCTGTATCAGGTCTAATATGGTGGGTGCTGACAACAATACTACAGTGACAAGCAGTGCCCCAACCCCAGGGATGCAACAACTGGGTGCTGGTGACAGTGAGGGATTGCCTGTGGCGTGTAACAAGGTGACCCAGGAGTGTGCTGCGAGTAACATGTCTGCCCCTGTGATGACACAACAGTGGTTGGCCGAAGATGTGGGGATCCCTGTGAAGAGTAACAGGGTGCCTCGGGAATATGTTGCAGGTTCAACAGACAATGTTCCAGACCCAGTGATGCTACAACTGGGGACTGATGAGTGTATTACCCGGGATAAGGGGGGTAATAGAGAGCTGGATATCACTGTGGGTAATGTGTCCTTTGGTGATGTAGATCCTGCGAGTATTAGCCTACCTGATACGGAGGAGAGTGAGCTGGATGAATCAGTAATCAAATCCAAAGTTGGAGCCTGCGATTGCCGGTCTCAAGAAGCGGATCGTGTTGAAAAAGAGAAAGCGGAATAAAGCTTACTGCGGTGTTCGTGTGGCTATCACACCTGAGATTGAGGAGTTAATGTCTACCTTGGAAAAGAAAGAGCTGTCCCTGCAGCAGCTATGTGCCAGGTTGCAAGCAGCAACGCCGGTGGAGAACTCTGGGCGCTTGCCTGCTAATATGCAGGTGTGTCAGCCGGACAATAAAAAAACTGACTATTTGTATGATAAGATCAGAGCTCTGGAGGGTGAGCCATCCGGGATGGAACCGGAGGGGGCTGTAGGTGCTGCAGGAGGGAGTGCTGTCTTGGCTGCAGTTTCTGTATCTGGTCTGGCATCTCTGCTCTCTGCGACGCTTGCAGTGGAAGCCGACAGTCCTGTACCCGGCATCCAGAGATTGGCGGGGTCTGGTGTTGTTGCTGAGTGCCCCCCTCCTCGGGTGCCTGAAGCCCGTTAGTACTCAGTCCGGTAATTCTGCTGCTGCGTCTGGTGCCCTGACCTCCTTATTGAATACGGAGGTTATCTCTGGTGAGGCTGGATGTCAGGCGTCAGTAAGGAGCAAATTGAAATGTTTCTAATGATGTTGTGGTCACTGAACATGCTGTGTCTATGTCTGATGCCCTGATCTCCCCAATGAATGCGCAGGCTGTTTTAAGTGGGGCGGGTTGTCAGGCGTTAGTAGGTAATGAAAGCATGGTGCCTGTCTCTGTCACTGAGATTTATAGCCAAGCAGCCTCCTCAAGTATCGTGTGTGTAATCTCTGCGGTTTATGAGCCTGCTAGGTGTGTGAATATTGCTATGAATAACCCTGTATCTTCTATGTTTAAGAATGACTAATCTATGTTGGTTGCTGGTAAAAGCCCTGGTGATGAGGGGATATCAGTTAACCAGTGTCAGGATCTGCCTGCAAGCTTATGCATTACATGTTGCTTTGCCTGGCAGCTTCTGCCTTTTGTCCTTATTGTATTGCAGCAGATAACCAGAGGTGCTGCTATTGTGCCACTCTTGTTTGCATTAGGGGTTAACTTGTTCATTTATTATCCCATGCACCTGGGTGTTTTCTCATTTCCCCTATGAATACCTGTCTCCCCAGGCATTCATTGCTGGTTATTGATGTTATACTCTGTGGTCACTTCCTCCTGCCTTGCTCCTGGGTTTATGCTGCTTGAGATCTCTACTTACATTCTACTGACCTGTTTCATCTGTGAACCTGGTAATTACCCCTGTCTTTCCCTTGCTGCCTGGAATCCTTCCACACCTCCTGTTTACCTTCAACTGCTGTATACTTGGTAATTACTGTAAGCTCATTATTACAACATCTGTTCTGACTCTTCAGCAATAAACTTGAATGTTTTTTCACCTTATTCATGGCTCCTTAGCCTTATTCCTGTATTGATTCGTGACAATCAGCTTCAGTCACAAATTATCAATACCATTTATGGCCCGCTGAAATTAACAGAAAGGATTAAGAGGGCAGCAGGTTTAATTGAGTATGTTGCCAAAAAACTACCAAATATGCTACACTCAGTGGGGGTTTCGGTTAGACAACTGGAATGTTGTGCCCTGTTGATCAGAAGGTCCCTCTGAACAACAGGTAGCTAATCCTAGTGCGCCATCTAAAGCTGGTCTTGGAAGGGATGGTGGAGAGCGAGTTAACCCTGTAAGATCTGGTGTTCTGCAGGTTACTGAAGGGCCTGTTCCTGTCCCCGGTCTGGTCTCGTATGCAGGGGCTGTGTGTCGGGGGCTGGAGCTGGGGCTTGGATGGCTACGGTGGGGCAGCCCTTTAAACAACATAATGTGGTCCAGTTGAAATTCATGGGGAAAGACCCCCCGAGCAGATTTGAATTTCTTAAGATGTTTCTTGATTCATTTAAATTTATTCCCGCGGATCTCTTTGCTTGCATCCACCCGGTTGGCACATCAGAATATGATGTGAGTTTTCTATCTTACCAAGGCCTGCAGGCTTTTTGGAGCAGGTGGGCTGGATGCAAGAGTAGTGACCCGTGGATAAACTTAAGGGCCATTCGAGCTACGAGACAAGAACGTGTAAAAATTACCATCCTAGTGCTCAATGAATCCATCCCAGCAGCTGATTTATTGTTTTGGGTGAAGAGATTTTCAAACTTGGTGTCCCTGCTTGTTAAGGTGCCAAGCCATGGTGTCTGGGGTGGCGGGTGGTTTGCCACGGTAGATCTACGGTGCATGGAGGCTGGTCTGGTGCATTTGCCATCTCCTGCCAGCCTAGGATGTGCCACCGTTGTGGCAACTTCCGTCACCTCAGTGACAATTTCCTCCTTCAAAAGTGCGGAAATTGCAGATACGTAGGGCATGAGTCTCGCTCTGTAATAGGATTCGTTGCAATCTATGTGGTGTTATTGGTCACCCTTTCAGCAAATGCCCACATGTCTCTCATAATATGGAGATCCCTGATGATGAATTAGTTTGTGTGGCAGAAAGCATTGAGATGGGGGAGGAGGTGAGGGCCTTCACAAGCTCTGTTCATCGGGAGTCTGTCCCTCTTTTGTCTGTTATTGAACAGCCGGTGGTTTCAGTGTCAGAGCCGGTTCTAGTTGCTAGTAAGAAGAGTCAGGTCAGGAAGGACGGTAGTGACGAAACAGTGCTGTGAAATAACTTCCAATTTCTCTCTAGTGAAGAGGAGGTTATGACTCCCTTTTTTTAGCTAGTAAGGTTAGGCAGGCTGGTCTGGTGGATGTGCATGTTCGCCATTTTCCGGACCTCACGGAGTTCACCTAGTTTTGAGGCAGCTGTAGGTCAAGGATAGATAGGTTTTTCATTAAGGGGAGCTCGAAAACCTTCGCCAGTAGAGTTTTCCAATCACGTTTACCTCTCTATGTCCTTGAATGCCTTAGAGACTCTTCGGAAGGTAGGGGCCCCTGGTGCCTGAACTCCAAGCTCCTAGAGGAGGAGGTCATAAGGCATTTCTTTAGGGACTTCTTTAAATCACAAGAAACGCTTTTGGAGGCTGGTTGGAGGAGGTCTGAGTGGTGGGAGATACTTAAGAAGAGGACTCTGGGCTTTTTCCGTGGCCTGGTAGCTAGACATAACTTGTTAAAAGTACCTACCTGGTGCTGAGAAAGAATCTTGGGTTCCTGATCTCTGGCCGGGGACACAGTGGGGAGATCTCCCGAGTGAAGGCTCAGAAGAGAGCGATACAGTATGACCTGTACACTTCCTTAATTCTGGAGAGGGACTATGGGAAGTACCACTCGCCCGACCCTTTCCAGAGCTGTAGAAACTTGATAGATATTAAGGAGGTGAGGGGCTTCTGCGATGCTGGGGGTGTGCTTAGGGAAGATAAAGAGGGCATACTTGGTGTCGTGCGGTCTTTCTACTCTTTCTTTCTTGTTAGAGAAGTCACTAGACAGAGAAAAGATGGACCATTTCCTGAGGGAAACTCCTGGGCTTGGAGATCGGTGGCTCGCTTGAGTCCTTGGGTAGTGAGGTATTGGTGGACGAGGTCAAGATGGCGATAGATGGCTTATCTATCAAGAAGGCCCGGGCCCAGATGGTCTGATATCTGAGTTTTAAAAGATCTTTGATGACATCCTGGCCACGCGCCTTGTGGAAGTCTTTAATGAGAGCCTGGGTAGAGGTTTATTGTCTCCCTTCTTGAGGGTTTCCGCCCTTATTTTGCTTATTTTGCTTATTTTTAAGGGGAAGGACCAGTCACATATTGAGAATTGGCGCCCCATCGCTCTTCTCGATAATGCATATGATGATGATTCAAATCAGCCCAACTGTTCTGGACTGCCCCCTGCGTCTTCCCTGCTTCGCTTTGGAAAATTTAATTTTTTACGAGCAGCAGCTGCCTGAGAAACTGAAGTAGGACATGACGTCAATCAAAGGACCAGTTCAGCGGACAACTTGCTGACCTATAGCTCCTTGCAAAGGTTCACATCTCGCTCATTTTGAAGCAAAGATTCAATGTATGTCTTAAACCTTGGATCAAGCACAGTCGCCAAAACCCAGTGATCCGAGTTCAAGATTTTAATTACTCTTGGATCATTGCGAAGTGAATTAAGTACTTCATCTACAAGGCCTACATACTTTGCTTAATTGCTTTCTTTCATCTCCTTCTTCAGTTTCTGAAGCTGCTTTTCCAATAGTCGAATTAAGGGAATCACTTGGCTCAAGCTAGCAGAGTCTGCACTCACTTCACACATCACAACTTCAAATGGTTTCAGAACCTTGCACAGCACAGAAAGAATTCCCCACTGTGCAAGCGTGAAATACATCCCCCCTCCTTTCCCAATGTCATGGCTTGCGCAATACACTTGTATGGCTTTGCGCTGTTCCTCCATCCTCTGAAGCATGTACAGGGTGGAATTCCACTTATTTAACACATTGTGCTTAAGTTGGTAGCAAGGCAAGTCAAACTGTTCTTGAAGCTGCTGCAATCTCCTACATGCTGTGGCAGAATGCCTGAAATGCCCCGAAATTTTACGGGCCACTGAAAGCATCTCCTGCACCTCACGGTTATTTCTTAGGAAGCTCTGCACCACCAAGTTTATGGTATGAGCAAAACAGGGAATGTGATGGAATTCACCCAGCTGTAATACTCGCACTATATTGTTGACATTATCAGAAATGACATATCCTGGGGAGAGTCCAAGTGGTATAAGCCATGTATCAATCACATCTCTTATTTTTTGTATAAAATTATCAGCTGTATGCCTGTTAGTGAAGCCGGTGATATAAAGAGTGGCCTGCCTGTGACAAATGTTATGTAGTGTACATGCTGCTGCTGATCCTGCTGATGAAGGCGAATGACCAACCCAGTGGGCTGTCACAGTCATATAGTTTTTGGTTTGACCACTTCCACTTGTCCACATATCTGTGGTTAAGTGGACAGTGGGCAGAATGGCATTTTTCAGCGCAATCACTACATTTTTACACACTTTTTAGTATAGTTGTGGAATAGCTTTACTAGAAAAATGGTGTCGCAATGAAATTTTGTAATGGGGATACAAAACCTCAATTAATTGTGAAAAAACAGCTGCGTTTATTGTGGATATTGGATGCAGATCTAACTCTAACATAGCCATGGCGTCTGTGATTCACTTGGTGACTGGGTGACTGCTGTCATATTTGCGCTCTTTTTCTTGGCCTTCTTCTGGGATGAAGATTCACCCCCAGCAACAGCAACAGCAGCAGCAGTGGGACTAATGCTTTATTCAGAGGAATCAATTATAGTGCAGGAGTCATCCAGCCTTTCTAAGTGGGATGCAGGGCTAACTCCGAGCAGGATATTGATGAGGAAGATGTTGTGGGTGTATTTTGTAGCCTTTGGAATGTCGGTGACAGAAGGGTCCTAGCTGATGATGGAGTGCTTGTAATTTTGATTGAAGAACTTTCAACTTTTCCCAACACCTTGCCATGAACTCTCGCCAAATGGCATAACATAGATGAGGTTCCAAGATGGTTAAGGTCCCTCCATCGACTGACTGTGGCTTGACATACACATGGCTATACAACTGTTGAGAGGTTTTGGGTAGAAATAATTCCACACATACGAAGTAAATTTTTTTGCTTCTTGTTTTATGCCCAGGCATGATACTGGCCTTCTTCTTGTCATTTGCCAGAACTGCTGCCACTGGTGCAGGACTTACACAAACAACCTCATCCTCATCAACATCCTCATTAGTTCCCTCTTCGCCTACTCAAATCTCCCCCTCATCCTCTTCCAATTCCAAAGTGGCATCCTCAATTGGTGTATCACCGGCTACACTCGGACTGTTCAGGCACACATCAGCAGAAAGGCTGAAATGGCCCTTCTTTATGGGTACACTAACAGAATGCTCAAGATTACACATACCACTGGTGGACGAATTCTCCACAGGGATTGGTGTCATTTCTGATTCTGAGCATATATTTTCCTCTAATGCCTTACTGTTATCTTGCAGCTCGGCTTTCACACACGTAACATTAGTTGTGCACCACTTTTGGACACCAAATTACTTTGTCTTGCTTGGTCACGAGTGACCGTACAAGAAGGCTCAGTAACATTTTTCGATCTGCCACTAAAAGACAAAGGCGAAGGCCTCATTCTTTCTTTGTGTAGAATGGCATGTTGGCAATTTTTTCTTTTATCGGCAGTTATGTTTGCTCAGTTACACTTCTTTTCCACTTCAACAAGGTAAAAAAACTTTTTAGGTGTGTTTTTTTCCCTGATTTAAAAAGACTATGTACTTTTACATAGGCTATACCAGATGACGTACAAGAAAAACTACCATCATGACTTGTGTCAGCACCGGCTTGCTGATCCTGCTCATATATGGACTGCTTTGAATCCATTGTAATGAGCCCAAAGCACTTGTAGTGCACATTATTAAATAGACAGTGCTGCTAGATAATACTTTCTGCAGACAGAAAATAGTTTCTGTAGGAGGAAATATGACACCCCAAATAGTTGGTAATGTTTGCAAAAATGCCTACTCTATCCTCCTCTCTTCCTGCTATAACAATTGCTAGAAGAATTGCTAGAAGAATTTCAGGAATAATTGCAAGAATAATGTATAGAATAATTGCTCTCTCCCTGCTCTAATGCTGCCTGTGACCTAACCCTTCTCTTTCCCTCTGTCAAATGGCGATGGATTGCTGTGGAAGTGGGTATTTATGGATTTCAAATATCGCGAGAACCAAGCTCAAAGATTCGGCGACGTCACAATGACATTTTGCCACGATTTCGATTCCTGCTCGGCACGGTAGTCGGATAGGTGATGTTCGGGCGGATTCGTTTCTCGGGGAACCGAGCCCGCCCATCTCTAATATTTACTAAATTTCAAATCTGTTTTAGAGTGCATACTTGGACGTCTGTGTGGGGGAGTGGTGGGCAGGGCCATAACTAGGGCTGTGCGAGAGAGGCAACTGCTCAGGGTACAAAGCTGATGGGGGCACAGAGATATGAATGTTACAAATAACTTTCCTATCAACTCAAGATAAAACATTTTGTGCCTGATTTATTATTAAAGAAAGAAGATCCTTCTGTTGATGAATATGTGCCTAGTTCCGCTCTGCTCTAACAGACAAGACACTGCAGTATACGTCCAATACATATGTGGGATATAAAGTCACAAAATAGAGCTCAATAAAAAAAACCAAAAAAAAACCATTAACTTGATATCACTCGTTATAATATAGTCATTAATGACATAACATTAAAAGAAGTTGTTTTTTTTCAATAAAATACATTTATTAGGATGTTATGAATATCTACTGTAGATAAAATGAGTTTTTATAGTTTTATAGTTGCTTCTGATTGTAAATACATGTTCTAACCTGCACACGAGATCATCATCACTATCACTCTGTACTTACACCAGACCTGTAGCTGGAGCAAGAGATACAGCAGAAAAACAGAGACATTTGAGATGCCCAAAGCTTGATTTGGACACTGCTGAATGCGCTTGAGCTTGGCAGCCCTTACTGTACATTGACTAGATGCATACACCCAGTAACCTCCATGTTAAGCCCCTGAAATCGTAGGCTGTACTAATGGACTTTTGCGCTTGAAGATTAATTAGATATTGCTGCGTTCTCTGGCGCATGGTTCTTTTCTGGGCATGCACAGCGTTATTTTGCACAAATTATCGGCATTTACGTTCCTTAATGAATCAGGCCCCTGGTATCAAAATGTACAACCTTATAATATGGACAGCATGATGACACAGTGGTTAGAATTGCCGCCTCACAGCTCTGGGTTCATGGGTTTTATTTGACCTTCTGTAAGTTCCAGTGGGGCAGGGAGTAATGTGATTCATTATAAATTCTCTGTACAGTGCTGCATAATATGATTGGCCCTAATAAATAATAAAAAAATATCCGTAGCATCTGTTATACACCAACGAGACACAGTTTGCTCTAATCTTGCTGAGCTGATTGCAAAATAGAAGAAAACAGATGTTGGATTAATTCACAAAATGGGCCTGCTTGTAATGAAACAACAAGATATACAGGCCCACCTTGCAATGTAATGCAACTTGTCTCTCTTGCATATAAAAGGAGAGGCTTGGGATTGGCTCTTCCCAGGTTCCCATGATGCAACAGGATAGAATTAATAAATTGGCCTCCACCTTTTTCAAGGCTGTAGCATCTAAATCTAAAATATTGCAAGTAATGTACTGTACTTCTGTTACCATAGGTTACATAAAATATTCTGTCTTTTATGTAAAATACCTTAAGTCATTTGCTAAGATGCATTATAAGTATATTTAGCAAAGGATAGTAAGGTACTATGTTAGATGAATAAAATTAAGTTGTGATGCACAAATTATGTCTACTGCAAAAATAAATTACACAAAGGTTTCTCATTCGTTTCTTTCTCTTTTCTCCAACCTCCAGCCGTTGTAATGGTCCTGAACAGTATGAGCGTTAGCTGCACTGCTCGAGTCCAGATCTTCTTGACCTTTTGTAAGCTTATAGCAATCCTGATGATTATAGTTCCTGGAGTTATGCAGTTAATTAAAGGTAAGAGCTAACATTATTGTAACATTTTTTGAATGTATAATCATGTCAAAACCTGCCATGTACTTTGTATACACTATTAAAGTAATTCTATCGTTTTCAAATAAGCATTGCCCAAGCGATTGTATTGTGTATCCAACGCACAAAGAAATTTATTTTAGCAGATGCAAAGTTTAACAGTTCAAAAAATTATTATAATATAATACAGTACAGTACAGCCAATACCAAAAGATACATACATACCGCTGCACTACCACAAGCACCAGTACAGTAGTTCACCCTTGAATACTGTGGTCAGAAAATGACTGAAGCTAGTGGGAGCGCAGCTATGAAATATATACATTCAGTGTTACAGAGTGAACAATGCAGATGACGTGGCTTGCTTCTATAGGTCCAGACTTTGGGTGGGTCCAGGGTAAACAGGTCATAGGCTAGTTTAAACTAAAGAATCCAAAGGTGGGGGTTATCTCTCCAGAGGATGTGCTCCTTTGTTCCAGCCAAAACTCCAGTTACAACTAGTCTATTAGCATTTTATAGTCAGCATCATATTAAAGGTTTATTCCCTAACATCAATAACTAGAGTATGCAATATTGCGATCTCTTTGCTGAATGCACCGGACAGCTGCTGATGTAAAGGGGATTAATATGATATCAGACATGACACATTTCCTTTAACCTGAACCTTAAATAACACTGAGGTGTACATATAATCATAATATATAAACTAATAATAAACTAAATGCTATCTGCTCATAAATCACTGTAGAATAGATCCAATATGAATATGAATTATATAAATAACTAAATGTTGTATTGCGAGTGTGTACGTGCGTATTTTACCGTGCGATCACAGTATGCCACGTGTAGCATGACATTCTGAGTGCAATCGGTCAATAAAACAATATTAACCCATATACTTTCGTTCATCCAATTATACGACTTCAACAGTTCCACCCTTTGATATTATAATAAACTATCACTTTAAAGATGTTATATGTAGGATCTCAGTACCACATTTCATTGTTATGTAATGCAAGTCCCCCTTGGTGTATGACCACGCTATTTGTAGATCTAAACAAGTTATCATAAGAGAGAGACTTAATCCTCAAAACGACTTCTTCTTTTACTATAGAACGTACACTTCTGGAGCTTGGAGATAACCTTTTG
Source organism: Mixophyes fleayi (assembly GCF_038048845.1). Lineage (NCBI taxonomy): Eukaryota > Metazoa > Chordata > Amphibia > Anura > Limnodynastidae > Mixophyes > Mixophyes fleayi. Next base: position 24,902,394 of record NC_134402.1, on the reverse strand, counting down.
TATGTCCTTTAAGGGTTCAATAAAACACGTAATACATTATTTGGAAAGATGCAGAGTACAATAGAACATGTATCAGTTATACAGAATACTCTACGACAGTTCTTCAAGTTTAACATATTCATCCGTCCAATGCATGTCTTTAAGTTCAGAATACATTTAAACACTTCATGTTCATCAATAGCATCATCCTCTGTCTATCAATAACAACATATACAATCTCCTTCAGCTTGAGTTATTATACACACTTCTAATATTGTCATCAGTTCTTTTCATCAACACTTGTGGGCGGGCTATTGTCTGTTCGTTCTTCCCAGTCTCCCAATACTCAGGTTTCTTTCTACATAAAACAGTGATCGGCTTGCAAACTATTGGGAGACTCCAGACTAAGGGACCTAGGTGTTGTACTTTTCCCCTAGTGACCTCCCACCCATAATTCGGGTATCTCAACAATATTTAGTGGAAAGAGAACTAATCCTACTTGAAATAATCACTGAGGCACGTGAGAGCACGCCCAGCACTATGTTTGGTCTAAAACCTTACCCACCCAAGAATGATAATCATTCCCAAGGATGCCTGCTCAAGTCCGAATATTACTGGACTGGCATCGCTGGGTGTACCTCTTTTTTTAACTATGTGGTCAACGTACTTACGGACGTAATGTTACTCAGACAATAGCCCCTCGCACTTTCTCCAAGCTCCAAGGTTTCCAAATTTTCCTTTACCCCTGAATTGAATAGAGTAATTGGCTCGACCGATTATGCTACTAACTTCTCCTTCATCCCCAATACCTCATTATCATTACCTGAACCAGTCTCTGTCACCTGTCAACAATCAAAAAAATTGACCGTCCTGAAAAGAGAATGTGATGAGAGAAACACAGAACAGGAAAACTACAACTTCATGATGGACAACTGTCTTACCCTCTGCCTCAGGTGCTACTAACTGCATTCGAGGCCTCCCAGAACAGATTCATGAGTGCACTTGGACCCTTCTTTGAGTGTTGGCCCCTCTGCAGTGGGTGAAATGGGCACCAGTGTGTCTCTGCTACCCTTGAAGTCGTGATGCTGTAGCCTACACTTGGTACCTGTCTGTCAAATAACCTGAGCCTAAGAAATTACTGCTCCACAACTTACTCTCCCGATCCAACATCCTGACAGTTAGTGTGACTTTTCAGGAAACAGTGTTTTGGACGTTCTCGGTTGTTGTCTCACCATTTACCTTCCCTCTCAAGGTCTAAACTAGTCTCTCAGTTACGAACTCATACAAAGAGGGGTCAAGAACATTTCAAAAGTCAACAGGTTAAGAGACTGCCTAGGAGTGATTTTGGTAGCGGGGAAAGACTAGTGGCCAAAGCTATCAGCCACTTCAATCAAGTTCCAACTCTCATTCTATTCAATTCGTTCTAACTAGTACCGTTACTTCATGTTCACACTGGTTTGTGGCTAATCGAAAGTATGTGATTTGTTACCACTACTCATACATTATACATTTATTATCAATAACATGAGTACCCCTATCACCTATTATAACTCTAGGGCTATCACATTGAATAACAAAAGCTTTGAGTATGACACAGTAATACATTAGACACATTTCAATACACCTTTACCCAGACATATTTCATAGGTACACCAGTGTATACTTGAGGATCCTGCATGGTGGTAATTGGATGATGTGGATTTGTTTTACCTGGAGAAAAACCCATCTGCAGGAGGGATATGGGATAGCTCTATTGGTATCATCTTCCTGACATTCTCTTAATCAAGATAGGACGTTGCCGTCCTACTAGCTTGAAAATAAATGTCTGGTGCACCCCACTACACTATTACCAGCTTGCACATACCTTCTGTACCCAGCTGAGCCAGACCATGTGCTGCCTCCGCTGGGTCTGGAAGATACACTCCAGGAGCTACTGGTCTACCTTGTCCATCTCTCCAGGGTCCGCCAGACTCTTCTCCACATCTCTTCACCTTCCAGACAGTTTATTCCTCAGGTAACACAAATCTTCATATATAAACCAATATGTGTATGCGTGCATGTGTGTGTGTGTGTGTTCACATTTTAAAACTAAAACAATACAACGAAAAACAAAACAAAACATAGATTTGTCAGCTGTCACATAAAACCCTGCTGTCTATTTGACAGCTATGTTCCCCTGGTGTGACAGCCATGTGAGGTTGTGTGTGTAAGTGTGGACTTTACTGGCAGCTACTTCAGTTGTTAACTGGTTTCTGTGTAAAGTCCTCTATGTAGTGTCCTACTCATGTGCTGGTATTGCTATGAAGGATTTCTCAGTCATCTCGACATCACCCCCTATTCTAGAAAAATGCTGAAGACCAATGTATATCAATCGATTTTCCCTCTGCCAACTCACATGCCATTTTCAGTACCCCACATTCAGCTACTTGACTAAGTGGGAAAGGCAAAGGGGTCTATTTCTATAACACTTTCTTCAAATATAACAGTATCCAGTACATGTCAGTCTAACAGTGAAAAAATATAAAACATGAAAATTCTACATTTTCTAGGGTTTCACATTATGTCGTATCTTGTGGCAAAAATCATACTCCAATGTTCTACACAGAGATGCATATCTGTATGTCTAACCTCCAGCAATCTCCTATCCACCCTTTTACATACATATAAAGGCACATTTTTGTACAGGAGGCACAAAACACAAAAAAAACAAAACAGATATGCAATCTATAAAACATGAATCATATTTACACACAAAAAACTTTCTGCTTAACATTAGCAGCTTCTATACACATAACATCAAACCCCTGACTGTTTCTGTAACTCTTGTCAATCTAGTGTGTATATCCCTGAATTTGTCTTATGTAAAAAAATATTTTAGCCCCATTAATGAGACTGTGTCTGTCTTTTCGTATCTATACAAGAGCAGAGAGAGAGAGAGAGAGAGAGAGAGAGAGATAGAGAGAGAGAGAAAGAAAGATAGGGAGATACTAGCATACATGTAAAGAATGAGAAATAAGAAAGCAATGAATAATAGGAATTGGACTCTATGGGAAAATGGTTGTATTCATTTCACTAATCCCCTTAGCTATTTGCTAAACTATGACCCCTCCCCATACTTGACTAGGGGGTCTTACATCAACCGTGCAATCCAGTGTCGTCCGTCATTTGTTTATTAAGAACTCGGTATCACATTAACTACATACCTTTTCAACGGACTTCCTGACTTATGACAGAGAAATGTAAAAATTAACTCTTGATGACTCATCTGAGATACATAAAATGATATTTTGGAGCAAAGTATGTACATACTTCATTTTGGATAATGATTCTCAGCCAAACAAATTATCATGAGTCACTGCGGCCTAAAACAAAGAGTGTTCCAATGAGCCATTGTTAAGTAGTCTTTCAAGAGTAATTTTCCTATTTTTCTTTCCCACCCATTTAAGCACTAAGTCTATATTTCTTTTGTGTACCCTTATTTGTGAGAGGAAAAAAAAAAAGATAGTTATCTTTAAACAACAAATGAAACAAACATTTTCATTCTTTACCATCGGCCAGCGATCAGAAAAGTAAGCATGTGACAACATAAAACAAACAAGCAAAATCAACAAAGGTCACTTTTTTTTAAAATCATTTTTTTTGCTAAACCTGCACACTAATGCTTACCACAGTTTTAACCTTTACCTTGCCTGGTTGTAGGACTACAGATCTGACCTAACCTTTAGGGTTTGCTATAGTTCTCCCCCAAGGCATTGGCTGTTATGAGGTGTGCAGGCAACTGTTGAGAAGCCTCTGAGACTTGTGTGTGCCGTCTCTGTGGGTGTCTGTGTGATTCCCCCTTAGATGGGCCAAGTCTCTTTGCTTCCGCTCTTGTCATTGCACAGTCCTTTGCTTGGTGTCCCGTTTTAGCGCATCTAAAACACTTCCTCAACTCATGTTGTTTCTTTTCCTTAAACCAGGTGTTATTATGCTGTGGTTTAGTGTGCTGTCCCTCTAGTGCTTGGATACTCACCATCATTAACCTATCACTTAGTGTCTCTTTCTGTTTATTTATATTCTTATCATGTTCTATAGCTGACTCCCTGAGAGCATCTACAGTGTTCCCTCTCCAGTTCAGTAATGAAGTTTTCCTTGTTTTCAAATTTTCTCTGAGGCCATGCATTAAGACTGAAACCGCTACCTCCCTGTAGTGTACATCATCCTTTATGTCTGATAACCCAGTGTATTTGGCCATCGCTATCAGAGCTCTAGAAAAATAGTCCACTGCATTTTCACTATCCTGTTGTTTGATAGTGAAAATTGTACTCCAGTCCACTACCACAGGAAAGTATATGGCCAACTGAGAGATTATGCATTTAATATTTTCCTTATTATCATCATCTGTTAAGGACTTCTCTTTCTCCAACATCCAATCCTTAATAAAATTTTGTATATCAGTACCGGGAGGAAGATAGGCCCTAAACACCACTTGCCAATCTTTATTAGTTGGCTCATGTGCATAACCTAAATCTCTAACAAATTTCTGACACTTGGCAAAATCTTTGCTAGGGTCTGGGAACTCAGACATAATTGCACCCATTCAGATCTAGTCCATGGACAATGCATTTCTACATGTCTTATGGGAACTACGCCTTCTCTGTCCGCCTTCCCATTGGGAACTGCTATTGTGCGGACAGGATGCAAACCTACTCCATCACTACATTTTGAACTAGTTGCTGGAATTGCTGTTGCAGTATAATGGATGTCTCCCCTTCTATTAATCTCTACATTATTCTCACCGATTTCAGCCGCTGCCCCTGCTGGTGGAACCGTTCCCTTTCCTTGTCCATGTGGTGCCCCTTGCATGTTACTAACATGGGCAGTGGCCGAAATGACGGTGGGTTCACCTTCTTCCCTTGATAGCTTATCCTTAACGTAAATTATAGGATACAAGTTACTGGTTACATTCTTAACATTTTTGGTATTGGCTGTACTTATCACCTCAATTGCATTTGGCTGCGAAGGCGCACGTGCGCTCAGTTCTCCACATTTCTCAATGCTCACTTCCGCTGTGCGCGCGTTTTTCGCCACGCCTATTTCCGCTGTGCACTCGCTGCTCTGCCACGTGTTGCCTTCCATTTGCCACAATTCGAAACAATCATCATGTTTAATTCTCGTTTTTGTTGATTTAATCAACCGCACTTTATTTCTAACATTATTTAACACCTCGACTCAAAACTACCTATGTTTGGGAAAGGTTTCACACACCCCCGGGTCATCTTGACCCATTTGTTGCAGTATGCCGTTGCATACGCACCATATTTATTATGCATAACATACCTTGCCGAACTAACCGGCAATTCATTAGGCAGCACAACATGAACTATCTCTAGTGTTTGCCTCGCATCCATTGTAAAAACAGCCTATTTCTCAACGCTACGCAAAAAAAAGTATTTTTACCTGTTCTTGTTTCAACCAGAGCCTGCTAGAGATTAACCGTGGACAATTTAATCAGACTACGCCACCTACCTCCTAACACAGAAATATCACTGCGGACTAAAGGGCTATCAGCTCCTCGATACCCTTGACTCTCCCAGAAAATCTGTTTTCACCGTATACCTTATATACTACTTATTCAAATCACGTACTTCTTCAATACACCATATGCTACTCAAAATACCTCATACTACCATAAAACCACACCATAAACTGCTTAAAATATCATATATTACTTATAACAACACCGTATGCTACATAAAATACCACATACTACTTGAACCCACACCATATACTGCTTAGAATACCGTAAATTACGTATAACAACACCGTATGCTACAGAAAATACCACATACTATTTAAAATAACACTGCATGCTACTCAAAATGCCGCACACTACTTAAAACAACACCCCTCCATATACTACTTAGAATACCGTATATTACTTATAACAACACCGTATGCTGCATAAAATACCACATACTATTAAAAATAGTGTTCTTATTTCAAATACAACCTTGCCCGTCTAGTCCACCTCGTCAGGCAGCAACCGATATCCCTGTCTTTTCAATAGCAAATCAAATCTTTGTCTGTATGCAAATTCTTCTCTTATCTTTATGTCTTTTCAACAGTATGCAAACTCTTCTCTTATCTTTATACATACCATTCACATACAACCTTTTGTTTTCTGCACAGGAAATAGATTTCCCAAACAATGCTAATATTTTTCAGAGGTTTTAACAAATGATTATACTATATATATATATAACAGACTATGAACATGATTGTTTGAACACGTGGCAATAATACTGGAAGAACACATATACGTTAAGCAGGAAGTACACATACTCTATGCAATGCAATACCTTTGAAAACGCAAAATGACAATAAAAATAAACATTTTTCTTTCCTGTACCTAGATTCAAGTTAGCATTCCTTCAGATTAAGCAACAATGGACATTCGGTTTCTCAACACAGAATGGACAACAGGTTTTGAACACATTGTGTTCTTTCCCATATGTGACGCCCTTTGGTGAGGAACCGAATTCCGTCAGCGTTGCATACCTTCCGGCAACGTAACCTCCAAACTCAGAGCCCCCAAATTATTAAAGTAATTCTATCGTTTTCAAATAAGCATTGCCCAAGCGATTGTATTGTGTATCCATCACACAAAGTGATTTATTTTAGCAGATGCAAAGTTTAACAGTTCAATACATGATTATAATATAATACAGTACAGTACATCCAATACCAAAAGATACATACATACCGCTGCGCTACGCTGCGCTACCACGGGCACCAGTGAACAGTAGTTCACCCTTGAATACTGTGGTCAGAAAATGACTGAAGCTAGTGGGAGCGCAGCTATGATATATATACATTCAGTGTTACAGAGTGAACAATGCAAATGACGTGGCTTGCTTCTATAGGTCCAGACTTCGGGTGGGTCCAGGGTAAACAGGTCATAGGCTAGTTTAAACTAAAGAATCCAAAGGTGGGGGTCATCTCTCCAGGGGATGTGCTCCTTTGTTCCAGCCAAGACCCCAGTTACAACTAGTCTATTAGCATTTTATAGTCAGCATCATATTAAAGGTTTATTCCCTAAAATCAATAACTAGAGTATGCAATGTGCGATCTCTTCGCTGAATGCACCGGACAGCTGCTGATGTAAAGGGGATTAATATGATATCAGACATGACACATTTCCTTTAACCTGAACCCTAAAAAAACACTGAGGTGTACATATAATCATAATATATAAACTAATAATAAACTAAATGCTATCTGCTCATAAATCACTGTAGAATAGATTCAATATGAATATGAATTATCTAAATAACTAAATGTTGTAATGCGAGTGTGTACGTGCGTATTTTACCTTGCAATCGCAGTATGCCACATGTTAACAATATTAACCAATATACTTTCGTTCATCCAATTATACGACTTCGACAATACTCTATTTGAATTATCTATATATTTGCTAGAATAACACATCAATTCCAGATATAGTACTTAAAACCCAATTCCACCTTTAAATACTATGGGGTATATTTACTAAACTGCGGGTTTCAATTTTTTTTTGCCTATATCTCTAGTTATCATTTATTTAGTACATTCTACAAAATGTTAACTGGAACCTGATTGGTTGCTATAGGCAACATCTCCACTTTTTCAAACCCGCAAATATAACCCTATGTGTAATCGTGGCAAAGAAATGTGTTGGTGTCTTAATTATAACACCAAAATAGTTTTCTGGATTTGTATCATTGAAAAATGTCGCTGTAGTGGACAGAAAAGGAGTTTGCTGCAACATAGCACTGGAGCTTATGTTAAGTTTAAAACAAATTGCGTTCTTGGCATTTATTATATGCTTTTTTTACTTCTTTACAATCGCACAATGCGCTAATTCTGAAATCAGTGGTTTGTGTGCACGCTCAGATGTAAAAAAAAGCTTATTATACACCAAGAGCAGGAACACAGACTGTACAATATGATATGATGACGCAGGTAGCTAAAAGGGAAATAATACATTTGTTATAACATAACCACACTGCCTCAATTCTACCCCCCACTCTATTCTTAAGATGCTTAAATTAACATTTATTAAAGTGTGTCAATAAAGGTGATTGGATGTCTGCTGAACAAGGAGAAAGAGAAGAGGAATGAAACTTAGACATACGTACAGGACATTGAGGAGAGGCATACCAGGGACATAGAAGTAATAGGGGCATGCTGTTTAAACATCTTATATATCTTACTTATTGCCCCTCCAGTTGTAGGGGGGCATGTCGGATATGTTTGTAGAGGATTTATGTCTGTATCAATAGATCATTTGTGAGAGGGATTTATTACTAATTGATCACCAGCTAGCAATGTGATGTGTAGTGCTTTACCCTGTTCTGAAATTGACAACACCAGCTTGAAGGAAGACCAGGTGACTTCACATGATAGTATTGGGTTTCCATAACCACCACTCCCCCCTCCCCAGAAAACAAAAAAACTCAGAACTTACTGTGACTTCACTTGTCTGAATCCTCTTCACGTGGTCCTAATCAGCTTTCCTCGCAGGAAGAAGCAGTGAGACAGTTGATAGGTCACATTGCTGAGCTGATAGAGCCTCACCCCCTCTGATGCCTAATTCACACTGAAGACCCAGTGCCTACCGCTAGAGTTCTTTCTGGGTGGATGTTTGAAATCAATTTATATAAATGTAATTTTTTTAGCCTAAACAGCTGTGTATGAATACAATTCCAAAAGTAATTCCAGCAGACCATCAACTCATGTGGCTAAGTAACAATTCAATTGCTAAATGGCTAAATATTGAATATATATTTGTATATACTGCTAATAGGAGATACTGTAGTCAGGAACATAGCACTTGGAAATGCTTGTAGAAGATACTGCAAACAGGAACAGAGCCCAGAGACCTTCACCTAAAGGATGTAAGTTGTTCTGGCAATGTGCAGCCAGCAGTTCCTGGTTTAAGTGGGCAGGATACCCTACTTAAATCACTGATAGGCTGGCTGAATCATGTGACTGGAGTTGCAGAAGACTGGTTTGTCAGAATGGATCACATGATGCAATCAAAGATAGCCACACCCATGAAGCAGAACAGCAGGGAGTATTTGTTTACAGATAATGACACAGGACTCAGGAGTGCCATAGATGGCCTGGAAGGGCACAGAGGCTGTATGGTGACATCACCACACCAGGTAAGTGGGGCTAAGAACACACAATGTGTGACAGTGAAGTTTTCACAGGCTGAAATGAGGAGTTGGGTGCAGGGCCGTCTTAACAGCAGTATAGGCCACAGAGCAAAGCAGTGTCCTGGGGCCTTACCTGCACAAACACTCAGTGGAATAAAAATTATTGATAAAATTGTGCTTATATTTATTGGTACCTCCAACAAAATCAGTGTTTAAACATTGAAAAACATGCTGTACAGCAGAGAAGAATCCACACAAATGGTTAGACAATGTAACATGAGCCTTGAAGTTGAAGAACAAAAAATTCAACATAAAAATGGAACTCGGAGAAAACCGAAACACAGTCACTGTTGCGTCATAGCCTTCAAACTTCATTGCGCTCCGTTACATTTCTTTTATTATTTCCGTTTAGTAAGTAGCAGAGGGGGGTTGGGAACTATTTTCCTGAAGCTGTAAAACCCAACAGTACTTACACCGGCATAATGAAACCAAAGAACTCATCGCCGACTCAATGAAATGACTGACACCTTGAACACAGACTTTCCGCAATTGTTGCAGACTGAAGATCCCAACAGCGGATGATGACTTCACCTTGAGGAGACTGAATGTGATCCGAGTTCTTAAGGTAGTAATTTAAGGAGGCGGCGCCTGTACAAAGTACATGCTTTAGTAATGAACCTTGTACAGGCGCCGCCTCCTTAAATGAATACCTTAAGAACTCGGTTCACATTCAGTCTCTGCAAGGTCACCTCATCTCTCACTGCCGGGTTCTTCAGGTGCCGCAATTGAGAAAAATATGCACTTGAAGGTGTCAGTCATTTCAGTGAGTCGGCGATGAGGTCTTCGGTTTTATCCTGCCGGTGTAAGTACAGCTTCGGAAAAGTGATTACCACCGGCAGACGGAGGCAACTGACATGGACTGTTAAAAATATTAGAAGAACTTTATTATAGGTTTACGCCTTCAAAAAATTATGTGTGTTGACTTGACAAATTGTACATAAACAAGACAAAATCAACAGACATAATTTCTTGAAGCCGAAAAGCTATCATAAAGTTATTCTAATATTTTGCAAAAACAACATACATGTGATAACTACTGTTCAATTAGTACATGTACGTTAGTTTCGTCAAAGCCAAGATATGTATTCGCACCAGCAAGATCGCATGTACAGATAATAGTTGATACTGAGGTGATTAGTCCAAATAAACAGTTTAATAAAGAGAGTTTGAAACTTCTGAATAAATCTCCCAAAATAATATACTAAAACGTAGGCGAGGTTATGGGGTTCCTAAGCTCATGGGGCCCTCGGGCAACTGCCCAGCATACCCATGCATTAAGATGGCTCTGGTTGGGTGGAGTGCGAGCATTTCTTGCAAGGTGTGGAGGAGGCTTTTGGGGAGAAAATTATTTTTTTTCTTTGTAAAGCAAGATTTTTTTAAATTGGATTAGCGTTGAGTCAAAATTTTTAGAGCTTTCCCTGCTGTTCAGAGGGCCACATGACCATTTAGTCTGAACTTTTCAGTAGCTAACAACTGGCAGTCTCCACATCTTGTCCTATACTTTTAATCGAACTCGCTTTGTGCCTCCATGTCTCACTTTGGTGGATAATCAAATATCCTGGGACCAATGTCGGACTGGGGCATGAAGGGTCCACCGGGGGACTGCAATGCTAGGGGCCCACCAGAGGGGGTGTAGCCAACCATCAAGGAGGTGAGACCAGACACTAGAGGGGGAGTAGTCAGCCCACGAAGGACAGCCAACACCATAGTGTAGTACAGGGGTTGGCAACCTTTTTCTATCGGAGTGCCGGCTAAAAAATAGTCAAGCCCAGGTGTGCCAGCTGTGTGTGTATATATATATATATATATATATATATATATATATATACTCATACATACATACAGAACTGCCTAGAGAAATTCATGGCCCCAGTACAGCAACTCCATGGGTCCTCCTTTATAGCTAAGCATGGTTAAAAAAATGTTGTGCCACCGCTTCGCGGCGACACAACATTTTTTTACCGTGCAGGTGGTTATACAATTGAGGATGTGGCAGAACATCATTGGGGGGAAGTCTAGCAGGTGAAAAGCACCAGGCCACCCTCTTACAGAAACAATGCATTACTCACACATGCCCCCTTGCTTAGCAGCTTTGCTCACCTATGTCTCCTCTGCCCACATGCTTTAATCACACTTGCCCCCCTCTGCCCAGCAGCTTTAGTGACACATGCCCCTCTCTATCACCTTTCGTCACACATGCCCCCTCTCCAGCACACCTTCTTCTTACCTTATTCTCCACTGCACAGCATGGGAAGATATCCAGAAGCCCGCCGAGTACCATGTGACCACTGCAGTCACATGACCTGGCATCTGAAGATACCTGAGCTGAAGGGGATTTAGCCACTACCGATCCCCCTGCACTCAATAACAATTTTTTTAAAAAAGTACTTTTAAAATATATATTTATTTTTTTTCAAAATTAGTTCTCCAGAGGGGACTCGGGCCACCAAGCAGGCCCAGGCAATTTGTAGCCGCCCCCTCCCCTCTCGGCGGCTATATATAATTATTTCCCATTTTATGAGGCTAATATCATATTAACAGTAAGGGACCAGCAAAAAAAAAAGTTATGTCGCACAGTAGTGCCCCAGTTCACATCATACCTCATAATTGTGCCCCCAATTAATCTTATGCCACATAGTTGTGCCCCCAATTCATACTTTGCCACAGTTGCCCACAGAAACACATAGTATGCCACAGTTGCCCACAGAAACACATAGTATGCCACAGTTGCCCCCAGAAACACATAGTATGCCACAGTTGCCCACAGAAACACATAGTATGCCACAGTTGCCCCAGAAAACACATAGTATGCCACAGTTGCCCACAAAAACACATAATATGCCACAGTTGCCCCAATACATTTTATGCCACAGTTGCCCCCAATACATTTTATGCCACAGTAATGTCCCCATTATCTTTTATGCCACAGTAATGCCCCCAATGACTCTTATGGCCTCAGAATTGTCTAAAAAAAATGAATTAAAAATTATCTCATTTTATACTTACCTGTTCCAAGCGTGAAACGGTCTGCAGGAACTGGAGGAACTGTGCAGCCGACACTGAACTGCTGCGCAAGCGCAGCTGTTCAGCTCTTCTCCGGCTCAGCCGGAGAAGTGCTGAACTGTTGCACTTGCGCAGCAGTTCAGTGTCGGGGAAGGAATGACAGCCGGAGAAGAGCTGAACTGCAGTTCAGCTCTTCTCCGGCTGTCATTTAGAACAGTCGGGCGGCCGGCGTGCCAGGACTCAGGGGGGCGGCCCCTGGTGTAGTATATAAAGAATGCAGTGTCTATATAAAGAGTACACAGCCTTGACCTGCCCCTTAGATTGGGCAGAACAGTCACCAAAAATCAGGATTGTCCCACAAGACTCGACAGACTGTGCCATCTGTTCTTGTCACCACCTGTGGCTGCTGTTTTCTTTAGTAGCAGCTTGCCTGCATCCTGGCAACTTGGGGGCCCTATTTGAAAAAAAAATGGGTACATTTAGAAAATTCCAACCAGCCCCAGCGTTAAATCAATAGGACCCACAATTAATACTTAGGTCTTCCTCCAGCCCCAACATTAAAGTAATAGTATTCCCATTTAATAAATAAACCTATTTCCCTCCCTCCAGACAGCCCCAGCAATAAATTAATAAATTTTACATATAATAAATATACCTATTTCCTGCAACCGTCACTGCCATTAAATAATTTATATTCATGTTTAATAAATAGATCTCATGCTCCTCAAACTTAGCCCCATTCAATTAACAGCCCCCAAACCACCCCATCTTAAATTAATAGTCCCCACTATAAAATTAAATTGCCCCACCATCACCCCACAAACAAAATAGCACCTATTAGTTAGCCACCACCTACCGCACACACATTACTTTTCCACAAGCCCGCTGTGCCATCACATACACATTACTGTGCCCCTTCATCACCATGCTGTGCCACGTTATGATCACATTGTTCCCTCCATGTTGCTTTTGCTCCCCCTTTCTCCTGGCCCCCCTTCTCACCCTGTACCATGCTGCTTTTTCCCCTTCTTTCTCCGGGCCCCCCTTCATCACCCTATGCTACATTGTTTTGGCCCCCCTTCATAACCCTATGCCGTGCTGCTTTGGCCCCCTTTCATCACCCTATGCCATGCTGCTTTGACCCTCCCTCATACTCTGCCATGCTGTTTTGACGCCCCCTTCACACTCTGCCATGCTGCTTTGACGCCCCCCTTCACACTCTGCCATGCTGCTTTGGCCCTCCTTCACACTCTGCCATGCTGCTTTGACCCTCCTTCACACTCTGCCATGCTGCTTTGACGCCCCCCTTCATACTCTCTGCCATGCTGCTTTGCCCATCCTTCACGCTCTCTGCCATGCTGTCTGTGCTCACCCTTCACTCTCTGCCATGCTATCTGTGCTCCCCTTTCACTCTCTGCCATGCTGTCTGTGCTCCCCCTTTACTCTCTGCCATGCTGCCTTTTCTCCCCCCTTGCTTCCATTTTTGCACTTACCTTTTCTATTGGGTTCTTTCTTCTCTTCTTCTGTCTTCTGTCTTCTCTCTTCTTGCCAACTCCTGCGCCTCTCCTCACTGAATTTCGGGCGTATTGATGACACACCCAACATTTTTTGTATTAGTTACCCGTTCCCCCCAAAAACAAAGGGGGAGCGATCAGGGTAGGGACCTACCAGGGGATACCCCGGCGACCCAGTCCGACTCTGTCTGGGAGACTCCGAGCAATAAAAATATAAAAAATTAGCTTATGTAATTAAGACAGCCACATATACCTTAATTCAATTACTAATTTAAGCCCTAAAAGAGGCTTAACTTAGAAGTATTTCATGAAAAAAACTGAATGGTATATTTTATTGACATGAGTAGTAATAAAATAGTGGAAGAAGGATTTTTTTGCGACGTTTTCACAGTGCATATCTGAAGATTTGTCTGCCGGTTTACACACCTATTTGGACATCTATGTTGCAGGGGCCTCTTTGGAGAGTGAAGGGTAGGTAGATCTTGTAATATGCTGAGCAGACCAACCTGGTTTTGGAGGTGCATCAGGTGTGTAATGTAGATGTCAGTCAATAGGTTCTAAGTAAACCATATTGAGTGGAAGTCCGTGCAAATTGACCAGTGTCTGTGTTAAGAAAGTTTAGATTAACAAACATATAAAAAAATAACAAAGAAATCCTGCGCTGAGCTATAACAAAAAACGTTAATAAAGAAGCAGCTGAATAAGAAAGAAGGGTTAATGCCAAACCCTAATATAAATCCGAAATTATAATAAACAATACTTACAGCGCTAAAAAATAAATCAATAGAAACATTTTTTATAGACTAGACAGAATCAGTAGATGGTAAAAAAACAAAATTGGTATATCCAATCATTTATATATTTTTTGTTATTTTATGTATATTAAATGATTGGATATACCAATTTTGTTTTTTTACCATCTACTGATTCTGTCTAGTCTATTAAAAAAAATTCTATTGATTAATTTTTTATTGTTTTTTATATTAACAAACATTTACTACATGAATGCAAATTGTGATAAACATTTATTCACAGGTATTATTACTCTAGACAGCTGTGTTCCCGAGTAGAAAGTGCAAATGTCAGAGGAAAACACGTACAAGACTGTGTTAATGAGTTTTAGAAATTCTTGACAGTATAGCACTATATGTACGAGTGTGATACATTATAATGAAAAATAGCCCAGCCTTGGCAAGGTTAGTGACATGCTTGGGAGCCTACAGATGTATTCCGTCATTATAATGTACTCTCTGATTAAATTTTATTCAACAAGAATCTGTTTCTCAAAGAATCTCAAAGGGAACGGAATACACAAACTGTGATCATGCATATTGTCTTTCAGTAATGTGTACTTTTTTTTCACATTTTAAGCTTCCATCGTTAGTGTTTTCAGATTAGCAAATACTATCACAGGCTTTAGCTACACTTCAACATCACTAGCAGTACCCCTACAACTTCCTGTTTAATGGTAACATTTTCATCAGGTATACTGCAACGCTCTATTTTTCATGCATATGTTTAAAATTGTTAATGATCAGGTGCTATAAACCCTTTAAATCCTGTTGTACATGACACTGGTTTTCCTAAAGGTAACCTGCTTAATTTAATATAATGGACCAAGCTTCTCATATCTGCATAAATGTGCAATAGGATTTAATGCACTGGATCATCATATATAACTAACTGTTGTGTACATGAGCCTGAATTTGTCAAAAATGATTTTTGACTTTTTCTGAGTCATATGAGACTGGGGTAATATGCGACCGTGCTTGAATACATCATAACATAAAAAGAAAGACTGGGTAATTTTGCTCTTGGATCGCACAAATTGCTATAGCAATATTTTAACATGAATCATTTCTAATGCACATTGTATGGAAAGTTCCCGAAGATAACTCTTACATTGAATGTACAGTACTTGAAAGTAGCAATTATATTACCCAATAGTTGTTTCTATTCACATGTTCTTTATATTTTCCCTAGGATTCTCTCTACTTACCACTGTTTTATTTCCATTCATCATGCTCTTTCACAATCCCTAATTCATTTTAATGACCAGCTCCCAGAATTTTTATAATACATCATACACTGATCAGCCACAATATTAAAACCACTGACAAGTGAAGTGAATAGCATTGATTATCTCATTACAATGGCAGCTGTCAAGGGGTGCGACCTACAGGACGAGCATAAGGATCTGACCGACTTTGACAAGGGCCAAATTGTGATGGCTAAATGACTGGGTCAGAGCATCTCCAAAATGACATGTCTTATGGGGCGTTCCCTGTATGCAGTGGTTAGAACTAAGGATGTGCACCGGCCACTTTTCGCATTTTTGGTTTTGGGTTCTGATTACCTTCAGGTTTTGGATTCTAATGGATTGTGCCAAAACACCCCCCTCAAGGTTCTGGGTTTTGGGTTCTGATTTTTTTTTTAAAAAGCATAAAAACTGCTAAAATCCAGGTTTTTGGTTTTTTTTCACTCCTACGCTATTATTAACCTCAATAATATTAATTTCCACTCATTTTCAGTCATTGTTTTTAGGCCAAAAGGTTGCACCGAGGTAGCTGGATGACTAAGCTAAGCGACACAAGTGGGCGGCACAAACACGTGGCCCATCTAGGAGTGGCACTGCAGTGGCAGACAGGATGGCAGTTTGAAAAACTAGGCCCCAAAGAGCACATAATGCCAAAAAAAGAGGTGCAAGATGGAATTGTCCTTGGGCCCTCTCACCCACCCTTATGTTGGGGATTGCCACGTTGATGGCATTTCATCGTCTATGTCATGACTAGTGGCAGCAGCTTCAGCATTAGGAGGAAGTGGTTCTTGATCTTTCCCTACTTTTTCCTCCAAATTTTTGTTCTCCATTATATGCAGCATAACAGAGCGTACCCCTAAAACACACACACTCGGCAAAGCCTTTAAAAATTATATGCGGCACAGGAGGGTCCCACTGGACTGGAGTTATACGGCTGTACCACTGGACTTATATGGCAGGATCAGTGGACTTATACAGCAGTACCACTGGACTTATACGGCAGAATCAGTGGACTTATACGGCAGTACCACTGAACTGGACTTAAGTAGCACAGGACAGCACCACTGGATTTAAATGGCTGTACCACTGGACTGGACACAGGACAGCACCACTGGACTGGACTTATATGGCAGTGCCACTGGACTGGACTTAAGCAGCACAGGACAACACAGGACAGCACCACTGGAATTATGGCAGCACCACCACTGGACTGAGCAGGACAGAGCACAGGACAGCACCACTGGACTGAGCAGGACAGAGCACCGGACAGCACCATTGGACTGAGCAGGACAGAGTACCAGACAGCACCACTGGACTGAGCAGGACAGAGGACATTGTTGTATAGTATATTTTATATTTGCCTTAGGGTGGTGCCAGATGTATACTTTGAATGCTACCACTGTTCTGGCAAGTAAAGTGAGATCCCACATACATAGTGCATAATCGTTACCGTGGTCACAAGTTGAAGTGAAGGGGGAACGTTCCACCCCGTCACATAAAACTATTGTATGCAGGGCTTACTCACCTCTGTATGACTAGGAGATGGGGAAGGTGTCAGGACAGATGTAATCGAGCTAGCCACCCTTAAAGCAGATTTGCGTTTGTCACGTACATTAACCCACATGGTGCAATCATCCCTAATACATCTGCTAGAAGCCTTTTCAGGGCTGTTACTGCCTTACTTTTGTTTTCTGTATTGCTCTCTTTCTCCTCTATTTACATTATTACTTCCTTTTCCTTTTACACATCTTATAATATCTCAACATAATCTAAATTAATTTTGCTCTTTACAAAACTTCTCAATTTATTTTTCTCTTTAAGATATCCTTTACTTTTGTAGTGAATTCATTTTTCTCCTTTTTTCCTTTTTTGATCAATTAACTTCTACCTCTTCTATGAATATTGTTCCCTATATCTTTCTTCCTTCAGCAATCTGTGCTAATTACATTTTAATCTACTTACCTTTCTCATATTTTTCCTAAACTTCTTTTTAAATCCATTTCCTCTGTTTTCCTGCCTCCCCTTCATTGTATTTCTGATCATCATTGTATCTGCTATATATATTTCTCTTACACCTTTGTCTCCTCTTCTTTCCAATCTAAGACAAAGTAGGCAACTAGTTGTGTCACACAGTAAATACATACTGCTTAATGCCTACAAGCTCACACAATAGTAAATCTTTATTCCTAACATTTACATATATATTTTCCTTAGTGTAGGAAACTATTATCTGCATTACATTGTTTAAACAGTTTTATGTTACATTTTTTTGCACTGTCGATCAGTTTCCTGCTCAAAGTATTATGTTTACTATTAAATTGAACATAACAGAGGAAATTATTACATTATGGATCATGGTTAGTTCTTACCGTATATATTGAGCTGATCCTTTTTTGCTTCAATGGTGGTAAAATTTTGAAGTTGAGCAATCATCGTGTACTCCCCCTGATCAGCCTGTCTGATAGCATCCAGTCTCAGGCTTCCATTCATAAACAATTCACATCTTCCCATAAACGAATCTGGATCTCGCGAGATCCGACGGCGGGATGATGACGTTTTGCCTCGTTCTGAGTTTTGCATTGGGCGGGAATCCCTGAACAGTGCTCGGATCCGGCTAGGATCGGCACTGTTCGGGGGTGTTTGGATTTCAAGAATCCGAACCCGCTCACCCCTAGTTAGTACCTACTAAAAGTGGTCCAAACAACAACTTATGAACTGACGACATGGTCATTGGAGCCCAAGGCTCATTGATGCACGTGGGGAGCGAAGGCTAGTCTGTCTGGTCCAATCCCACACAAGATCTACTGTAGCACAAATTGCTGAAAAGTTAATGCTGGCTATGATTGAAAGGTTTAAGATAACTACAGCACAAGAACATATAATTCAGGCTGTTCTCTCTTCAATTATTTAGAATAAATATTAGTTAATTTTTCTACAGCTCTCTCAAATGGAAAGGTGCAACCATAATCTACTAAGCATATCGTAAAAAGTATAGAGACCAGAGTTTTCCACCGGGAATTAGTGTTAGCTCCAGGCTAATTAAGTAATGATCCATTATAGGCTGTCAGTGCACCATTCTAGAAAAAGTCTGTTTTCTGTACTTCATGTGATATGATAGAAAAGAACACACAGTGCACTGCAGCTTGTTGCGTATGGGGCAGCATAGCTGCAGACTGGTCAGTGCCCATGCTGACCACTGTAAACTGCCGAAAGCTCTGCAATTAGCATGTGAGTGCCAGATCTGGACCTTGTTGGAATGGCCTCTTTCAGCAGGATAATACATACTGCCACACTGAAAGAATTGTTCAGGAATGGTATGAGGAACATAGCAAAGAGTTCAAGGTTTCTTGTCCTTCAAAATTCCCAGAGCCAAGGAGGGCACCACCTTGTAACTTACATGACTGGATCTACTGCTAACGTCCTGGTGCCAGATACCAGAGGACACCTTCAGAGGCCTTATGGACACCATGTCTCGACCGGTCAGAGCTGTTTTGGTGGAACAATAGGTCCGACACAATATTAGACAGGTGATTTAAATGTTGTGACTGATCGGTGTATATAAAGGCTAAATAATACCTATTTTACGCAGAATAAATTGACTTCTACAATTTGAGGCAACAGGTTTGTTGTCACTAAAAACGTGCAATTCCTTTTTCCAAAACTGAATCCAAATAGTTGATTTAATTTTATGTACAATTATCTACACTAACCTTATGTCCAGATGCACCTCAATGTGTTTATTTACATTGACACAACCAAGTTCCAGAAAGGGATACATTTCTTGATAAAAAAAAAAAATGTTAAGTCTATATTCACCTTCATATACCTTAGAGCATCTATATGTTTTTATTATGTTAAGCCTCAACTGCTTTTATTTTTATGCTTTACATGTCTTGCACAGTTTTGCAGGCAGAGATTGAAAATATGACTGCTCATAACCTTACATGCATTGATGAAGTAGCTGATTCAGAACTTGTCAGGTCCATCAAGGCATTCCTGTAAACAACAAATGTGTTTGATAAGTTGATCAAACATGGCTTATAATTATGCTTGTGTTTTCCATATTTGCATTAATGTCACTTAAAAATACATTTATCTGTACGGATATATTATTTGGGTATAAGTGCCTCTGGAGAAAATCAAACAGAAGATGGACATCTCTCTACATTGTATTTGACAGTTATATTTTAGAACTGTTCCATACCATTCTTTATGGATAAAGTAATTTCCATGTTAACCGCATTGGATCACCAATTATATTATTGCATGTCAATTATTACTTGTTTGTTACAGGTGAGACACAGAATTTCAAAGATGCCTTTGTTGGGAAAGATGTAGGCATTATGGGGTTACCCCTTGCCTTTAATGCTGGAATGTATGCATATTCCGGCTGGTAAGTAGATCTGTAAAATTATTTTCATGTGAAAACTGAACCTTCCTTGTCCTAAAGGCTCCTTTAAAAAATCCCATTGCTTGTAGATAACCCCAGCTAAGTTGATCTTACATATATATGCAGAGATTATAATTAGTTTTCTCAAAGCAAACTAACTCAGTGAATGTGCTCTCCGCACTCTCATGCGGTCATCCACTTATATCATCTTCCATTATATTGACTGAAAAAGAAGGCTGGTAAAACCCAAATAGCAAACAAAAATACCCAAACAATTAAAAGTAAAAAACTAAGTAACATAAAATCAATTACTTTCTGCCCCTGAACAATATTGCTTTAAGCATGGTAAATACAGCTCTGACCATCACGGAGATTCATATTTATATGTTGTAGTTAGAAATATTAGTTGTATGGACTTACATGAGACTGACACCCTGGGCCTGATTCATTAAGACACGTGAATGCTGATACGTGATATATTTTGCTTAAAATCAGTCTGTGCATGCCCAGAAACTAGCCATATACCAGAGTACGCAGCAACATCCACTTATCTTCTAGCACACTTACCTTTGGGACTTTATATTCCACATGTGTATTAGACATATCCTGTAGTGTATTGTCTGTTAGAGCAGAACTAGACCTGTATTCCTCAACAGACGTATCTTCAGATCTGCTCCTTGTTGAGTATGGACACATGTACACCCGAGATATAAGCTTTTTTTAAAAACACAAAAAGCAAACAAAAATGCGCAATATGCTTGTTTTACGTTCCTTGATGAATCAGGTTCTCTGCGTTTAGGACCATGCACTGCTAATGATTCCAAGAATCTATTAATTCAGTTACAGGCAGGGAGGAGTAAGCATATGTGAATGTGAGTCCTAAACTTTTTAATCAGTTTAAGACATTAGACCCACTGGCATTTTCCTTACCTTTTTAACGCTAGTAAAACACATATCAAATGTAAATATTTTCGGTGAGCCTTATAACTTGTGGTTTTACTAGTGTCTTTAGGGATCACTGTAAGCTGCACAGCAAATGCAAAAAAATTTAACAAATGGCTTTCAGAGAAAATACTACTGCAACACAAGTAAAAATTCCAATAGGTATGGTAACACTAGAAACAATAGAGAAAAACTCTCTCAGACTGAGACATGTCTTCTCCTTGTGCCTCTCTATGCTTAGAGAGGTGGGAAGATGAGGTGTTGGGCAGTCAGGCGTAGGCATAGTGCAGTAAGGGTGGGTTATCGCCCCTTTACTCACTATACTGAGGAGGAAGAAACCGCAGATACACCTCTATGATGTGTGTCTGTTGTGTCTGCTTTCACATAGTGAACGGTCCTCACTGATGATGATTGTATGCATTTTCCTTACTATACAAAGCCACATGTATCGTAAGCTCATCATAGAATAACAACAATCATCGTACGCATGGTATTCTAGAAACTGTCACCACATAATAAAAAGTATGTTGAAAGAATAAGATAAAATATTATTTTATTGCTGACAAATTTAAGCTATTATACAAAGAAGGCTACAACTCGGTATCTAGTAAAACTTTACATACACTATTATTAAATCGACATGATGGCTGAAATTTTTCCAAAGGGTAATATATATCTTCCTAAATTCTTCTCTTCATTCTTACTACATACTTTTTAAATCAAGTGAACTGATGGTTGGAACCAGCTATCAAGCTGTCTGTACTCGTATAATGTAATGTGTCGGATGCTTAACACATTGTTTCTAAATAACATAGCAATATGTAACAAATTTGTTTTCAAAAGTGATGCCTTTGATACCACATCCACAGGTAACACAAGTTTAACACGTGTTACAAATATAATGGGTAAAGGTAAAAAAAAAATCACATTAAAAATGTCACTAAATAGCTCATTTTAAGCTCTTCTACTACATCACTGTAATTAGCATCTAGCTACTTGGTAAGAGAAAGGACTGGAGGGTATTTGATTTTGTGACAGAGGCATACCAGTCTATTCCAGCCTTTACACTAGAATAATACCTAGACAATGATGTCATGTACAATGTGGTAAGACCTGCAGAATGTAAGAACTTAACTTTAATTTACGATAATGAGATTGGAGATTTGTACAGGTGTTATGCTGGCATTGAATCATCTACAGTGTAACAATTGATAATGTGTTGGGGCTCAGAGACTAAATGGCTCTAATTGTGTGGTCATACTTACAAAGGTCTCTGCCCTGATGTAACTTTCCAATGAACATGTTTGTTCCCACATAATGATTAAATAAGGATTCCGGCATTCTAAAGTATTCTATAATGGAATTCTGTATAGTTAATGAATTCAGACATGATGGCTACAAAGCACCCACTAACAATGACATTGAGACTCTCGATTGTAAGACACTTATGACCTTGGACTAGTCATCTTATCTCCCATTGTCCTACCTATATATGATGAATTCCATAGACAAAAAACCTTACGGTTTAACATGTCCAATTCAGGTTCCTTATACAAAATCTACAATGTAAGAAAACGATTGAAACTCTTCAACTCAAACTGCAAAAAGCAATGAAATTATGACGATTAAGGCAGAAGCCTTAATGGACGTGTTCCTTGCGCAATACAGACATGGTATATTCCATCACATCCTGCGGTTAGCTGCAGATTCAGCACTATCATGCAGTGAGATTGCTGTCACTCACAAAATGGTGGAGCTGCTAATTCACAGATTTGTGTGTTCACTGGAATACACAGATGATAGCCCCCACAGCCATCCCTCTTAGTCCTGATATATTGATGGTAATTTATATAAGTGTGTATGCAAGTTTGGAGCTACATACTGATTTGTGAATGAACTGAGATTTGGCTGAACAAAACCTCATATTGAGGATTTAGTATTTACTAGTGCATAACTGAAGTTTGAGCATCAGTACTCTTATTAACTGAGGATTTAGTAAACCAGCTGGTTACTTCTGCAATAAGAACTTATCCAATTGAGGACCTTTCATTTTTATCACAGCTGGACTAATTTTGGTTCCTTAATTTTCTCTGAGCAATTATAACATCTGTGTCTATCTGTATATGCTGATTTGAGCACTCGCTGCACGTTTAAAATACTTTGTATTGTTGGCAATCCATTTGCATGAAGTTTTTAATTTAATAATAAATACATTCAATATCCTTCATTATTATATTAAAATAAACTAGTTTTCATTTTTCTTTTGCTGTGGGAACACATTCTTATTTTATGTATATGCCAATTGCAGCTTTGTTCTGGTGCTCTCTGTGCATTCAGTTTACACTACTGAGCAGTTTACCGGGAAATATTTTATTAGTTAAGTCTTGTTGGCTTTATGTATCCTTGAATTGTTATTAAAAGTCAGCTTAGGAGTTGTAAGGGAATGTAATGGCAAACTTTGCTCACTGATAACCAAACTAAGCAGAGGCTTCTCTACCATTTAAATATATTTCAAATATATTATTTTGTAGTTTTTTTTATGAAGGTATTCTACTGTCCCTTTCTAAGACACAGAGGGCCTGAGTCATTAAGGAGAGCAAAGCATAAAAAAGGAGTAACATTTGCACCTTGGCAAAACCATGTTACATTAGAGGGGGAGATAAATTAAAAATGTCGGAACAGATTCATAGTTGGGGTAGGACATGTCCTAGATCAACTTTAAATTTCACAATAATAATAAAGCTATCAAGTATTTGTGTGCTAGATGAAAAAACAGCCAGTATTTAACTTATGTGCAAAATAATAAACTGATTTGCACCCCTTTCATTATAACATGGTTTGTCCCAGAGAACATTTACTCCTTTTTTGCCTTAATGACTCAGGCCCAGAGACCCTAAACTACGATAAAGGTAAACTAAGAAAATGTACTACTACTGTATGTGTGTATTCCAGTGAACACACAAATCTGTGAATTAGCAGCTCCACTATTTTGTGAGTGACAGCAATCTCACTCCAGGATAGTGCAGAATCTGCAGCTAACCACAGGATGGGATGGAATATACCATGTCTGTATTGTGCAAGGAACACGTCCATTAAGGTTTCTGCCTTAATCGTGGTAATTTCATTGCTTTTCGGAGTTTGAGTGGAAGAGTTTCAATAGTTCTTACATTTTAGATGGTGTGTAAGAATCCTTAATTGGACATGTTAAACCGTAAGGTTTTTTGTCTATGGAATTTCATAGCTTTTTGTAAAGTGAAAATATTGATAATAAATTCATGAACTTTGAATTTCACAGCAGTTAAAATTAGTGGAAACTAGATGGACCAAGTGGTTCTTCTTCATCCCTAATAAACTAATAAACAGGAATGTTTACATTGCTCTACTATATTAGCCTCTACCACCTCTGTTAGATGCCTATCCCACCTCTCCCCTACTGTTTTGATAAAGTAATTTTTCCTCAGATTTCCTCTAAACCTTGTACCCTCCATTTCCAGTGCATGTCTTTTTTTTCAAATATCCCCAACTGCCCACCAGCGTTGTAACCTCATGCACACGTCACCGCCGATTGCACCAGCTTTAATCTCATGTTACCTCCTGTGAACAGTGTCTCTCACTTGACACCCCATTCTCACCAGCTCTATTTTCACTTGTCACCACCCCCTTTGCACCAACGAATCTTTAAAATGTCACTCGGCGTGCGTTCCAGCGTGGAACGCACACCTGATGGGAGGTTGTGAACTGGAAGTGTCCTGTTACTGGCATCTCACCGAGAACACCGTGATCACCAACAACTCTCCTCGTTACCTCTACAGCCGTGAACTACTCTAGATCCCCCGCCTATCAGCATCACCAGATCAGCAGCTGTAATTGGACTTTACAAGGACTACCATACTACCGCTCATCTAAGCGCAAGTAATGACTATGATTTACTCCCTATAAACTTTTACATCCACGCCGTGCTGGATGTGATCATCCCCCTTGGACATTGACACTTATTTGTTCCCTCAATTCCATTTACCTATCTTATGGATTCCCTTCCAGCGCGCTGGTGAACCATCTCTGCTATATTGCAATATTGTGATATTCACCTCATGATTATGTTTCATTGTGATCTGATTACCATTTAGTTTTGATTGCACTATTTTCAATGTGTGTCCATTTTTATTGTCTTTATGCATATTGTCTGTTTTGATAAAGGTATATCATTTTATCTACAAGATTCATTCATTTAATATCACATAGGTTTAAGCGCAGAATATTTCTATATTTGCATTTGATCAGTTTGGACTTTCCTGTATATTCAGCTGCTTACCTAGTCAATCTCGTTAGTACGCTCCCCCCTTGTTTTTTCATGTACCATATTGTGCTCATGTGCTTCCCACCAGCACCTGCAGCACTGTAAGAACCTCTCCAGTCCTTAAACTTGAGTCCTTGTTGATGCTGGTCACCAGTGAGAGCAGACAGACTTTTACAGCGATTCTGACAGAAAAGTCCTCCAAGACAGTAAGTGATGAAACAGACTGTGAGATCAGCTTTGAGTTAAACCTCCATGGTTACAGCAGCAGAGTTCTCCGACAGCAGTACAGTACAACACTGGGAAGGAGCAGTGTGTGTGAAAATACTACATTCTGCTGACGAACCAATAATTTAAAAAAAGCCCACAGCAGGCAATGAGAAGTGGGTGTGTATAGATTATCTCCAGCTTCTCTCCAGTACATGTCACTTGTAAAGAGGGACATGTCAGATGCTAATGTCCAGATACCTCACATCTACTCCCTGCTGTTATTATCACTGAGTGTGATCAATACAAGTACCACAAAGCACTTTTGAATAAATTAATTGATGTCACTGAGGGGCGGGAGGTTTACAATGGATTCACTAACAGCTGTCTCAGGGAGAGATTAAACTTTCAATTGAGAGCAGTGCCTGGGCTAATAGTACTACAGGGTGCCACTCCTATACCCCCAAAACACTAACCAGCCTCCCTGTGGCTAGAAAATTTAGGTAATTTCTTCAGCTCATTGATGAAAATCCCTTAGCCAGAGACTCAGCCATGTTTGTGCTCTCAAGTGAAGCCAGTCTGAGTACACCCAGCACAAACCTCTAAGTGACATGTGCAACGTTATGAAATCCCCTATCTTTACCAAATTGTAAAAAAACTATAACTTTCTCAAAATTTTAAACCCTCAAAGGCACTCCTAAGCCCTAATAGCTTTCTTAAAAAACAAACCCCAAGTCTTTAGACCTCCTGTACACTGAGTTACGCTCTCCGAAAAAACCCCAGAAAAACTGTGACTTTTGCAAAACAGGAAGTGGAAAAAAACTGCGAGATTTTGAACTTTAGATTATACCTAATTTGTCATTTTTTATTCTTTTTTTTCTGAAATTTGGCATGCGGCACCTATGGACGGTTCTTCATTTGCATGCCAAATTTCAATTTAATTGCTTTAATACTTTTTAAAATGTAGCCTGTCAAACACCATGCCCCCCTCTCATAGATTTCTAATGGCAGAATGTAATTTATTAGATGCAACCTTAATATAAGGGCACGACTGAAAGACTGAAACAATATGCTAATTATTAGCTAGCCTTTGCTATATCAGCTTTGTGGTCAGTAAAATGGTGCCAAAGTAAAAGACTAAAATTTAAACTGGCTTCTAATATTCTATAAAACTTATATGCATAAAGTTAATTTCTTTTAAAGCTTATGCAACCCATTATATTTACTAAGATAATTTGAAATTAATACACAGAATAAAAAATGAAACCCTGATTCCATTAGTTGTAAGGGAGAAAAATTAATATTACAAATGATATAACATTGTACAATTTCCAGTTGCCCTTTTTCAAAAGTATTCACTTTGAAGGCTTAAGAAATATCTTGACCTTCTAATTTCTGCAGGCATTAAATTAGATAAAGCTGGCATTTGTTTTCGGCTGAGTCATCAATCATTTCATATTAATATGGGTATTGTGTAAAGTAAAGAACAGTAGCTTTAGCTGACAATGTAATGCATAACCATCTATACCACTGATACAGGTTCGCAGAGGCCAATAGAAAAGTTAAATGACAACCTGACAAATATAGAACAGATATAAAATAAAGGCAAATAGAGAACCAAATATCATAAAGGGCATAAAATGAATTAATATCAAAAGTAAGAGCTTGAACAGAATATACCCAAGCAAGAATAATAAATACCACATTGCAGTTGTGTCTGACAGGCCGATGCCCACCAAATTAAATTTTTCCTAAACCCACAGTTATATAGTACTTGGTTTC